>NW_027478720.1:0-322841 GCF_051014685.1 Ptiloglossa arizonensis
GCAGTTCTGATGCTCGAAACGAATAACTAGAACTGCCTAGGGGAAAACTACACCTACCGTTGTAATCGGGCGAGTTTCTACTTTCAGATGCCACAGAAATTTTGCGGATTGGTCAATCCGTTCGCTCGATATGGCAGTTTGGAGGTAAGAAACGCTTGAGAAACTCAAAATTTTCGCATTTCTGATGCTCGAAACGAATAACTAGAACGGCCCAGGGGAAAAGTGCGCATACCGTTGTAATCGGGCGAGTTTCTACTTTCAGATGCAACAGAAATTTTGCGGATTGGTCAATCCGTTCCCGAGATGTGGCAGTTTGAAAGTAAGAAACGCTTGAGAAACTCAAAATTTTTGCAGTTCTGATGCTCGAAACGAATAACTAGAACCGCCTAGGGGAAAACTACACATACCGTTGTAATCGGGTGAGATTCTACTTTTAGATGCAACAGAAATTTTGCGGATTGAACAATCCGTGAGCGAGATATGGCAGTTTGGAGATAAGAAACGCTTGAGAAACTCAAAATTTTCGCAGTTCTGAGGCTCGAAACGAATAACTAGAACGGTCTAGGGGAGAAGTACGCATACCGTTGTAATCGGGCGAGTTTCTACTTTCAGATGCCACAGAAATTTTGCGGATTGGTCAATCCGTTCGCGAGATATGGCAGTTTGGAGGTAAGAAACGCTTGAGAAACTCAAAATTTTCGCATTTCTGATGCTCGAAACGAATAACTAGGACGGCCTAGGGGAAAACTACACATACCGTTGTAATCGGGCGAGTTTCTACTTTCAGATGCAACAGAAATTTTCCGGATTGGTCGATCCGTTCGCGAAATATGGCAGTTTGGAAGTAAGAAACGCTTGAGAAACTCAAAATTTTCGCAGTACTGATGCTCGAAACGACTAAAACTAGGACGGCCCAGGGGAAAAGTGCGCATACCGTTGTAATCGGGCGAGTTTCTACTTTCAAATGCAACAGAAATTTTGCGGATTGGTCTATCCGTTCGCGAGATATGGCAGTTTGGAGGTAAGAAACGCTTGAGAAACCCAAAATTTTCGCACTTCTGATGCTCGAAACGAACAACTGGAACGGCCTAGGGGAAAACTACACATACCGTTGTAATCGGGCGAGTTTCTACTTTCAGATGCAACAGAAATTTTGCGGATTGGTCAATCCGTTCGCGAGATGTGGCAGTTTGGAGGTAAGAAACGCTCGAGAAACTCAAAATTTTCGCAGTTCTGATGCTCGAAACGAATAACTAGAACGGCCTAGGGGAAAAGTACGCATACCGATGTAATCGGGCGAGTTTCTACTTTCAGATGCAACAGAAATTTTGCGGATTGGTCGATCCGTTCGCGAGATGTGGCAGTTTGGAAGTAAGAAACGCTTGAGAAACTCAAAATTTTTGCAGTTCTGATGCTCGAAACGAATAACTAGAACGGCCTAGGGGAAAACTACACCCACCGTTGTAATCGGGCGAGTTTCTACTTTCAGATGCCACAGAAATTTTGCGGATTGGTCAATCCGTTCGCGAGATGTGGCAGTTTGGATGTAAGAAACGCTTGAGAAAGTCAAAATTTTCGCAGTTCTGATGCTCGAAACGAATAACTAGAACGGCCTAGGGGAGAAGTACGGATACCGTTGTAATCGGGCGGGTTTCTACTTTCAGATGCCACAGAAATTTTGCGGATTGGTCGATCCGTTCGCTCGATATGGCAGTTTGGAAGTAAGAAACGCTTGAGAAACTCAAAATTTTCGCAGTTCTGATGCTCCAAACGAATAACTAGAACGGCCTAGGGGAAAACTACACATACCGTTGTAATCGGGCGAGTTTCTACTTTCAGATGCAACAGAAACTTTGCGGATTGATCAATCCGTTCGCGAGATATGGCAGTTTGGAGATAAGAAACGCTTGAGAAACTCAAAATTTTCGCAGTTCTGATGCTCGAAACGAATAACTAGAACGGCCTAGGGGAAAACTACACCTACCGTTGTAATCGGGCGAGTTTCTACTTTCAGATGCCACAGAAATTTTGCGGATTGGTCGATCCGTTCGCGAGATGTGGCAGTTTGGAAGTAAGAAACGCTTGAGAAACTCAAAATTTTTGCAGTTCTGATGCTCGAAACGAATAACTAGAACTGCCTAGGGGAAAACTACACCTACCGTTGTAATCGGGCGAGTTTCTACTTTCAGATGCCACAGAAATTTTGCGGATTGGTCAATCCGTTCGCGAGATATGGCCGTTTGGATGTAAGAAACGCTTGAGAAACTCAAAATTTTCGCAGTTCTGATGCTCGAAACGAATAACTAGGACGGCCTAGGGGAAAACTACACATATCGTTGTAATCGGGCGAGTTTCTACTTTCAGATGCAACAGAAATTTTCCGGATTGGTCGATCCGTTCGCGAAATATGGCAGTTTGGAAGTAAGAAACGCTTGAGAAACTCAAAATTTTCGCAGTTCTGATGCTCGAAACGCATGACTAGAACGGCCTAGGGGAGAAGTACGCATACCGTTGTAATCGGGCGAGCTTCTACTTTCAGATGCAACAAAAATTTTGCGGATTGATCAATCCGTTCGCGAGATATGGCAGTTTGGAGATAAGAAACGCTTGAGAAACTCAAAATTTTCGCAGTTCTGATGCTCGAAACGAATGACTAGAACGGCCTAGGGGAGAAGTACGCATACCGTTGTAATCGGGCGAGTTTCTACTTTCAGATGCAAGAGAAATTATGCGGATTGGTCAATCCGTTCGCGAGATATGGCCGTTTGGATGTAAGAAACGCTTGAGAAACTCAAAATTTTCGCAGTTCTGATGCTCGAAACGAATAACTAGGACGGCCTAGGGGAAAACTACACATACCGTTGTAATCGGGCGAGTTTCTACTTTCAGATGCAACAGAAATTTTCCGGATTGGTCGATCCGTTCGCGAAATATGGCAGTTTGGAAGTAAGAAACGCTTGAGAAACTCAAAATTTTCGCAGTACTGATGCTCGAAACGACTAAAACTAGGACGGCCCAGGGGAAAAGTGCGCATACCGTTGTAATCGGGCGAGTTTCTACTTTCAAATGCAACAGAAATTTTGCGGATTGGTCTATCCGTTCGCGAGATATGGCAGTTTGGAGGTAAGAAACGCTTGAGAAACTCAAAATTTTTGCAGTTCTGATGCTCGAAACGAATAACTAGAACGGCCTAGGGGAAAACTACACCCACCGTTGTAATCGGGCGAGTTTCTACTTTCAGATGCCACAGAAATTTTGCGGATTGGTCAATCCGTTCGCGAGATGTGGCAGTTTGGATGTAAGAAACGCTTGAGAAAGTCAAAATTTTCGCAGTTCTGATGCTCGAAACGAATAACTAGAACGGCCTAGGGAAAAGTACGGATACCGTTGTAATCGGGCGGGTTTCTACTTTCAGATGCCACAGAAATTTTGCGGATTGGTCGATCCGTTCGCTCGATATGGCAGTTTGGAAGTAAGAAACGCTTGAGAAACTCAAAATTTTCGCAGTTCTGATGCTCCAAACGAATAACTAGAACGGCCTAGGGGAAAACTACACATACCGTTGTAATCGGGCGAGTTTCTACTTTCAGATGCAACAGAAACTTTGCGGATTGATCAATCCGTTCGCGAGATATGGCAGTTTGGAGATAAGAAACGCTTGAGAAACTCAAAATTTTCGCAGTTCTGATGCTCGAAACGAATAACTAGAACGGCCTAGGGGAAAACTACACCTACCGTTGTAATCGGGCGAGTTTCTACTTTCAGATGCAACAGAAATTTTGCGGATTGGTCGATCCGTTCGCGAGATATGGCAGTTTGGAAGTAAGAAACGCTTGAGAAACTCAAAATTTTCGCAGTTCTGATGCTCGAAACGAATAACTAGAACCGCCTAGGGGAAAACTACACATACCGTTGTAATCGGGTGAGTTTCTACTTTTAGATGCAACAGAAATTTTGCGGATTGAACAATCCGTGAGCGAGATATGGCAGTTTGGAGATAAGAAACGCTTGAGAAACTCAAAATTTTCGCAGTTCTGATGCTCGAAACGAATAACTAGAACGGCCCAGGGGAAAAGTGCTCATACCGTTGTAATCGGGCGAGTTTCTACTTTCAGATGCAACAGAAATTTTGCGGATTGGTCGATCCGTTCGCGAGATATGGCAGTTTGGATGTAAGAAACGCTTGAGAAAGTCAAAATTTTCGCAGTTCTGATGCTCGAAACGAATAACTAGAACTGCCTAGGGGAAAACTACACCTACCGTTGTAATCGGGCGAGTTTCTACTTTCAGATGACACAGAAATTTTGCGGATTGGTCAATCCGTTCGCTCGATATGGCAGTTTGGAGGTAAGAAACGCTTGAGAAACTCAAAATTTTCGCAGTTCTGATGCTCGAAACGAATAACTAGAACGGCCAAGGGGAAAAGTGCGCATACCGTTGTAATCGGGCGAGTTTCTACTTTCAGATGCAACAGAAATTTTGCGGATTGGTCAATCCGTTCGCTCGATATGGCAGTTTGGAGGTAAGAAACGCTTGAGAAACTCAGTATTTTCGCAGTTGTGATGCTCGAAACGAATAACTGGAACGGCCTAGGGGAAAACTACACATACCCTTGTAATCGGGCGAGTTTCTACTTTCAGATGCAACAGAAACTTTGCGGATTGATCAATCCGTTCGCGAGATATGGCAGTTTGGAGATACGAAACGCTTGAGAAACTCAAAATTTTCGCAGTTCTGAGGCTCGAAACGAATGACTAGAACGGCCTAGGGGAGAAGTACGCATACCGTTGTAATCGGGCGAGTTTCTACTTTCAGATGCAACAGAAATTTTGCGGATTGGTCGATCCGTTCGCGAGATGTGGCAGTTTGGAAGTAAGAAACGCTTGAGAAACTCAAAATTTTTGCAGTTCTGATGCTCGAAACGAATAACTAGAACGGCCTAGGGGAAAACTACACCTACCGTTGTAATCGGGCGAGTTTCTACTTTCAGATGCCACAGAAATTTTGCGGATTGGTCAATCCGTTCGCTCGATATGGCAGTTTGGAGGTAAGAAACGCTTAAAAAACTCAAAATTTTCGCAGTTCTGATGCTCGAAACGAATAACTAGAACGGCCCAGGGGAAAAGTGCGCATACCGTTGTAATCGGGCGAGTTTCTACTTTCAAATGCAACAGAAATTTTGCGGATTGGTCAATCCGTTCGCGAGATGTGGCAGTTTGGAGGTAAGAAACGCTTGAGAAACTCAAAATTTTCGCAGTTCTGATGCTCGAAACGAATAACTAGAGCGGCCCAGGGGAAAAGTGCGCATACCGTTGTAATCGGGCGAGTTTCTACTTTCAGATGCAACAGAAATTATGCGGATTGGTCCATCCGTTCGCGAGATATGGCAGTTTGGAAGTAAGAAACGCTTGAGAAACTCAAAATTTTCGCAGTTCTGATGCTCGAAACGAATGACTAGAACGGCCTAGGGGAGAAGTACGCATACCGTTGTAATCGGGCGAGTTTCTACTTTCAGATGCAACCGAAATTTTGCGGATTGTTCAATCCGTTCCCGAGATATGGCAGTTTGGAGGTAAGAAACGCTTGAGATACTCAAAATTTTCGCAGTTCTGATGCTCGAAACGAATAACTAGAACGGCCTAGGGGAAAACTACACCTACCGTTGTAATCGGGCGAGTTTCTACTTTCAGATGCAACAGAAATTTTGCGGATTGAACAATCCGTGAGCGAGATATGGCAGTTTGGATGTAAGAAACGCTTGAGAAACTCAAAATTTTCGCAGTTCTGAGGCTCGAAACGAATGACTAGAACGGCCTAGGGGAGAAGTACGCATACCGTTGTAATCGGGCGAGTTTCTACTTTCAGATGCAACAGAAATTATGCGGATTGGTCAATCCGTTCGCGAGATATGGCAGCTTGGAGGTAAGAAACGCTTGAGAAACTCAAAATTTTCGCAGTTCTGATGCTCGAAACGAATAACTAGAACGGCCTAGGGGAAAAGTACGCATACCGATGTAATCGGGCGAGTTTCTACTTTCAGATGCAACAGAAATTTTGCGGATTGGTCGATCCGTTCGCGAGATATGGCAGTTTGGAAGTAAGAAACGCTTGAGAAACTCAAAATTTTCGCAGTTCTGATGCTCGAAACGAATAACTAGAACCGCCTAGGGGAAAACTACACATACCGTTGTAATCGGGTGAGTTTCTACTTTTAGATGCAACAGAAATTTTGCGGATTGAACAATCCGTGAGCGAGATATGGCAGTTTGGAGATAAGAAACGCTTGAGAAACTCAAAATTTTCGCAGTTCTGAGGCTCGAAACGAATGACTAGAACGGCCTAGGGGAGAAGTACGCATACCGTTGTAATCGGGCGAGTTTCTACTTTCAGATGCAACAGAAATTTTGCGGATTGGTCGATCCGTTCGCGAGATATGGCAGTTTGGAAGTAAGAAACACTTGAGAAACTCAAAATTTTCGCAGTTCTGATGCTCGAAACGAATAACTGGAACGGCCTAGGGGAAAACTACACATACCGTTGTAATCGGGCGAGTTTCTACTTTCAGATGCAACAGAAATTTTGCGGATTGGTCAATCCGTTCGCGAGATATATCAGTTTGGAGGTAAGAAACGCATGAGAAACTCAAAATTTTCGCAGTTCTGGTGCTCGAAACGAATGACTAGAACGGCCTAGGGGAGAAGTACGCATACCGTTTTAATCGGGCGAGTTTCTACTTTCGGATGCAACAGAAATTACGCGGATTGGTCAATCGGTTCGCGAGATATGGCAGTTTGGAGGTAAGAAACGCTTGAGGAACTCAAAATTTTCGCATTTCTGATGCTCGAAACGAATAACTAGAACGGCCTAGGGGAAAACTACACCTACCGTTGTAATCGGGCGAGTTTCTACTTTCAGATGCAACAGAAATTTTGCGGATTGATCAATCCGTTCGCGAGATATGACAGTTTGGAGATAAGAAACGCTTGAGAAACTCAAAATTTTCGCAGTTCTGATGCTCGAAACGAATAACTGGAACGGCCTAGGGGAAAACTACACATACCGTTGTAATCGTGCTAGTTTCTACTTTCAGATGCAACAGAAATTTTGCGGATTGGTCAACCCGTTCGCGAGATATGGCAGTTTGGAGGTAAGAAACGCTTGAAAAACTCAAAATTTTCGCAGTTCTGATGCTCGACACGAATAACTAGAACGGCCTAGGGGAAAAGTACGCATACCGTTGTAATCGGGCGAGATTCTACTTTCAGATGCAACAGAAATTTTGCAGATTGATCAATCCGTTCGCGAGATATGGCAGTTTGGAGGTAAGAAACGCTTGAGAAACTCAAAATTTTCGCAGTTCTGATGCTCGACACGAATAACTAGAACGGCCTAGTGAAAAAGTACGCATACCGTTGTAATCGGGCGAGTTTCTACTTTCAGATGCAACAGAAATTTTGCGGATTGGTCAATCCGTTCGCGAGATATGGCAGTTTGGAGGTTAGAAACGCTTGAGAAACTCAAAATTTGCGCAGTTCTGATGCTTGAAACGAATAACTAGAACGGCCTAGGGGAGAAGTACGCATACCGTTGTAATCGGGCGAGTTTCTACTTTCAGATGCAACGGAAATTTTGCGGATTGATCAATCCGTTCGCGAGATATGGCAGTTTGGAGATAAGAAACGCTTGAGAAACTCAAAATTTGCGCAGTTCTGATGCTTGAAACGAATAACTAGAACGGCCTAGGGGAGAAGTACGCATACCGTTGTAATCGGGCGAGTTTCTACTTTCAGATGCAACAGAAATTTTGCGGATTGGTCAACCCATTCGCGTGATATGGCAGTTTGGAGGTCAGAAACGCTTGAGATACTCAAAATTTTCGTAGTTCTGATGCTCGAAACGAATAACTGGAACGGCCTAGGGGAAAACTACACATACCGTTGTAATCGGGCGAGTTTCTACTTACAGATGCAACAGAAATTTTGCGGATTGGTCAATCCGTTCGCGAGATATATCAGTTTGGAGGAAAGAAACGCATGAGAAACTCAAAATTTTCGCAGTTCTGGTGCTCGAAACGAATGACTAGAACGGCCTAGGGGAGAAGTACGCATACCGTTGTAATCGGGCGAGTTTCTACTTTCGGATGCAACAGAAATTACGCGGATTGGTCAATCCGTTCGCGAGATATGGCAGTTTGGAGGTAAGAAACGCTTGAGGAACTCAAAATTTTCGCATTTCTGATGCTCGAAACGAATAACTAGAACGGCCTAGGGGAAAACTACACCTACCGTTGTAATCGGGCGAGTTTCTACTTTCAGATGCAACAGAAATTTTGCGGATTGATCAATCCGTTCGCGAGATATGACAGTTTGGAGATAAGAAACGCTTTAGAAACTCAAAATTTTCGCAGTTCTGATGCTGGAAACGAATGACTAGAACGGCCTAGGGGAGAAGTACGCATACCGTTGTAATCGGGCGAGTTTCTACTTTCAGATGCAACAGAAATTTTGCGGATTAATCAATCCGTTCGCGAGATATGGCAGTTTGGAGATAAGAAACACTAGAGAAACTCAAAATTTTCGCAGTTCTGATGCTCGAAACGAATGACTAGAACGGCCTATGGGAGAAGTACGCATACCGTTGTAATCGGGCGAGTTTCTACTTTCAGATGCAACAGAAATTATGGGGATTGGTCAATCCGTTCGCGAGATATGGCCGTTTGGATGTAAGAAACGCTTGAGAAACTCAAAAGTTTCCCAGTTCTGATGCTCGAAACGAATAACTAGAACGGCCTAGGGGAAAAGTGCGCATACCGTTGTAATCGGGCGAGTTTCTACTTTCAAATGCAACAGAAATTTTGCGGATTGGTCAATCCGTTCGCGAGATATGGCAGTTTGGAGGTAAGAAACACTTGAGAAACTCAAAATTTTCGCAGTTCTGATGCTCGAAACGAATAACTAGAACGGCCTAGGGGAAAAGTGCGCATACCGTTGTAATCGGGCGAGTTTCTACTTTCAAATGCAACAGAAATTTTGCGGATTGGTCAATCCGTTCGCGAGATATGGCAGTTTGGAGGTAAGAAACGCTTGAGAAACTCAAAATTTTCGCAGTTCTGATGCTCGAAACGAATGACTAGAACGGCCTAGGGGAGAAGTACGCATACCGTTGTAATCGGGCGAGTTTCTACTTTCAGATGCAACAGAAATTTTGCGGATTAATCAATCCGTTCGCGAGATATGGCAGTTTGGAGATAAGAAACGCTAGAGAAACTCAAAATTTTCGCAGTTCTGATGCTCGAAACGAATGACTAGAACGGCCTATGGGAGAAGTACGCATACCGTTGTAATCGGGCGAGTTTCTACTTTCAGATGCAACAGAAATTATGGGGATTGGTCAATCCGTTCGCGAGATATGGCCGTTTGGATGTAAGAAACGCTTGAGAAACTCAAAATTTTCGCAGTTCTGATGCTCGAAACGAATAACTAGAACGGCCTAGGGGAAAAGTGCGCATACCGTTGTAATCGGGCGAGTTTCTACTTTCAGATGCAACAGAAATTATGGGGATTGGTCAATCCGTTCGCGAGATATGGCCGTTTGGATGTAAGAAACGCTTGAGAAACTCAAAATTTTCGCAGTTCTGATGCGCGAAACGAATAACTAGAACGGCCTAGGGGAAAAGTGCGCATACCGTTGTAATCGGGCGAGTTTCTACTTTCAAATGCAACAGAAATTTTGCGGATTGGTCAATCCGTTCGCGAGATGTGGCAGTTTGGAGGTAAGAAACGCTTGAGAAACTCAAAATTTTCGCAGTTCTGATGCTCGAAACGAATAACTAGAACGGCCCAGGGGAAAAGTGCGCATACCGTTGTAATCGGGCGAGTTTCTACTTTCAGATGCAACAGAAATTATGCGGATTGGTCCATCCGTTCGCGAGATATGGCAGTTTGGAAGTAAGAAACGCTTGAGAAACTCAAAATTTTCGCAGTTCTGATGCTCGAAACGAATGACTAGAACGGCCTAGGGGAGAAGTACGCATACCGTTGTAATCGGGCGAGTTTCTACTTTCAGATGCAACCGAAATTTTGCGGATTGTTCAATCCGTTCCCGAGATATGGCAGTTTGGAGGTAAGAAACGCTTGAGATACTCAAAATTTTCGCATTTCTGATGCTCGAAACGAATAACTAGAACGGCCTAGGAGAAAACTACACCTACCGTTGTAATCGCGCGAGTTTCTACTTTCAGATGCAACAGAAATTTTGCGGATTGAACAATCCGTGAGCGAGATATGGCAGTTTGGATGTAAGAAACGCTTGAGAAACTCAAAATTTTCGCAGTTCTGAGGCTCGAAACGAATGACTAGAACGGTCTATGGGAGAAGTACGCATACCGTTGTAATCGGGCGAGTTTCTACTTTCAGATGCAACAGAAATTATGCGGATTGGTCAATCCGTTCGCGAGATATGGCAGTTTGGAGGTAAGAAACGCTTGAGAAACTCAAAATTTTCGCAGTTCTGATGCTCGAAACGAATAACTAGAACGGCCTAGGGGAAAAGTACGCATACCGATGTAATCGGGCGAGTTTCTACTTTCAGATGCAACAGAAATTTTGCGGATTGGTCGATCCGTTCGCGAGATATGGCAGTTTGGAAGTAAGAAACGCTTGAGAAACTCAAAATTTTCGCAGTTCTGATGCTCGAAACGAATAACTAGAACCGCCTAGGGGAAAACTACACATACCGTTGTAATCGGGTGAGTTTCTACTTTTAGATGCAACAGAAATTTTGCGGATTGAACAATCCGTGAGCGAGATATGGCAGTTTGGAGATAAGAAACGCTTGAGAAACTCAAAATTTTCGCAGTTCTGAGGCTCGAAACGAATGACTAGAACGGCCTAGGGGAGAAGTACGCATACCGTTGTAATCGGGCGAGTTTCTACTTTCAGATGCAACAGAAATTTTGCGGATTGGTCGATCCGTTCGGGAGATATGGCAGTTTGGAAGTAAGAAACGCTTGAGAAACTCAAAATTTTCGCAGTTCTGATGCTCGAAACGAATAACTAGAACCGCCTAGGGGAAAACTACACATACCGTTGTAATCGGGTGAGTTTCTACTTTTAGATGCAACAGAAATTTTGCGGATTGAACAATCCGTGAGCGAGATATGGCAGTTTGGAGATAAGAAACGCTTGAGAAACTCAAAATTTTCGCAGTTCTGATGCTCGAAACGAATGACTAGAACGGCCTATGGGAGAAGTACGCATACCGTTGTAATTGGGCGAGTTTCTACTTTCAGATGCAACAGAAATTTTGCGGATCGGTCAATCCGTTCGCGAGATATGGCAGTTTGGAGGTAAGAAACACTTGAGAAACTCAAAATTTTCGCAGTTCTGATGCTCGAAACGAATAACTGGAACGGCCTAGGGGAAAACTACACATACCGTTGTAATCGGGCGAGTTTCTACTTTCAGATGCAACAGAAATTTTGCGGATTGGTCAATCCGTTCGCGAGATATATCAGTTTGGAGGTAAGAAACGCATGAGAAACTCAAAATTTTCGCAGTTCTGGTGCTCGAAACGAATGACTAGAACGGCCTAGGGGAGAAGTACGCATACCGTTTTAATCGGGCGAGTTTCTACTTTCGGATGCAACAGAAATTACGCGGATTGGTCAATCGGTTCGCGAGATATGGCAGTTTGGAGGTAAGAAACGCTTGAGGAACTCAAAATTTTCGCATTTCTGATGCTCGAAACGAATAACTAGAACGGCCTAGGGGAAAACTACACCTACCGTTGTAATCGGGCGAGTTTCTACTTTCAGATGCAACAGAAATTTTGCGGATTGATCAATCCGTTCGCGAGATATGACAGTTTGGAGATAAGAAACGCTTGAGAAACTCAAAATTTTCGCAGTTCTGATGCTCGAAACGAATAACTGGAACGGCCTAGGGGAAAACTACACATACCGTTGTAATCGTGCTAGTTTCTACTTTCAGATGCAACAGAAATTTTGCGGATTGGTCAACCCGTTCGCGAGATATGGCAGTTTGGAGGTAAGAAACGCTTGAAAAACTCAAAATTTTCGCAGTTCTGATGCTCGACACGAATAACTAGAACGGCCTAGGGGAAAAGTACGCATACCGTTGTAATCGGGCGAGATTCTACTTTCAGATGCAACAGAAATTTTGCAGATTGATCAATCCGTTCGCGAGATATGGCAGTTTGGAGGTAAGAAACGCTTGAGAAACTCAAAATTTTCGCAGTTCTGATGCTCGACACGAATAACTAGAACGGCCTAGTGAAAAAGTACGCATACCGTTGTAATCGGGCGAGTTTCTACTTACAGATGCAACAGAAATTTTGCGGATTGGTCAATCCGTTCGCGAGATATATCAGTTTGGAGGAAAGAAACGCATGAGAAACTCAAAATTTCCGCAGTTCTGGTGCTCGAAACGAATGACTAGAACGGCCTAGGGGAGAAGTACGCATACCGTTGTAATCGGGCGAGTTTCTACTTTCAGATGCAACAGAAATTTTGCGGATTGGTCAACCCATTCGCGTGATATGGCAGTTTGGAGGTCAGAAACGCTTGAGAAACTCAAAATTTTCGTAGTTCTGATGCTCGAAACGAATAACTGGAACGGCCTAGGGGAAAACTACACATACCGTTGTAATCGGGCGAGTTTCTTCTTACAGATGCAACAGAAATTTTGCGGATTGGTCAATCCGTTCGCGAGATATATCAGTTTGGAGGAAAGAAACGCATGAGAAACTCAAAATTTTCGCAGTTCTGGTGCTCGAAACGAATGACTAGAACGGCCTAGGGGAGAAGTACGCATACCGTTGTAATCGGGCCAGTTTCTACATTCGGATGCAACAGAAATTACGCGGATTGGTCAATCCGTTCGCGAGATATGGCAGTTTGGATGTAAGAAACGCTTGAGAAACTCAAAATTTTCGCAGTTCTGAGGCTCGAAACGAATGACTAGAACGGCCTAGGGGAGAAGTACGCATACCGTTGTAATCGGGCGAGTTTCTACTTTCAGATGCAACAGAAATTTTGCGGATTGGTCGATCCGTTCGCGAGATGTGGCAGTTTGGAAGTAAGAAACGCTTGAGAAACTCAAAATTTTTGCAGTTCTGATGCTCGAAACGAATAACTAGAACGGCCTAGGGGAAAACTACACCTACCGTTGTAATCGGGCGTGTTTCTACTTTCAGATGCCACAGAAATTTTGCGGATTGGTCAATCCGTTCGCTCGATATGGCAGTTTGGAGGTAAGAAACGCTTAAAAAACTCAAAATTTTCGCAGTTCTGATGCTCGAAACGAATAACTAGAACGGCCCAGGGGAAAAGTGCGCATACCGTTGTAATCGGGCGAGTTTCTACTTTCAAATGCAACAGAAATTTTGCGGATTGGTCAATCCGTTCGCGAGATGTGGCAGTTTGGAGGTAAGAAACGCTTGAGAAACTCAAAATTTTCGCAGTTCTGATGCTCGAAACGAATAACTAGAACGGCCCAGGGGAAAAGTGCGCATACCGTTGTAATCGGGCGAGTTTCTACTTTCAGATGCAACAGAAATTATGCGGATTGGTCCATCCGTTCGCGAGATATGGCAGTTTGGAAGTAAGAAACGCTTGAGAAACTCAAAATTTTCGCAGTTCTGATGCTCGAAACGAATGACTAGAACGGCCTAGGGGAGAAGTACGCATACCGTTGTAATCGGGCGAGTTTCTACTTTCAGATGCAACCGAAATTTTGCGGATTGTTCAATCCGTTCCCGAGATATGGCAGTTTGGAGGTAAGAAACGCTTGAGATACTCAAAATTTTCGCATTTCTGATGCTCGAAACGAATAACTAGAACGGCCTAGGGGAAAACTACACCTACCGTTGTAATCGGGCGAGTTTCTACTTTCAGATGCAACAGAAATTTTGCGGATTGAACAATCCGTGAGCAAGATATGGCAGTTTGGATGTAAGAAACGCTTGAGAAACTCAAAATTTTCGCAGTTCTGAGGCTCGAAACGAATGACTAGAACGGCCTATGGGAGAAGTACGCATACCGTTGTAATCGGGCGAGTTTCTACTTTCAGATGCAACAGAAATTATGCGGATTGGTCAATCCGTTCGCGAGATATGGCAGTTTGGAGGTAAGAAACGCTTGAGAAACTCAAAATTTTCGCAGTTCTGATGCTCGAAACGAATAACTAGAACGGCCTAGGGGAAAAGTACGCATACCGATGTAATCGGGCGAGTTTCTACTTTCAGATGCAACAGAAATTTTGCGGATTGGTCGATCCGTTCGCGAGATATGGCAGTTTGGAAGTAAGAAACGCTTGAGAAACTCAAAATTTTCGCAGTTCTGATGCTCGAAACGAATAACTAGAACCGCCTAGGGGAAAACTACACATACCGTTGTAATCGGGTGAGTTTCTACTTTTAGATGCAACAGAAATTTTGCGGATTGAACAATCCGTGAGCGAGATATGGCAGTTTGGAGATAAGAAACGCTTGAGAAACTCAAAATTTTCGCAGTTCTGAGGCTCGAAACGAATGACTAGAACGGCCTAGGGGAGAAGTACGCATACCGTTGTAATCGGGCGAGTTTCTACTTTCAGATGCAACAGAAATTTTGCGGATTGGTCGATCCGTTCGGGAGATATGGCAGTTTGGAAGTAAGAAACGCTTGAGAAACTCAAAATTTTCGCAGTTCTGATGCTCGAAACGAATAACTAGAACCGCCTAGGGGAAAACTACACATACCGTTGTAATCGGGTGAGTTTCTACTTTTAGATGCAACAGAAATTTTGCGGATTGAACAATCCGTGAGCGAGATATGGCAGTTTGGAGATAAGAAACGCTTGAGAAACTCAAAATTTTCGCAGTTCTGATGCTCGAAACGAATGACTAGAACGGCCTATGGGAGAAGTACGCATACCGTTGTAATTGGGCGAGTTTCTACTTTCAGATGCAACAGAAATTTTGCGGATCGGTCAATCCGTTCGCGAGATATGGCAGTTTGGAGGTAAGAAACGCATGAGAAACTCAAAATTTGCGCAGTTCTGATGCTTGAAACGAATAACTAGAACGGCCTAGGGGAAAAGTGCGCATACCGTTGTAATCGGGCGAGTTTCTACTTTCAGATGCAACAGAAATTTTGCGGATCGGTCAATCCGTTCGCGAGATATGGCAGTTTGGATGTAAGAAACGCTTGAGAAACTCAAAAGTTTCGCAGTTCTGATGCTCGAAACGAATAACTAGAACGGCCTAGGGGAAAAGTGCGCATACCGTTGTAATCGGGCGAGTTTCTACTTTCAAATGCAACAGAAATTTTGCGGATTGGTCAATCCGTTCGCGAGATATGGCAGTTTGGAGGTAAGAAACACTTGAGAAACTCAAAATTTTCGCAGTTCTGATGCTCGAAACGAATAACTGGAACGGCCTAGGGGAAAACTACACATACCGTTGTAATCGGGCGAGTTTCTACTTTCAGATGCAACAGAAATTTTGCGGATTGGTCAATCCGTTCGCGAGATATATCAGTTTGGAGGTAAGAAACGCATGAGAAACTCAAAATTTTCGCAGTTCTGGTGCTCGAAACGAATGACTAGAACGGCCTAGGGGAGAAGTACGCATACCGTTTTAATCGGGCGAGTTTCTACTTTCGGATGCAACAGAAATTACGCGGATTGGTCAATCGGTTCGCGAGATATGGCAGTTTGGAGGTAAGAAACGCTTGAGGAACTCAAAATTTTCGCATTTCTGATGCTCGAAACGAATAACTAGAACGGCCTAGGGGAAAACTACACCTACCGTTGTAATCGGGCGAGTTTCTACTTTCAGATGCAACAGAAATTTTGCGGATTGATCAATCCGTTCGCGAGATATGACAGTTTGGAGATAAGAAACGCTTGAGAAACTCAAAATTTTCGCAGTTCTGATGCTCGAAACGAATAACTGGAACGGCCTAGGGGAAAACTACACATACCGTTGTAATCGTGCTAGTTTCTACTTTCAGATGCAACAGAAATTTTGCGAATTGGTCAACCCGTTCGCGAGATATGGCAGTTTGGAGGTAAGAAACGCTTGAAAAACTCAAAATTTTCGCAGTTCTGATGCTCGACACGAATAACTAGAACGGCCTAGGGGAAAAGTACGCATACCGTTGTAATCGGGCGAGATTCTACTTTCAGATGCAACAGAAATTTTGCAGATTGATCAATCCGTTCGCGAGATATGGCAGTTTGGAGGTAAGAAACGCTTGAGAAACTCAAAATTTTCGCAGTTCTGATGCTCGACACGAATAACTAGAACGGCCTAGTGAAAAAGTACGCATACCGTTGTAATCGGGCGAGTTTCTACTTACAGATGCAACAGAAATTTTGCGGATTGGTCAATCCGTTCGCGAGATATATCAGTTTGGAGGAAAGAAACGCATGAGAAACTCAAAATTTTCGCAGTTCTGGTGCTCGAAACGAATGACTAGAACGGCCTAGGGGAGAAGTACGCATACCGTTGTAATCGGGCGAGTTTCTACTTTCGGATGCAACAGAAATTACGCGGATTGGTCAATCCGTTCGCGAGATATGGCAGTTTGGAGGTAAGAAACGCTTGAGGAACTCAAAATTTTCGCATTTCTGATGCTCGAAACGAATAACTAGAACGGCCTAGGGGAAAACTACACCTACCGTTGTAATCGGGCGAGTTTCTACTTTCAGATGCAACAGAAATTTTGCGGATTGATCAATCCGTTCGCGAGATATGACAGTTTGGAGATAAGAAACGCTTTAGAAACTCAAAATTTTCGCAGTTCTGATGCTGGAAACGAATGACTAGAACGGCCTAGGGGAGAAGTACGCATACCGTTGTAATCGGGCGAGTTTCTACTTTCAGATGCAACAGAAATTTTGCGGATTTATCAATCCGTTCGCGAGATATGGCAGTTTGGAGATAAGAAACGCTTGAGAAACTCAAAATTTTCGTAGTTCTGATGCTCGAAACGAATAACTGGAACGGCCTAGGGGAAAACTACACATACCGTTGTAATCGGGCGAGTTTCTACTTTCAGATGCAACAGAAATTTTGCGGATTGGTCAATCCGTTCGCGAGATATATCAGTTTGGAGGTAAGAAACGCATGAGAAACTCAAAATTTTCGCAGTTCTGGTGCTCGAAACGAATGACTAGAACGGCCTAGGGGAGAAGTACGCATACCGTTGTAATCGGGCGAGTTTCTACTTTCGGATGCAACAGAAATTACGCGGATTGGTCAATCGGTTCGCGAGATATGGCAGTTTGGAGGTAAGAAACGCTTGAGGAACTCAAAATTTTCGCATTTCTGATGCTCGAAACGAATGACTAGAACGGCCTATGGGAGAAGTACGCATACCGTTGTAATCGGGCGAGTTTCTACTTTCAGATGCAACAGAAATTTTGCGGATTGGTCGATCCGTTCGGGAGATATGGCAGTTTGGAAGTAAGAAACGCTTGAGAAACTCAAAATTTTCGCAGTTCTGATGCTCGAAACGAATAACTAGAACCGCCTAGGGGAAAACTACACATACCGTTGTAATCGGGTGAGTTTCTACTTTTAGATGCAACAGAAATTTTGCGGATTGAACAATCCGTGAGCGAGATATGGCAGTTTGGATGTAAGAAACGCTTGAGAAACTCAAAATTTTCGCAGTTCTGAGGCTCGAAACGAATGACTAGAACGGCCTATGGGAGAAGTACGCATACCGTTGTAATCGGGCGAGTTTCTACTTTCAGATGCAACAGAAATTATGCGGATTGGTCAATCCGTTCGCGAGATATGGCAGTTTGGAGATAAGAAACGCTTGAGAAACTCAAAATTTTCGCAGTTCTGAGGCTCGAAACGAATGACTAGAACGGCCTAGGGGAGAAGTACGCATACCGTTGTAATCGGGCGAGTTTCTACTTTCAGATGCAACAGAAATTTTGCGGATTGGTCGATCCGTTCGGGAGATATGGCAGTTTGGAAGTAAGAAACGCTTGAGAAACTCAAAATTTTCGCAGTTCTGATGCTCGAAACGAATAACTAGAACCGCCTAGGGGAAAACTACACATACCGTTGTAATCGGGTGAGTTTCTACTTTTAGATGCAACAGAAATTTTGCGGATTGAACAATCCGTGAGCGAGATATGGCAGTTTGGAGATAAGAAACGCTTGAGAAACTCAAAATTTTCGCAGTTCTGATGCTCGAAACGAATGACTAGAACGGCCTATGGGAGAAGTACGCATACCGTTTTAATCGGGCGAGTTTCTACTTTCGGATGCAACAGAAATTACGCGGATTGGTCAATCGGTTCGCGAGATATGGCAGTTTGGAGGTAAGAAACGCTTGAGGAACTCAAAATTTTCGCATTTCTGATGCTCGAAACGAATAACTAGAACGGCCTAGGGGAAAACTACACCTACCGTTGTAATCGGGCGAGTTTCTACTTTCAGATGCAACAGAAATTTTGCGGATTGATCAATCCGTTCGCGAGATATGACAGTTTGGAGATAAGAAACGCTTGAGAAACTCAAAATTTTCGCAGTTCTGATGCTCGAAACGAATAACTGGAACGGCCTAGGGGAAAACTACACATACCGTTGTAATCGTGCTAGTTTCTACTTTCAGATGCAACAGAAATTTTGCGGATTGGTCAACCCGTTCGCGAGATATGGCAGTTTGGAGGTAAGAAACGCTTGAAAAACTCAAAATTTTCGCAGTTCTGATGCTCGACACGAATAACTAGAACGGCCTAGGGGAAAAGTACGCATACCGTTGTAATCGGGCGAGATTCTACTTTCAGATGCAACAGAAATTTTGCAGATTGATCAATCCGTTCGCGAGATATGGCAGTTTGGAGGTAAGAAACGCTTGAGAAACTCAAAATTTTCGCAGTTCTGATGCTCGACACGAATAACTAGAACGGCCTAGTGAAAAAGTACGCATACCGTTGTAATCGGGCGAGTTTCTACTTACAGATGCAACAGAAATTTTGCGGATTGGTCAATCCGTTCGCGAGATATATCAGTTTGGAGGAAAGAAACGCATGAGAAACTCAAAATTTCCGCAGTTCTGGTGCTCGAAACGAATGACTAGAACGGCCTAGGGGAGAAGTACGCATACCGTTGTAATCGGGCGAGTTTCTACTTTCAGATGCAACAGAAATTTTGCGGATTGGTCAACCCATTCGCGTGATATGGCAGTTTGGAGGTCAGAAACGCTTGAGAAACTCAAAATTTTCGTAGTTCTGATGCTCGAAACGAATAACTGGAACGGCCTAGGGGAAAACTACACATACCGTTGTAATCGGGCGAGTTTCTTCTTACAGATGCAACAGAAATTTTGCGGATTGGTCAATCCGTTCGCGAGATATATCAGTTTGGAGGAAAGAAACGCATGAGAAACTCAAAATTTTCGCAGTTCTGGTGCTCGAAACGAATGACTAGAACGGCCTAGGGGAGAAGTACGCATACCGTTGTAATCGGGCCAGTTTCTACATTCGGATGCAACAGAAATTACGCGGATTGGTCAATCCGTTCGCGAGATATGGCAGTTTGGATGTAAGAAACGCTTGAGAAACTCAAAATTTTCGCAGTTCTGAGGCTCGAAACGAATGACTAGAACGGCCTAGGGGAGAAGTACGCATACCGTTGTAATCGGGCGAGTTTCTACTTTCAGATGCAACAGAAATTTTGCGGATTGGTCGATCCGTTCGCGAGATGTGGCAGTTTGGAAGTAAGAAACGCTTGAGAAACTCAAAATTTTTGCAGTTCTGATGCTCGAAACGAATAACTAGAACGGCCTAGGGGAAAACTACACCTACCGTTGTAATCGGGCGAGTTTCTACTTTCAGATGCCACAGAAATTTTGCGGATTGGTCAATCCGTTCGCTCGATATGGCAGTTTGGAGGTAAGAAACGCTTAAAAAACTCAAAATTTTCGCAGTTCTGATGCTCGAAACGAATAACTAGAACGGCCCAGGGGAAAAGTGCGCATACCGTTGTAATCGGGCGAGTTTCTACTTTCAAATGCAACAGAAATTTTGCGGATTGGTCAATCCGTTCGCGAGATGTGGCAGTTTGGAGGTAAGAAACGCTTGAGAAACTCAAAATTTTCGCAGTTCTGATGCTCGAAACGAATAACTAGAACGGCCCAGGGGAAAAGTGCGCATACCGTTGTAATCGGGCGAGTTTCTACTTTCAGATGCAACAGAAATTATGCGGATTGGTCCATCCGTTCGCGAGATATGGCAGTTTGGAAGTAAGAAACGCTTGAGAAACTCAAAATTTTCGCAGTTCTGATGCTCGAAACGAATGACTAGAACGGCCTAGGGGAGAAGTACGCATACCGTTGTAATCGGGCGAGTTTCTACTTTCAGATGCAACCGAAATTTTGCGGATTGTTCAATCCGTTCCCGAGATATGGCAGTTTGGAGGTAAGAAACGCTTGAGATACTCAAAATTTTCGCATTTCTGATGCTCGAAACGAATAACTAGAACGGCCTAGGGGAAAACTACACCTACCGTTGTAATCGGGCGAGTTTCTACTTTCAGATGCAACAGAAATTTTGCGGATTGAACAATCCGTGAGCGAGATATGGCAGTTTGGATGTAAGAAACGCTTGAGAAACTCAAAATTTTCGCAGTTCTGAGGCTCGAAACGAATGACTAGAACGGCCTATGGGAGAAGTACGCATACCGTTGTAATCGGGCGAGTTTCTACTTTCAGATGCAACAGAAATTATGCGGATTGGTCAATCCGTTCGCGAGATATGGCAGTTTGGAGGTAAGAAACGCTTGAGAAACTCAAAATTTTCGCAGTTCTGATGCTCGAAACGAATAACTAGAACCGCCTAGGGGAAAACTACACATACCGTTGTAATCGGGTGAGTTTCTACTTTTAGATGCAACAGAAATTTTGCGGATTGAACAATCCGTGAGCGAGATATGGCAGTTTGGAGATAAGAAACGCTTGAGAAACTCAAAATTTTCGCAGTTCTGATGCTCGAAACGAATGACTAGAACGGCCTATGGGAGAAGTACGCATACCGTTGTAATTGGGCGAGTTTCTACTTTCAGATGCAACAGAAATTTTGCGGATCGGTCAATCCGTTCGCGAGATATGGCAGTTTGGAGGTAAGAAACGCATGAGAAACTCAAAATTTGCGCAGTTCTGATGCTTGAAACGAATAACTAGAACGGCCTAGGGGAAAAGTGCGCATACCGTTGTAATCGGGCGAGTTTCTACTTTCAGATGCAACAGAAATTTTGCGGATCGGTCAATCCGTTCGCGAGATATGGCAGTTTGGATGTAAGAAACGCTTGAGAAACTCAAAAGTTTCGCAGTTCTGATGCTCGAAACGAATAACTAGAACGGCCTAGGGGAAAAGTGCGCATACCGTTGTAATCGGGCGAGTTTCTACTTTCAAATGCAACAGAAATTTTGCGGATTGGTCAATCCGTTCGCGAGATATGGCAGTTTGGAGGTAAGAAACACTTGAGAAACTCAAAATTTTCGCAGTTCTGATGCTCGAAACGAATAACTGGAACGGCCTAGGGGAAAACTACACATACCGTTGTAATCGGGCGAGTTTCTACTTTCAGATGCAACAGAAATTTTGCGGATTGGTCAATCCGTTCGCGAGATATATCAGTTTGGAGGTAAGAAACGCATGAGAAACTCAAAATTTTCGCAGTTCTGGTGCTCGAAACGAATGACTAGAACGGCCTAGGGGAGAAGTACGCATACCGTTTTAATCGGGCGAGTTTCTACTTTCGGATGCAACAGAAATTACGCGGATTGGTCAATCGGTTCGCGAGATATGGCAGTTTGGAGGTAAGAAACGCTTGAGGAACTCAAAATTTTCGCATTTCTGATGCTCGAAACGAATAACTAGAACGGCCTAGGGGAAAACTACACCTACCGTTGTAATCGGGCGAGTTTCTACTTTCAGATGCAACAGAAATTTTGCGGATTGATCAATCCGTTCGCGAGATATGACAGTTTGGAGATAAGAAACGCTTGAGAAACTCAAAATTTTCGCAGTTCTGATGCTCGAAACGAATAACTGGAACGGCCTAGGGGAAAACTACACATACCGTTGTAATCGTGCTAGTTTCTACTTTCAGATGCAACAGAAATTTTGCGAATTGGTCAACCCGTTCGCGAGATATGGCAGTTTGGAGGTAAGAAACGCTTGAAAAACTCAAAATTTTCGCAGTTCTGATGCTCGACACGAATAACTAGAACGGCCTAGGGGAAAAGTACGCATACCGTTGTAATCGGGCGAGATTCTACTTTCAGATGCAACAGAAATTTTGCAGATTGATCAATCCGTTCGCGAGATATGGCAGTTTGGAGGTAAGAAACGCTTGAGAAACTCAAAATTTTCGCAGTTCTGATGCTCGACACGAATAACTAGAACGGCCTAGTGAAAAAGTACGCATACCGTTGTAATCGGGCGAGTTTCTACTTACAGATGCAACAGAAATTTTGCGGATTGGTCAATCCGTTCGCGAGATATATCAGTTTGGAGGAAAGAAACGCATGAGAAACTCAAAATTTTCGCAGTTCTGGTGCTCGAAACGAATGACTAGAACGGCCTAGGGGAGAAGTACGCATACCGTTGTAATCGGGCGAGTTTCTACTTTCGGATGCAACAGAAATTACGCGGATTGGTCAATCCGTTCGCGAGATATGGCAGTTTGGAGGTAAGAAACGCTTGAGGAACTCAAAATTTTCGCATTTCTGATGCTCGAAACGAATAACTAGAACGGCCTAGGGGAAAACTACACCTACCGTTGTAATCGGGCGAGTTTCTACTTTCAGATGCAACAGAAATTTTGCGGATTGATCAATCCGTTCGCGAGATATGACAGTTTGGAGATAAGAAACGCTTTAGAAACTCAAAATTTTCGCAGTTCTGATGCTGGAAACGAATGACTAGAACGGCCTAGGGGAGAAGTACGCATACCGTTGTAATCGGGCGAGTTTCTACTTTCAGATGCAACAGAAATTTTGCGGATTTATCAATCCGTTCGCGAGATATGGCAGTTTGGAGATAAGAAACGCTTGAGAAACTCAAAATTTTCGTAGTTCTGATGCTCGAAACGAATAACTGGAACGGCCTAGGGGAAAACTACACATACCGTTGTAATCGGGCGAGTTTCTACTTTCAGATGCAACAGAAATTTTGCGGATTGGTCAATCCGTTCGCGAGATATATCAGTTTGGAGGTAAGAAACGCATGAGAAACTCAAAATTTTCGCAGTTCTGGTGCTCGAAACGAATGACTAGAACGGCCTAGGGGAGAAGTACGCATACCGTTGTAATCGGGCGAGTTTCTACTTTCGGATGCAACAGAAATTACGCGGATTGGTCAATCGGTTCGCGAGATATGGCAGTTTGGAGGTAAGAAACGCTTGAGGAACTCAAAATTTTCGCATTTCTGATGCTCGAAACGAATGACTAGAACGGCCTATGGGAGAAGTACGCATACCGTTGTAATCGGGCGAGTTTCTACTTTCAGATGCAACAGAAATTTTGCGGATTGGTCGATCCGTTCGGGAGATATGGCAGTTTGGAAGTAAGAAACGCTTGAGAAACTCAAAATTTTCGCAGTTCTGATGCTCGAAACGAATAACTAGAACCGCCTAGGGGAAAACTACACATACCGTTGTAATCGGGTGAGTTTCTACTTTTAGATGCAACAGAAATTTTGCGGATTGAACAATCCGTGAGCGAGATATGGCAGTTTGGATGTAAGAAACGCTTGAGAAACTCAAAATTTTCGCAGTTCTGAGGCTCGAAACGAATGACTAGAACGGCCTATGGGAGAAGTACGCATACCGTTGTAATCGGGCGAGTTTCTACTTTCAGATGCAACAGAAATTATGCGGATTGGTCAATCCGTTCGCGAGATATGGCAGTTTGGAGGTAAGAAACGCTTGAGAAACTCAAAATTTTCGCAGTTCTGATGCTCGAAACGAATAACTAGAACGGCCTAGGGGAAAAGTACGCATACCGATGTAATCGGGCGAGTTTCTACTTTCAGATGCAACAGAAATTTTGCGGATTGGTCGATCCGTTCGCGAGATATGGCAGTTTGGAAGTAAGAAACGCTTGAGAAACTCAAAATTTTCGCAGTTCTGATGCTCGAAACGAATAACTAGAACCGCCTAGGGGAAAACTACACATACCGTTGTAATCGGGTGAGTTTCTACTTTTAGATGCAACAGAAATTTTGCGGATTGAACAATCCGTGAGCGAGATATGGCAGTTTGGAGATAAGAAACGCTTGAGAAACTCAAAATTTTCGCAGTTCTGATGCTCGAAACGAATGACTAGAACGGCCTATGGGAGAAGTACGCATACCGTTGTAATTGGGCGAGTTTCTACTTTCAGATGCAACAGAAATTTTGCGGATCGGTCAATCCGTTCGCGAGATATGGCAGTTTGGAGGTAAGAAACACTTGAGAAACTCAAAATTTTCGCAGTTCTGATGCTCGAAACGAATAACTGGAACGGCCTAGGGGAAAACTACACATACCGTTGTAATCGGGCGAGTTTCTACTTTCAGATGCAACAGAAATTTTGCGGATTGGTCAATCCGTTCGCGAGATATATCAGTTTGGAGGTAAGAAACGCATGAGAAACTCAAAATTTTCGCAGTTCTGGTGCTCGAAACGAATGACTAGAACGGCCTAGGGGAGAAGTACGCATACCGTTTTAATCGGGCGAGTTTCTACTTTCGGATGCAACAGAAATTACGCGGATTGGTCAATCGGTTCGCGAGATATGGCAGTTTGGAGGTAAGAAACGCTTGAGGAACTCAAAATTTTCGCATTTCTGATGCTCGAAACGAATAACTAGAACGGCCTAGGGGAAAACTACACCTACCGTTGTAATCGGGCGAGTTTCTACTTTCAGATGCAACAGAAATTTTGCGGATTGATCAATCCGTTCGCGAGATATGACAGTTTGGAGATAAGAAACGCTTGAGAAACTCAAAATTTTCGCAGTTCTGATGCTCGAAACGAATAACTGGAACGGCCTAGGGGAAAACTACACATACCGTTGTAATCGTGCTAGTTTCTACTTTCAGATGCAACAGAAATTTTGCGGATTGGTCAACCCGTTCGCGAGATATGACAGTTTGGAGGTAAGAAACGCTTGAAAAACTCAAAATTTTCGCAGTTCTGATGCTCGACACGAATAACTAGAACGGCCTAGGGGAAAAGTACGCATACCGTTGTAATCGGGCGAGATTCTACTTTCAGATGCAACAGAAATTTTGCAGATTGATCAATCCGTTCGCGAGATATGGCAGTTTGGAGGTAAGAAACGCTTGAGAAACTCAAAATTTTCGCAGTTCTGATGCTCGACACGAATAACTAGAACGGCCTAGTGAAAAAGTACGCATACCGTTGTAATCGGGCGAGTTTCTACTTACAGATGCAACAGAAATTTTGCGGATTGGTCAATCCGTTCGCGAGATATATCAGTTTGGAGGAAAGAAACGCATGAGAAACTCAAAATTTTCGCAGTTCTGGTGCTCGAAACGAATGACTAGAACGGCCTAGGGGAGAAGTACGCATACCGTTGTAATCGGGCGAGTTTCTACTTTCAGATGCAACAGAAATTTTGCGGATTGGTCAACCCATTCGCGTGATATGGCAGTTTGGAGGTCAGAAACGCTTGAGAAACTCAAAATTTTCGTAGTTCTGATGCTCGAAACGAATAACTGGAACGGCCTAGGGGAAAACTACACATACCGTTGTAATCGGGCGAGTTTCTTCTTACAGATGCAACAGAAATTTTGCGGATTGGTCAATCCGTTCGCGAGATATATCAGTTTGGAGGAAAGAAACGCATGAGAAACTCAAAATTTTCGCAGTTCTGGTGCTCGAAACGAATGACTAGAACGGCCTAGGGGAGAAGTACGCATACCGTTGTAATCGGGCCAGTTTCTACATTCGGATGCAACAGAAATTACGCGGATTGGTCAATCCGTTCGCGAGATATGGCAGTTTGGATGTAAGAAACGCTTGAGAAACTCAAAATTTTCGCAGTTCTGAGGCTCGAAACGAATGACTAGAACGGCCTAGGGGAGAAGTACGCATACCGTTGTAATCGGGCGAGTTTCTACTTTCAGATGCAACAGAAATTTTGCGGATTGGTCGATCCGTTCGCGAGATGTGGCAGTTTGGAAGTAAGAAACGCTTGAGAAACTCAAAATTTTTGCAGTTCTGATGCTCGAAACGAATAACTAGAACGGCCTAGGGGAAAACTACACCTACCGTTGTAATCGGGCGAGTTTCTACTTTCAGATGCCACAGAAATTTTGCGGATTGGTCAATCCGTTCGCTCGATATGGCAGTTTGGAGGTAAGAAACGCTTAAAAAACTCAAAATTTTCGCAGTTCTGATGCTCGAAACGAATAACTAGAACGGCCCAGGGGAAAAGTGCGCATACCGTTGTAATCGGGCGAGTTTCTACTTTCAAATGCAACAGAAATTTTGCGGATTGGTCAATCCGTTCGCGAGATGTGGCAGTTTGGAGGTAAGAAACGCTTGAGAAACTCAAAATTTTCGCAGTTCTGATGCTCGAAACGAATAACTAGAACGGCCCAGGGGAAAAGTGCGCATACCGTTGTAATCGGGCGAGTTTCTACTTTCAGATGCAACAGAAATTATGCGGATTGGTCCATCCGTTCGCGAGATATGGCAGTTTGGAAGTAAGAAACGCTTGAGAAACTCAAAATTTTCGCAGTTCTGATGCTCGAAACGAATGACTAGAACGGCCTAGGGGAGAAGTACGCATACCGTTGTAATCGGGCGAGTTTCTACTTTCAGATGCAACCGAAATTTTGCGGATTGTTCAATCCGTTCCCGAGATATGGCAGTTTGGAGGTAAGAAACGCTTGAGATACTCAAAATTTTCGCATTTCTGATGCTCGAAACGAATAACTAGAACGGCCTAGGGGAAAACTACACCTACCGTTGTAATCGGGCGAGTTTCTACTTTCAGATGCAACAGAAATTTTGCGGATTGAACAATCCGTGAGCGAGATATGGCAGTTTGGATGTAAGAAACGCTTGAGAAACTCAAAATTTTCGCAGTTCTGAGGCTCGAAACGAATGACTAGAACGGCCTATGGGAGAAGTACGCATACCGTTGTAATCGGGCGAGTTTCTACTTTCAGATGCAACAGAAATTATGCGGATTGGTCAATCCGTTCGCGAGATATGGCAGTTTGGAGGTAAGAAACGCTTGAGAAACTCAAAATTTTCGCAGTTCTGATGCTCGAAACGAATAACTAGAACGGCCTAGGGGAAAAGTACGCATACCGATGTAATCGGGCGAGTTTCTACTTTCAGATGCAACAGAAATTTTGCGGATTGGTCGATCCGTTCGCGAGATATGGCAGTTTGGAAGTAAGAAACGCTTGAGAAACTCAAAATTTTCGCAGTTCTGATGCTCGAAACGAATAACTAGAACCGCCTAGGGGAAAACTACACATACCGTTGTAATCGGGTGAGTTTCTACTTTTAGATGCAACAGAAATTTTGCGGATTGAACAATCCGTGAGCGAGATATGGCAGTTTGGAGATAAGAAACGCTTGAGAAACTCAAAATTTTCGCAGTTCTGAGGCTCGAAACGAATGACTAGAACGGCCTAGGGGAGAAGTACGCATACCGTTGTAATCGGGCGAGTTTCTACTTTCAGATGCAACAGAAATTTTGCGGATTGGTCGATCCGTTCGGGAGATATGGCAGTTTGGAAGTAAGAAACGCTTGAGAAACTCAAAATTTTCGCAGTTCTGATGCTCGAAACGAATAACTAGAACCGCCTAGGGGAAAACTACACATACCGTTGTAATCGGGTGAGTTTCTACTTTTAGATGCAACAGAAATTTTGCGGATTGAACAATCCGTGAGCGAGATATGGCAGTTTGGAGATAAGAAACGCTTGAGAAACTCAAAATTTTCGCAGTTCTGATGCTCGAAACGAATGACTAGAACGGCCTATGGGAGAAGTACGCATACCGTTGTAATTGGGCGAGTTTCTACTTTCAGATGCAACAGAAATTTTGCGGATCGGTCAATCCGTTCGCGAGATATGGCAGTTTGGAGGTAAGAAACGCATGAGAAACTCAAAATTTGCGCAGTTCTGATGCTTGAAACGAATAACTAGAACGGCCTAGGGGAAAAGTGCGCATACCGTTGTAATCGGGCGAGTTTCTACTTTCAGATGCAACAGAAATTTTGCGGATCGGTCAATCCGTTCGCGAGATATGGCAGTTTGGATGTAAGAAACGCTTGAGAAACTCAAAAGTTTCGCAGTTCTGATGCTCGAAACGAATAACTAGAACGGCCTAGGGGAAAAGTGCGCATACCGTTGTAATCGGGCGAGTTTCTACTTTCAAATGCAACAGAAATTTTGCGGATTGGTCAATCCGTTCGCGAGATATGGCAGTTTGGAGGTAAGAAACACTTGAGAAACTCAAAATTTTCGCAGTTCTGATGCTCGAAACGAATAACTGGAACGGCCTAGGGGAAAACTACACATACCGTTGTAATCGGGCGAGTTTCTACTTTCAGATGCAACAGAAATTTTGCGGATTGGTCAATCCGTTCGCGAGATATATCAGTTTGGAGGTAAGAAACGCATGAGAAACTCAAAATTTTCGCAGTTCTGGTGCTCGAAACGAATGACTAGAACGGCCTAGGGGAGAAGTACGCATACCGTTTTAATCGGGCGAGTTTCTACTTTCGGATGCAACAGAAATTACGCGGATTGGTCAATCGGTTCGCGAGATATGGCAGTTTGGAGGTAAGAAACGCTTGAGGAACTCAAAATTTTCGCATTTCTGATGCTCGAAACGAATAACTAGAACGGCCTAGGGGAAAACTACACCTACCGTTGTAATCGGGCGAGTTTCTACTTTCAGATGCAACAGAAATTTTGCGGATTGACCAATCCGTTCGCGAGATATGACAGTTTGGAGATAAGAAACGCTTGAGAAACTCAAAATTTTCGCAGTTCTGATGCTCGAAACGAATAACTGGAACGGCCTAGGGGAAAACTACACATACCGTTGTAATCGTGCTAGTTTCTACTTTCAGATGCAACAGAAATTTTGCGGATTGGTCAACCCGTTCGCGAGATATGGCAGTTTGGAGGTAAGAAACGCTTGAAAAACTCAAAATTTTCGCAGTTCTGATGCTCGACACGAATAACTAGAACGGCCTAGGGGAAAAGTACGCATACCGTTGTAATCGGGCGAGATTCTACTTTCAGATGCAACAGAAATTTTGCAGATTGATCAATCCGTTCGCGAGATATGGCAGTTTGGAGGTAAGAAACGCTTGAGAAACTCAAAATTTTCGCAGTTCTGATGCTCGACACGAATAACTAGAACGGCCTAGTGAAAAAGTACGCATACCGTTGTAATCGGGCGAGTTTCTACTTACAGATGCAACAGAAATTTTGCGGATTGGTCAATCCGTTCGCGAGATATATCAGTTTGGAGGAAAGAAACGCATGAGAAACTCAAAATTTTCGCAGTTCTGGTGCTCGAAACGAATGACTAGAACGGCCTAGGGGAGAAGTACGCATACCGTTGTAATCGGGCGAGTTTCTACTTTCGGATGCAACAGAAATTACGCGGATTGGTCAATCCGTTCGCGAGATATGGCAGTTTGGAGGTAAGAAACGCTTGAGGAACTCAAAATTTTCGCATTTCTGATGCTCGAAACGAATAACTAGAACGGCCTAGGGGAAAACTACACCTACCGTTGTAATCGGGCGAGTTTCTACTTTCAGATGCAACAGAAATTTTGCGGATTGATCAATCCGTTCGCGAGATATGACAGTTTGGAGATAAGAAACGCTTTAGAAACTCAAAATTTTCGCAGTTCTGATGCTGGAAACGAATGACTAGAACGGCCTAGGGGAGAAGTACGCATACCGTTGTAATCGGGCGAGTTTCTACTTTCAGATGCAACAGAAATTTTGCGGATTTATCAATCCGTTCGCGAGATATGGCAGTTTGGAGATAAGAAACGCTTGAGAAACTCAAAATTTTCGTAGTTCTGATGCTCGAAACGAATAACTGGAACGGCCTAGGGGAAAACTACACATACCGTTGTAATCGGGCGAGTTTCTACTTTCAGATGCAACAGAAATTTTGCGGATTGGTCAATCCGTTCGCGAGATATATCAGTTTGGAGGTAAGAAACGCATGAGAAACTCAAAATTTTCGCAGTTCTGGTGCTCGAAACGAATGACTAGAACGGCCTAGGGGAGAAGTACGCATACCGTTGTAATCGGGCGAGTTTCTACTTTCGGATGCAACAGAAATTACGCGGATTGGTCAATCGGTTCGCGAGATATGGCAGTTTGGAGGTAAGAAACGCTTGAGGAACTCAAAATTTTCGCATTTCTGATGCTCGAAACGAATGACTAGAACGGCCTATGGGAGAAGTACGCATACCGTTGTAATCGGGCGAGTTTCTACTTTCAGATGTAACAGAAATTATGCGGATTGGTCAATCCGTTCGCGAGATATGGCCGTTTGGAGGTAAGAAACGCTTGAAAAACTCAAAATTTTCGCAGTTCTGTTGCTCGGCACGAATAACTAGAACGGCCTAGGGGAAAAGTACGCATACCGTTGTAATCGGGCGAGATTCTACTTTCAGATGCAACAGAAATTTTGCAGATTGATCAATCCGTTCGCGAGATATGGCAGTTTGGAGGTAAGAAACGCTTGAGAAACTCAAAATTTTCGCAGTTCTGATGCTCGACACGAATAACTAGAACGGCCTAGTGAAAAAGTACGCATACCGTTGTAATCGGGCGAGTTTCTACTTTCAGATGCAACAGAAATTTTGCGGATTGGTCAATCCGTTCGCGAGATATGGCAGTTTGGAGGTAAGAAACGCTTGAGAAACTCAAAATTTGCGCAGTTCTGATGCTTGAAACGAATAACTAGAACGGCCTAGGGGAGAAGTACGCATACCGTTGTAATCGGGCGAGTTTCTACTTTCAGATGCAACGGAAATTTTGCGGATTGATCAATCCGTTCGCGAGATATGGCAGTTTGGAGATAAGAAACGCTTGAGAAACTCAAAATTTTCGCAGTTCTGATGCTCGAAACGAATAACTGGAACGGCCTAGGGGAAAACTACACATACCGTTGTAATCGGGCGAGTTTCTACTTTCAGATGCAACAGAAATTTTGCGGATTGGTCAATCCGTTCGCGAGATATATCAGTTTGGAGGTAAGAAACGCATGAGAAACTCAAAATTTTCGCAGTTCTGGTGCTCGAAACGAATGACTAGAACGGCCTAGGGGAGAAGTACGCATACCGTTGTAATCGGGCGAGTTTCTACTTTCGGATGCAACAGAAATTACGCGGATTGGTCAATCGGTTCGCGAGATATGGCAGTTTGGAGGTAAGAAACGCTTGAGGAACTCAAAATTTTCGCATTTCTGATGCTCGAAACGAATGACTAGAACGGCCTATGGGAGAAGTACGCATACCGTTGTAATCGGGCGAGTTTCTGCTTTCAGATGTAACAGAAATTATGCGGATTGGTCAATCCGTTCGCGAGATATGGCCGTTTGGAGGTAAGAAACGCTTGAAAAACTCAAAATTTTCGCAGTTCTGTTGCTCGGCACGAATAACTAGAACGGCCTAGGGGAAAAGTACGCATACCGTTGTAATCGGGCGAGATTCTACTTTCAGATGCAACAGAAATTTTGCAGATTGATCAATCCGTTCGCGAGATATGGCAGTTTGGAGGTAAGAAACGCTTGAGAAACTCAAAATTTTCGCAGTTCTGATGCTCGACACGAATAACTAGAAAGGCCTAGTGAAAAAGTACGCATACCGTTGTAATCGGGCGAGTTTCTACTTTCAGATGCAACAGAAATTTTGCGGATTGGTCAATCCGTTCGCGAGATATGGCAGTTTGGAGGTAAGAAACGCTTGAGAAACTCAAAATTTGCGCAGTTCTGATGCTTGAAACGAATAACTAGAACGGCCTAGGGGAGAAGTACGCATACCGTTGTAATCGGGCGAGTTTCTACTTTCAGATGCAACGGAAATTTTGCGGATTGATCAATCCGTTCGCGAGATATGGCAGTTTGGAGATAAGAAACGCTTGAGAAACTCAAAATTTTCGCAGTTCTGATGCTCGAAACGAATGACTAGAACGGCCTATGGGAGAAGTACGCATACCGTTGTAATCGGGCGAGTTTCTACTTTCAGATGCAACAGAAATTATGCGGATTGGTCAATCCGTTCGCGAGATATGGCCGTTTGGATGTAAGAAACACTTGAGAAACTCAAAATTTTCGCAGTTCTGATGCTCGAAACGAATAACTAGAACGGCTTAGGGGAAAAGTACGCATACCGTTGTAATCGGGCGAGTTTCTACTTTCAGATGCAACAGAAATTTTGCGGATTGGTCAACCCATTCGCGTGATATGGCAGTTTGGAGGTCAGAAACGCTTGAGAAACTCAAAATTTTCGTAGTTCTGATGCTCGAAACGAATAACTGGAACGGCCTAGGGGAAAACTACACATACCGTTGTAATCGGGCGAGTTTCTACTTACAGATGCAACAGAAATTTTGCGGATTGGTCAATCCGTTCGCGAGATATATCAGTTTGGAGGAAAGAAACGCATGAGAAACTCAAAATTTTCGCAGTTCTGGTGCTCGAAACGAATGACTAGAACGGCCTAGGGGAGAAGTACGCATACCGTTGTAATCGGGCCAGTTTCTACTTTCGGATGCAACAGAAATTACGCGGATTGGTCAATCCGTTCGCGAGATATGGCAGTTTGGATGTAAGAAACGCTTGAGGAACTCAAAATTTTCGCATTTCTGATGCTCGAAACGAATAACTAGAACGGCCTAGGGGAAAACTATACCTACCGTTGTAATCGGGCGAGTTTCTACTTTCAGATGCATCAGAAATTTTGCGGATTGATCAATCCGTTCGCGAGATATGACAGTTTGGAGATAAGAAACGCTTTAGAAACTCAAAATTTTCGCAGTTCTGATGCTGGAAACGAATGACTAGAACGGCCTAGGGGAGAAGTACGCATACCGTTGTAATCGGGCGAGTTTCTACTTTCAGATGCAACAGAAATTTTGCGGATTGATCAATCCGTTCGCGAGATATGGCAGTTTGGAGATAAGAAACGCTTGAGAAACTCAAAATTTTCGCAGTTCTGATGCTCGACACGAATAACTAGAACGGCCTAGGGGAAAAGTACGCATACCGTTGTAATCGGGCGAGATCCTACTTTCAGATGCAACAGAAATTTTGCGGATTGATCAATCCGTTCGCGAGATATGGCAGTTTGGAGGTAAGAAACGCTTGAGAAACACAAAATTTTCGCAGTTCTGATGCTCGACACGAATAACTAGAACGGCCTAGGGGAAAAGTACGCATACCGTTGTAATCGGGCGAGATTCTACTTTCTGATGCAACAGAAATTTTGCGGATTGATCAATCCGTTCGCGAGATATGGCAGTTTGGAGGTAAGAAACGCTTGAGAAACTCAAAATTTTCGCAGTTCTGATGCTCGACACGAATAACTAGAACGGCCTGGGGAAAAAGCACGCATACCGTTGTAATCGGGCGAGTTTCTACTTTCAGATGCAACAGAAATTTTGCGGATTGGTCAATCCGTTCGCGAGATATGGCAGTTTGGAGGTAAGAAACGCTTGAGAAACTCAAAATTTGCGCAGTTCTGATGCTTGAAACGAATAACTAGAACGGCCTAGGGGAGAAGTACGCATACCGTTGTAATCGGGCGAGTTTCTACTTTCAGATGCAACAGAAATTTTGCGGATTGATCAATCCGTTCGCGAGATATGGCAGTTTGGAGATAAGAAACGCTTGAGAAACTCAAAATTTTCGCAGTTCTGATGCTCGAAACGAATGACTAGAACGGCCTATGGGAGAAGTACGCATACCGTTCTAATCGGGCGAGCTTCTACTTTCAGATGCAACAGAAATTATGCGGATTGGTCAATCCGTTCGCGAGATATGGCCGTCTGGATGTAAGAAACACATGAGAAACTCAAAATTTTCGCAGTTCTGATGCTCGAAACGAATAACCAGAACGGCCTAGGGGAAAAGTGCGCATACCGTTGTAATCGGGCGAGTTTCTACTTTCAAATGCAACAGAAATTTTGCGGATTGGTCAACCCGTTCGCGAGATATGGCAGTTTGGAGGTAAGAAACGCTTGAGAAACTCAAAATTTTCGCAGTTCTGATGCTCGAAACGAATAACTAGAACGGCCTAGGGGAAAACTACACATTCCGTTGTAATCGGGCGAGTTTCTACTTTCAGATGCAACAGAAATTTTGCGGATTGGTCAATCCGTTCGCGAGATATGGTAGTTTGGAGGTAAGAAACGCATGAGAAACTCAAAATTTGCGCAGTTCTGATGCTTGAAACGAATAACTAGAACGGCCTAGGGGAAAAGTGCGCATACCGTTGTAATCGGGCGAGTTTCTACTTTCAAATGCAACAGAAATTTTGCGGATTGGTCAACCCGTTCGCGAGATATGGCAGTTTGGAGGTAAGAAACGCTTGAGAAACTCAAAATTTTCGCAGTTCTGATGCTCGACACGAATAACTAGAACGGCCTAGGGAAAAAGTACGCATACCGTTGTAATCGGGCGAGTTTCTACTTTCAGATGCAACAGAAATTTTGCGGATTGGTCAATCCGTTCGCGAGATATGGCAGTTTGGAGGTAAGAAACGCTTGAGAAACTCAATATTTGCGCAGTTCTGATGCTTGAAACGAATAACTAGAACGGCCTAGGGGAGAAGTACGCATACCGTTGTAATCGGGCGAGTTTCTACTTTCAGATGCAACAGAAATTTTGCGGATTGATCAATCCGTTCGCGAGATATGGCAGTTTGGAGGTAAGAAACGCTTGAGAAACTCAAAATTTTCGCAGTTCTGATGCTCGACACGAATAACTAGAACGGCCTGGGGAAAAAGCACGCATACCGTTGTAATCGGGCGAGTTTCTACTTTCAGATGCAACAGAAATTTTGCGGATTGGTCAATCCGTTCGCGAGATATGGCAGTTTGGAGGTAAGAAACGCTTGAGAAACTCAAAATTTGCGCAGTTCTGATGCTTGAAACGAATAACTAGAACGGCCTAGGGGAGAAGTACGCATACCGTTGTAATCGGGCGAGTTTCTACTTTCAGATGCAACAGAAATTTTGCGGATTGATCAATCCGTTCGCGAGATATGGCAGTTTGGAGATAAGAAACGCTTGAGAAACTCAAAATTTTCGCAGTTCTGATGCTCGAAACGAATGACTAGAACGGCCTATGGGAGAAGTACGCATACCGTTCTAATCGGGCGAGCTTCTACTTTCAGATGCAACAGAAATTATGCGGATTGGTCAATCCGTTCGCGAGATATGGCCGTCTGGATGTAAGAAACACATGAGAAACTCAAAATTTTCGCAGTTCTGATGCTCGAAACGAATAACCAGAACGGCCTAGGGGAAAAGTGCGCATACCGTTGTAATCGGGCGAGTTTCTACTTTCAAATGCAACAGAAATTTTGCGGATTGGTCAACCCGTTCGCGAGATATGGCAGTTTGGAGGTAAGAAACGCTTGAGAAACTCAAAATTTTCGCAGTTCTGATGCTCGAAACGAATAACTAGAACGGCCTAGGGGAAAACTACACATTCCGTTGTAATCGGGCGAGTTTCTACTTTCAGATGCAACAGAAATTTTGCGGATTGGTCAATCCGTTCGCGAGATATGGTAGTTTGGAGGTAAGAAACGCATGAGAAACTCAAAATTTGCGCAGTTCTGATGCTTGAAACGAATAACTAGAACGGCCTAGGGGAAAAGTGCGCATACCGTTGTAATCGGGCGAGTTTCTACTTTCAAATGCAACAGAAATTTTGCGGATTGGTCAACCCGTTCGCGAGATATGGCAGTTTGGAGGTAAGAAACGCTTGAGAAACTCAAAATTTTCGCAGTTCTGATGCTCGACACGAATAACTAGAACGGCCTAGGGAAAAAGTACGCATACCGTTGTAATCGGGCGAGTTTCTACTTTCAGATGCAACAGAAATTTTGCGGATTGGTCAATCCGTTCGCGAGATATGGCAGTTTGGAGGTAAGAAACGCTTGAGAAACTCAATATTTGCGCAGTTCTGATGCTTGAAACGAATAACTAGAACGGCCTAGGGGAGAAGTACGCATACCGTTGTAATCGGGCGAGTTTCTACTTTCAGATGCAACAGAAATTTTGCGGATTGATCAATCCGTTCGCGAGATATGGCAGTTTGGAGGTAAGAAACGCTTGAGAAACTCAAAATTTTCGCAGTTCTGATGCTCGACACGAATAACTAGAACGGCCTAGGGGAAAAGTACGCATACCGTTGTAATCGGGCGAGATTCTACTTCCAGATGCTACAGAAATTTTGCGGATTGGTCAATCCGTTCGCGAGATATGGCAGTTTGGAGGTAAGAAACGCTTGAGAAACTCAAAATTTGCGCAGTTCTGATGCTTGAAACGAATAACTAGAACGGCCTAGGGGAGAAGTACGCATACCGTTGTAATCGGGCGAGTTTCTACTTTCAGATGCAACAGAAATTTTGCGGATTGATCAATCCGTTCGCGAGATATGGCAGTTTGGAGATAAGAAACGCTTGAGAAACTCAAAATTTTCGCAGTTCTGATGCTCGAAACGAATGACTAGAACGGCCTATGGGAGAAGTACGCATACCGTTGTAATCGGGCGAGCTTCTACTTTCAGATGCAACAGAAATTATGCGGATTGGTCAATCCGTTCGCGAGATATGGCCGTCTGGATGTAAGAAACACATGAGAAACTCAAAATTTTCGCAGTTCTGATGCTCGAAACGAATAACCAGAACGGCCTAGGGGAAAAGTGCGCATACCGTTGTAATCGGGCGAGTTTCTACCTTCAAATGCAACAGAAATTTTGCGGATTGGTCAACCCGTTCGCGAGATATGGCAGTTTGGAGGTAAGAAACGCTTGAGAAACTCAAAATTTTCGCAGTTCTGATGCTCGAAACGAATAACTAGAACGGCCTAGGGGAAAACTACACATTCCGTTGTAATCGGGCGAGTTTCTACTTTCAGATGCAACAGAAATTTTGCGGATTGGTCAATCCGTTCGCGAGATATGGCAGTTTGGAGGTAAGAAACGCATGAGAAACTCAAAATTTGCGCAGTTCTGATGCTTGAAACGAATAACTAGAACGGCCTAGGGGAAAAGTGCGCATACCGTTGTAATCGGGCGAGTTTCTACTTTCAAATGCAACAGAAATTTTGCGGATTGGTCAACCCGTTCGCGAGATATGGCAGTTTGGAGGTAAGAAACGCTTGAGAAACTCAAAATTTTCGCAGTTCTGATGCTCGACACGAATAACTAGAACGGCCTAGGGGAAAAGTACGCATACCGTTGTAATCGGGCGAGATTCTACTTTCAGATGCATCAGAAATTTTGCGGATTGATCAATCCGTTCGCGAGATATGGCAGTTTGGAGGTAAGAAACGCTTGAGAAACTCAAAATTTTCGCAGTTCTGATGCTCGACACGAATAACTAGAACGGCCTAGGGGAAAAGTACGCATACCGTTGTAATCGGGCGAGATTCTACTTCCAGATGCTACAGAAATTTTGCGGATTGATCAATCCGTTCGCGAGATATGGCAGTTTGGAGGTAAGAAACGCTTGAGAAACTCAAAATTTGCGCAGTTCTGATGCTTGAAACGAATAACTAGAACGGCCTAGGGGAGAAGTACGCATACCGTTGTAATCGGGCGAGTTTCTACTTTCAGATGCAACAGAAATTTTGCGGATAGATCAATCCGTTCGCGAGATATGGCAGTTGGGAGATAAGAAACGCTTGAGAAACTCAAAATTTTCGCAGTTCTGATGCTCGACACGAATAACTAGAACGGCCTAGGGGAAAAGTACGCATACCGTTGTAATCGGGCGAGATTCTACTTTCAGATGCAACAGAAATTTTGCGGATTGATCAATCCGTTCGCGAGATATGGCAGTTTGGAGGTAAGAAACGCTTGAGAAACTCAAAATTTGCGCAGTTCTGATGCTTGAAACGAATAACTAGAACGGCCTAGGGGAGAAGTACGTATACCGTTGTAATCGGGCGAGTTTCTGCTTTCAGATGCAACAGAAATTTTGCGGATTGATCAATCCGTTCGCGAGATATGGCAGTTTGGAGATAAGAAACGCTTGAGAAACTCAAAATTTTCGTAGTTCTGATGCTCGAAACGAATGACTAGAACGGCCTATGGGAGAAGTGCGCATACCGTTGTAATCGGGCGAGTTTCTACTTTCAGATGCAACAGAAATTATGCGGATTGGTCAATCCGTTCGCGAGATATGGCCGTTTGGATGTAAGAAACACTTGAGAAACTCAAAATTTTCGCAGTTCTGATGCTCGAAACGAATAACTAGAACGGCCTAGGGGAAAAGTGCGCATACCGTTGTAATCGGGCGAGTTTCTACTTTCAAATGCAACAGAAATTTTGCGGATTGGTCAATCCGTTCGCGAGATATGGCAGTTTGGAGGTAAGAAACGCTTGAGAAAAAATTCAAAATTTTCGCAGTTCTGATGCTCGAAACGAATAACTAGAACGGCCTAGGGGAAAAGTACGCATACCGTTGTAATCGGGCGAGATTCTACTTTCAGATGCTACAGAAATTTTGCGAATTGATCAATCCGTTCGCGAGATATGGCAGTTTGGAGGTAAGAAACGCTCCTAGAAACTCAAAATTTTCGCAGTTCTGATGCTCGACACGAACAACTAGAACGGCCTAGGGAAAAAGTACGCATACCGTTGTAATCGGGCGAGTTTCTACTTTCAGATGCAACAGAAATTTCGCGGATTGGTCAATCCGTTCGCGAGATATGGCAGTTTGGAGGTAAGAAACGCTTGAGAAACTCAAAATTTGCGCAGTTCTGATGCTTGAAACGAATAACTAGAACGGCCTAGGGGAGAAGTACGCATACCGTTGTAATCGGGCGAGTTTCTACTTTCAGATGCAACAGAAATTTTGCGGATTGATCAATCCGTTCGCGAGATATGGCAGTTTGGAGGTAAGAAACGCTTGAGAAACTCAAAATTTTCGCAGTTCTGATGCTCGACACGAATAACTAGAACGGCCTAGGGGAAAAGTACGCATACCGTTGTAATCGGGCGAGATTCTACTTTCAGATGCTACAGAAATTTTGCGGATTGATCAATCCGTTCGCGAGATATGGCAGTTTGGAGGTAAGAAACGCTTGAGAAACTCAAAATTTGCGCAGTTCTGATGCTTGAAACGAATAACTAGAACGGCCTAGGGGAGAAGTACGCATACCGTTGTAATCGGGCGAGTTTCTACTTTCAGATGCAACAAAAATTTTGCGGATTGATCAATCCGTTCGCGAGATATGGCAGTTTGGAGATAAGAAACGCTTGAGAAACTCAAAATTTTCGCAGTTCTGATGCTCGAAACGAATGAATAGAACGGCCTATGGGAGAAGTACGCATACCGTTATAATCGGTCGAGTTTCTACTTTCAGATGCAACAGAAATTATGCGGATTGGTCAATCCGTTCGCGAGATATGGCCGTTTGGATGTAAGAAACACTTAAGAAACTCAAAATTTTCGCAGTTCTGATGCTCGAAACGAATAACTAGAACGGCCTAGGGGAAAAGTGCGCATACCGTTGTAATCGGGCGTGTTTCTACTTTCAGATGCAACAGAAATTTTGCGGATCGGTCAATCCGTTCGCGAGATATGGCAGTTTAGATGCAAGAAACGCTTGAGAAACTCGAAATTTTCGCAGTTCTGATGCTCGAAACGAATAACTGGAACGGCCTAGGGGAAAACTACACATACCGTTGTAATCGGGCGAGTCTCTACTTTCAGATGCAACAGAAATTTTGCGGATTGGTCAATCGGTTCGCGAGATATGGCAGTTTGGAGGTAAGAAACGCTTGAGAAACTCAAAATTTTCGCAGTTTTGATGCTCGACACGAATAACTAGAACGGCCTAGGGGAAAAGTACGCATACCGTTGTAATCGGGCGAGATTCTACTTTCAGATGCAACAGAAATTTTGCGGATTGATCAATCCGTTCGCGAGATATGGCAGTTTGGAGGTAAGAAACGCTTGAGAAACTCAAAATTTGCGCAGTTCTGATGCTTGAAACGAATAACTAGAACGGCCTAGGGAAAAAGTACGCATACCGTTGTAATCGGGCGAGTTTCTACTTTCAGATGCAACAGAAATTTTGCGGATTGATCAATCCGTTCGCGAGATATGGCAGTTTGGAGGTAAGAAACGCTTGAGAAACTCAAAATTTTCGCAGTTCTGATCCTCGACACGAATAACTAGAACGGCCTAGGGGAAAAGAACGCATACCGTTGTAATCGGGCGAGATTCTACTTTCAGATGCTACAGAAATTTTGCGGATTGATCAATCCGTTCGCGAGATATGGCAGTTTGGAGGTAAGAAACGCTTGAGAAACTCAAAATTTGCGCAGTTCTGATGCTTGAAACGAATAACTAGAACGGCCTAGGGGAGAAGTACGCATACCGTTGTAATCGGGCGAGTTTCTACTTTCAGATGCAACAGAAATTTTGCGGATTGGTCAATCCGTTCGCGAGATACGGCAGTTTGGAGGTAAGAAACGCTTGAGAAACTCAAAATTTTCGCAGTTCTGATGCTCGACACGAATAACTAGAACGGCCTAGGGGAAAAGTACGCATACCGTTGTAATCGGGCGAGATTCTACTTTCAGATGCAACAGAAATTTTGCGGATTGATCAATCCGTTCGCGAGATATGGCAGTTTGGAGGTAAGAAACGCTTGAGAAACTCAAAATTTGCGCAGTTCTGATGCTTGAAACGAATAACTAGAACGGCCTAGGGGAGAAGTACGCATACCGTTGTAATCGGGCGAGTTTCTACTTTCAGATGCAACAGAAATTTTGCGGATTGATCAATCCGTTCGCGAGATATGGCAGTTTGGAGATAAGAAACGCTTGAGAAACTCAAAATTTTCGCAGTTCTGATGCTCGAAACGAATGACTAGAACGGCCTATGGGAGAAGTACGCATACCGTTGTAATCGGGCGAGTTTCTACTTTCAGATGCAACAGAAATTATGCGGATTGGTCAATCCGTTCGCGAGATATGGCCGTTTGGATGTTAGAAACACTTGAGAAACTCAAAATTTGCGCAGTTCTGATGCTTGAAACGAATAACTAGAACGGCCTAGGGGAGAAGTACGCATACCGTTGTAATCGGGCGAGTTTCTACTTTCAGATGCAACAGAAATTTTGCGGATTGGTCAATCCGTTCGCGAGATACGGCAGTTTGGAGGTAAGAAACGCTTGAGAAACTCAAAATTTTCGCAGTTCTGATGCTCGACACGAATAACTAGAACGGCCTAGGGGAAAAGTACGCATACCGTTGTAATCGGGCGAGATTCTACTTTCAGATGCAACAGAAATTTTGCGGATTGATCAATCCGTTCGCGAGATATGGCAGTTTGGAGGTAAGAAACGCTTGAGAAACTCAAAATTTGCGCAGTTCTGATGCTTGAAACGAATAACTAGAACGGCCTAGGGGAGAAGTACGCATACCGTTGTAATCGGGCGAGTTTCTACTTTCAGATGCAACAGAAATTTTGCGGATTGATCAATCCGTTCGCGAGATATGGCAGTTTGGAGATAAGAAACGCTTGAGAAACTCAAAATTTTCGCAGTTCTAAAGCTCGAAACGAATGACTAGAACGGCCTATGGGAGAAGTACGCATACCGTTGCAATCGGGCGAGTTTCTACTTTCAGATGCAACAGAAATTATGCGGATTGGTCAATCCGTTCGCGAGATATGGCCGTTTGGATGTTAGAAACACTTGAGAAACTCAAAATTTTCGCAGTTCTGATGCTCGAAACGAATAACTAGAACGGCCTAGGGGAAAAGTGCGCATACCGTTGTAATCGGGCGAGTTTCTACTTTCAAATGCAACAGAAATTTTGCGGATTGGTCAACCCGTTCGCGAGATATGGCAGTTTGGAGGTAAGAAACGCTTGAGAAACTCAAAATTTTCGCAGTTCTGATGCTCGAAACGAATAACTAGAACGGCCTAGGGGAAAAGTACGCATACCGTTGTAATCGGGCGAGTCTCTACTTTCAGATGCTACAGAAATTTTGCGGATTGATCAATCCGTTCGCGAGATATGGCAGTTTGGAGGTAAGTAACGCTCCTAGAAACTCAAAATTTTCGCAGTTCTGATGCTCGACACGAACAACAAGAACGGCCTAGGGAAAAAGTACGCATACCGTTGTAATCGGGCGAGTTTCTACTTTCAGATGCAACAGAAATTTTGCGGATTGGTCAATCCGTTCGCGAGATATGGCAGTTTGGAGGTAAGAAACGCTTGAGAAACTCAAAATTTGCGCAGTTCTGATGCTTGAAACGAATAACTAGAACGGCCTAGGGGAGAAGTACGCATACCGTTGTAATCGGGCGAGTTTCTACTTTCAGATGCAACAGAAATTTTGCGGATTGATCAATCCGTTCGCGAGATATGGCAGTTTGGAGGTAAGAAACGCTTGAGAAACTCAAAATGTTCGCAGTTCTGATGCTCGACACGAATAACTAGAACGGCCTAGGGGAAAAGTACGCATACCGTTGTAATCGGGCGAGATTCTACTTTCAGACGCTACAGAAATTTTGCGGATTGATCAATCCGTTCGCGAGATATGGCAGTTTGGAGGTAAGAAACGCTTGAGAAACTCAAAATTTGCGCAGTTCTGATGCTTGAAACGAATAACTAGAACGGCCTAGGGGAGAAGTACGCATACCGTTGTAATCGGGCGAGTTTCTACTTTCAGATGCAACAGAAATTTTGCGGATTGATCAATCCGTTCGCGAGATATGGCAGTTTGGAGATAAGAAACGCTTGAGAAACTCAAAATTTTCGCAGTTCTGATGCTCGAAACGAATGAATAGAACGGCCTATGGGAGAAGTACGCATACCGTTATAATCGGTCGAGTCTCTACTTTCAGATGCAACAGAAATTATGCGGATTGGTCAATCCGTTCGCGAGATATGGCCGTTTGGATGTAAGAAACACTTGAGAAACTCAAAATTTTCGCAGTTCTGATGCTCGAAACGAATAACTAGAACGGCCTAGGGGAAAAGTGCCCATAGTGCTGTAATCGGGCGAGTTTCTACTTTCAAATGCAACAGAAATTTTGCGGATTGGTCAATCCGTTCGCGAGATATGGCCGTTTGGATGTAAGAAACACTTGAGAAACTCAAAATTTTCGCAGTTCTGATGCTCGAAACGAATGACTAGAACGGCCTATGGGAGAAGTACGCATACCGTTATAATCGGGCGAGTCTCTACTTTCAGATGCAACAGAAATTTTGCGGATTGGTCAATCGGTTCGCGAGATATGGCAGTTTGGAGGTAAGAAACGCTTGAGAAACTCAAAATTTTCGCAGTTCTGATGCTCGAAACGAATAGCTGGAACGGCCTAGGGGAAAACTACACATACCGTTGTAATCGGGCGAGTTTCTACTTTCAGATGCAACAGAAATTTTGCGGATTGGTCAATCCGTTCGCGAGATACGGCAGTTTGGAGGTAAGAAACGCTTGAGAAACTCAAAATTTTCGCAGTTCTGATGCTCGAAACGAATAACTAGAACCGCCTAGGAGAAAGGTGTGCATACCGTTGTAATCGGGCGAGTTTCTACTTTCAGATGCAACAGAAATTTTGCGGATTGATCAATACGTTCGCGAGATATGACAGTTTGGAGATAAGAAACGCTTGAGAAACTCAAAATTTTCGCAGTTCTGATGCTCGAAACGAATGACTAGAACGGCCTAGGGGAAAAGTGGGCACACCGTTGTAATCGGGCGAGTTTCTACTTTCAGATGCAACAGAAATTTTGCGGATCGGTCAATCCGTTCGCGAGATATGGCAGTTTGGATGTAAGAAACGCTTGAGAAACACGAAATTTTCGCAGTTCTGATACTCGAAACGAATAACTGGAACGGCCTACGGGAAAACTACACATACCGTTGTAATCGGGCGAGTCTCTACTTTCAGATGCATCAGAAATTTTGCGGATTGGTCAATCCGTTCGCGAGATATGGCAGTTTCGAGGTAAGAAACGCTTGGGAAACTCAAAATTTTCGCAGTTCTGATGCTGGAAACGAGTAACTAGAACGGCCTGTGGGAGAAGTACGCATACCGTTATAATCGGTCGAGTTTCTACTTTCAGATGCAACAGAAATTATGCGGATTGGTCAATCCGTTCGCGAGATATGGCCGTTTGGATGTAAGAAACACTTGAGAAACTCAAAATTTTCGCAGTTCTGATGCTCGAAACGAATAACTAGAACGGCCTAGGGGAAAAGTGCGCATACTGTTGTAATCGGGCGAGTTTCTACTTTCAAATGCAACAGAAATTTTGCGGATTGGTCAATCCGTTCGCGAGATATGGCCGTTTGGATGTAAGAAACACTTGAGAAACTCAAAATTTTCGCATTTCTGATGCTCGAAACGAATAACTAGAACGGCCTAGGAGAAAGGTGTGCATACCGTTGTAATCGGGCGAGTTTCTACTTTCAGATGCAACAGAAATTATGCGGATTGGTCAATCCGTTCGCGAGATATGGCCGTTTGGATGTAAGAAACACTTGAGAAACTCAAAATTTTCGCAGTTCTGATGCTCGAAACGAATAACTAGAACGGCCTAGGGGAAAAGTGCGCATACCGTTGTAATCGGGCGAGTTTCTACTTTCAAATGCAACAGAAATTTTGCGGATTGGTCAACCCGTTCGCGAGATAAGGCAGTTTGGAGGTAAGAAACGCTTGAGAAACTCAAAATTTTCGCAGTTCTGATGCTCGACACGAACAACTAGAACGGCCTAGGGAAAAAGTACGCATACCGTTGTAATCGGGCGAGTTTCTACTTTCAGATGCAACAGAAATTTCGCGGATTGGTCAATCCGTTCGCGAGATATGGCAGTTTGGAGGTAAGAAACGCTTGAGAAACTCAAAATTTGCGCAGTTCTGATGCTTGAAACGAATAACTAGAACGGCCTAGGGGAGAAGTACGCATACCGTTGTAATCGGGCGAGTTTCTACTTTCAGATGCAACAGAAATTTTGCGGATTGATCAATCCGTTCGCGAGATATGGCAGTTTGGAGGTAAGAAACGCTTGAGAAACTCAAAATTTTCGCAGTTCTGATGCTCGACACGAATAACTAGAACGGCCTAGGGGAAAAGTACGCATACCGTTGTAATCGGGCGAGATTCTACTTTCAGATGCTACAGAAATTTTGCGGATTGATCAATCCGTTCGCGAGATATGGCAGTTTGGAGGTAAGAAACGCTTGAGAAACTCAAAATTTGCGCAGTTCTGATGCTTGAAACGAATAACTAGAACGGCCTAGGGGAGAAGTACGCATACCGTTGTAATCGGGCGAGTTTCTACTTTCAGATGCAACAGAAATTTTGCGGATTGATCAATCCGTTCGCGAGATATGGCAGTTTGGAGATAAGAAACGCTTGAGAAACTCAAAATTTTCGCAGTTCTGATGCTCGAAACGAATGAATAGAACGGCCTGTGGGAGAAGTACGCATACCGTTATAATCGGTCGAGTTTCTACTTTCAGATGCAACAGAAATTATGCGGATTGGTCAATCCGTTCGCGAGATATGGCCGTTTGGATGTAAGAAACACTTAAGAAACTCAAAATTTTCGCAGTTCTGATGCTCGAAACGAATAATTAGAACGGCCTAGGGGAAAAGTGCGCATACCGTTGTAATCGGGCGTGTTTCTACTTTCAGATGCAACAGAAATTTTGCGGATCGGTCAATCCGTTCGCGAGATATGGCAGTTTAGATGCAAGAAACGCTTGAGAAACTCGAAATTTTCGCAGTTCTGATGCTCGAAACGAATAACTGGAACGGCCTAGGGGAAAACTACACATACCGTTGTAATCGGGCGAGTCTCTACTTTCAGATGCAACAGAAGTTTTGCGGATTGGTCAATCGGTTCGCGAGATATAGCAGTTTGGAGGTAAGAAACGCTTGAGAAACTCAAAATTTTCGCAGTTCTGATGCTCGAAACGAATAGCTGGAACGGCCTAGGGGAAAACTACACATACCGTTGTAATCGGGCGAGTTTCTACTTTCAGATGCAACAGAAATTTTGCGGATTGGTCAATCCGTTCGCGAGATACGGCAGTTTGGAGGTAAGAAACGCTTGAGAAACTCAAAATTTTCGCAGTTCTGATGCTCGACACGAATAACTAGAACGGCCTAGGGGAAAAGTACGCATACCGTTGTAATCGGGCGAGATTCTACTTTCAGATGCAACAGAAATTTTGCGGATTGATCAATCCGTTCGCGAGATATGGCAGTTTGGAGGTAAGAAACGCTTGAGAAACTCAAAATTTGCGCAGTTCTGATGCTTGAAACGAATAACTAGAACGGCCTAGGGGAGAAGTACGCATACCGTTGTAATCGGGCGAGATTCTACTTTCAGATGCTACAGAAATTTTGCGGATTGATCAATCCGTTCGCGAGATATGGCAGTTTGGAGGTAAGTAACGCTCCTAGAAACTCAAAATTTTCGCAGTTCTGATGCTCGACACGAACAACTAGAACGGCCTAGGGAAAAAGTACGCATACCGTTGTAATCGGGCGAGTTTCTACTTTCAGATGCAACAGAAATTTTGCGGATTGGTCAATCCGTTCGCGAGATATGGCAGTTTGGAGGTAAGAAACGCTTGAGAAACACAAAATTTGCGAAGTTCTGATGCTTGAAACGAATAACTAGAACGGCCTAGGGGAGAAGTACGCATACCGTTGTAATCGGGCGAGTTTCTACTTTCAGATGCAACAGAAATTTTGCGGATTGGTCAATCCGTTCGCGAGATACGGCAGTTTGGAGGTAAGAAACGCTTGAGAAACTCAAAATTTTCGCAGTTCTGATGCTCGACACGAATAACTAGAACGGCCTAGGGGAAAAGTACGCATACCGTTGTAATCGGGCGAGATTCTACTTTCAGATGCAACAGAAATATTGCGGATTGATCTATCCGTTCGCGAGATATGGCAGTTTGGAGGTAAGAAACGCTTGAGAAACTCAAAATTTGCGCAGTTCTGATGCTTGAAACGAATAACTAGAACGGCCTAGGGGAGAAGTACGCATACCGTTGTAATCGGGCGAGTTTCTGCTTTCAGATGCAACAGAAATTTTGCGGATTGATCAATCCGTTCGCGAGATATGGCAGTTTGGAGATAAGAAACGCTTGAGAAACTCAAAATTTTCGCAGTTCTGATGCTCGAAACGAATGACTAGAACGGCCTATGGGAGAAGTACGCATACCGTTGTAATCGGGCGAGTTTCTACTTTCAGATGCAACAGAAATTATGCGGATTGGTCAATCCGTTCGCGAGATATGGCCGTTTGGATGTAAGAAACACTTGAGAAACTCAAAATTTTCGCAGTTCTGATGCTCGAAACGAATAACTAGAACGGCCTAGGGGAAAAGTGCGCATACAGTTGTAATCGGGCGAGTTTCTACTTTCAAATGCAACAGAAATTTTGCGGATTGGTCAATCCGTTCGCGAGATATGGCCGTTTGGATGTAAGAAACGCTTGAGAAACTCAAAATTTGCGCAGTTCTGATGCTTGAAACGAATAACTAGAACGGCCTAGGGGAGAAGTGCGCATACCGTTGTAATCGGGCGTGTTTCTACTTTCAGATGCAACAGAAATTTTGCGGATCGGTCAATCCGTTCGCGAGATATGGCAGTTTAGATGCAAGAAACGCTTGAGAAACTCGAAATTTTCGCAGTTCTGATGCTCGAAACGAATAACTGGAACGGCCTAGGGGAAAACTACACATACCGTTGTAATCGGGCGAGTCTCTACTTTCAGATGCAACAGAAGTTTTGCGGATTGGTCAATCGGTTCGCGAGATATAGCAGTTTGGAGGTAAGAAACGCTTGAGAAACTCAAAATTTTCGCAGTTCTGATGCTCGAAACGAATAGCTGGAACGGCCTAGGGGAAAACTACACATACCGTTGTAATCGGGCGAGTTTCTACTTTCAGATGCAACAGAAATTTTGCGGATTGGTCAATCCGTTCGCGAGATACGGCAGTTTGGAGGTAAGAAACGCTTGAGAAACTCAAAATTTTCGCAGTTCTGATGCTCGACACGAATAACTAGAACGGCCTAGGGGAAAAGTACGCATACCGTTGTAATCGGGCGAGATTCTACTTTCAGATGCAACAGAAATTTTGCGGATTGATCAATCCGTTCGCGAGATATGGCAGTTTGGAGGTAAGAAACGCTTGAGAAACTCAAAATTTGCGCAGTTCTGATGCTTGAAACGAATAACTAGAACGGCCTAGGGGAGAAGTACGCATACCGTTGTAATCGGGCGAGATTCTACTTTCAGATGCTACAGAAATTTTGCGGATTGATCAATCCGTTCGCGAGATATGGCAGTTTGGAGGTAAGTAACGCTCCTAGAAACTCAAAATTTTCGCAGTTCTGATGCTCGACACGAACAACTAGAACGGCCTAGGGAAAAAGTACGCATACCGTTGTAATCGGGCGAGTTTCTACTTTCAGATGCAACAGAAATTTTGCGGATTGGTCAATCCGTTCGCGAGATATGGCAGTTTGGAGGTAAGAAACGCTTGAGAAACACAAAATTTGCGAAGTTCTGATGCTTGAAACGAATAACTAGAACGGCCTAGGGGAGAAGTACGCATACCGTTGTAATCGGGCGAGTTTCTACTTTCAGATGCAACAGAAATTTTGCGGATTGGTCAATCCGTTCGCGAGATACGGCAGTTTGGAGGTAAGAAACGCTTGAGAAACTCAAAATTTTCGCAGTTCTGATGCTCGACACGAATAACTAGAACGGCCTAGGGGAAAAGTACGCATACCGTTGTAATCGGGCGAGATTCTACTTTCAGATGCAACAGAAATTTTGCGGATTGATCTATCCGTTCGCGAGATATGGCAGTTTGGAGGTAAGAAACGCTTGAGAAACTCAAAATTTGCGCAGTTCTGATGCTTGAAACGAATAACTAGAACGGCCTAGGGGAGAAGTACGCATACCGTTGTAATCGGGCGAGTTTCTGCTTTCAGATGCAACAGAAATTTTGCGGATTGATCAATCCGTTCGCGAGATATGGCAGTTTGGAGATAAGAAACGCTTGAGAAACTCAAAATTTTCGCAGTTCTGATGCTCGAAACGAATGACTAGAACGGCCTATGGGAGAAGTACGCATACCGTTGTAATCGGGCGAGTTTCTACTTTCAGATGCAACAGAAATTATGCGGATTGGTCAATCCGTTCGCGAGATATGGCCGTTTGGATGTAAGAAACACTTGAGAAACTCAAAATTTTCGCAGTTCTGATGCTCGAAACGAATAACTAGAACGGCCTAGGGGAAAAGTGCGCATACAGTTGTAATCGGGCGAGTTTCTACTTTCAAATGCAACAGAAATTTTGCGGATTGGTCAATCCGTTCGCGAGATATGGCCGTTTGGATGTAAGAAACACTTGAGAAACTCAAAATTTTCGCATTTCTGATGCTCGAAACGAATAACTAGAACGGCCTAGGGGAAAAGTGCGCATACCGTTGTAATCGGGCGTGTTTCTACTTTCAGATGCAACAGAAATTTTGCGGATCGGTCAATCCGTTCGCGAGATATGGCAGTTTAGATGCAAGAAACGCTTGAGAAACTCGAAATTTTCGCAGTTCTGATGCTCGAAACGAATAACTGGAACGGCCTAGGGGAAAACTACACATACCGTTGTAATCGGGCGAGTCTCTACTTTCAGATGCAACAGAAATTTTGCGGATTGGTCAATCGGTTCGCGAGATATGGCAGTTTGGAGGTAAGAAACGCTTGAGAAACTCAAAATTTTCGCAGTTCTGATGCTCGAAACGAATAGCTGGAACGGCCTAGGGGAAAACTACACATACCGTTGTAATCGGGCGAGTTTCTACTTTCAGATGCAACAGAAATTTTGCGGATTGGTCAATCCGTTCGCGAGATACGGCAGTTTGGAGGTAAGAAACGCTTGAGAAACTCAAAATTTTCGCAGTTCTGATGCTCGACACGAATAACTAGAACGGCCTAGGGGAAAAGTACGCATACCGTTGTAATCGGGCGAGATTCTACTTTCAGATGCAACAGAAATTTTGCGGATTGATCAATCCGTTCGCGAGATATGGCAGTTTGGAGGTAAGAAACGCTTGAGAAACTCAAAATTTGCGCAGTTCTGATGCTTGAAACGAATAACTAGAACGGCCTAGGGGAGAAGTACGCATACCGTTGTAATCGGGCGAGTTTCTGCTTTCAGATGCAACAGAAATTTTGCGGATTGATCAATCCGTTCGCGAGATATGGCAGTTTGGAGATAAGAAACGCTTGAGAAACTCAAAATTTTCGCAGTTCTGATGCTCGAAACGAATGACTAGAACGGCCTATGGGAGAAGTACGCATACCGTTGTAATCGGGCGAGTTTCTACTTTCAGATGCAACAGAAATTATGCGGATTGATCAATCCGTTCGCGAGATATGGCAGTTTGGAGATAAGAAACGCTTGAGAAACTCAAATTTTCGCAGTTCTGATGCTCGAAACGAATGACTAGAACGGCCTATGGGAGAAGTACGCATACCGTTGTAATCGGGCGAGTTTCTACTTTCAGATGCAACAGAAATTATGCGGATTGGTCAATCCGTTCGCGAGATATGGCCGTTTGGATGTAAGAAACACTTGAGAAACTCAAAATTTTCGCAGTTCTGATGCTCGAAACGAATAACTAGAACGGCCTAGGGGAAAAGTGCGCATACCGTTGTAATCGGGCGAGTTTCTACTTTCAAATGCAACAGAAATTTTGCGGATTGGTCAACCCGTTCGCGAGATAAGGCAGTTTGGAGGTAAGAAACGCTTGAGAAACTCAAAATTTTCGCAGTTCTGATGCTCGAAACGAATAACTAGAACGGCCTAGGGGAAAAGTACGCATACCGTTGTAATCGGGCGAGATTCTACTTTCAGATGCTATAGAAATTTAGCGGATTGATCAATCGGTTCGCGAGATATGGCAGTTTGGAGGTAAGAAACGCTCCTAGAAACTCAAAATTTTCGCAGTTCTGATGCTCGACACGAACAACTAGAACGGCCTAGGGAAAAAGTACGCATACCGTTGTAATCGGGCGAGTTTCTACTTTCAGATGCAACAGAAATTTCGCGGATTGGTCAATCCGTTCGCGAGATATGGCAGTTTGGAGGTAAGAAACGCTTGAGAAACTCAAAATTTGCGCAGTTCTGATGCTTGAAACGAATAACTAGAACGGCCTAGGGGAGAAGTACGCATACCGTTGTAATCGGGCGAGTTTCTACTTTCAGATGCAACAGAAATTTTGCGGATTGATCAATCCGTTCGCGAGATATGGCAGTTTGGAGGTAAGAAACGCTTGAGAAACTCAAAATTTTCGCAGTTCTGATGCTCGACACGAATAACTAGAACGGCCTAGGGGAAAAGTACGCATACCGTTGTAATCGGGCGAGATTCTACTTTCAGATGCTACAGAAATTTTGCGGATTGATCAATCCGTTCGCGAGATATGGCAGTTTGGAGGTAAGAAACGCTTGAGAAACTCAAAATTTGCGCAGTTCTGATGCTTGAAACGAATAACTAGAACGGCCTAGGGGAGAAGTACGCATACCGTTGTAATCGGGCGAGTTTCTACTTTCAGATGCAACAGAAATTTTGCGGATTGATCAATCCGTTCGCGAGATATGGCAGTTTGGAGATAAGAAACGCTTGAGAAACTCAAAATTTTCGCAGTTCTGATGCTCGAAACGAATGAATAGAACGGCCTGTGGGAGAAGTACGAATACCGTTATAATCGGTCGAGTTTCTACTTTCAGATGCGACAGAAATTATGCGGATTGGTCAATCCGTTCGCGAGATATGGCCGTTTGGATGTAAGAAACACTTGAGAAACTCAAAATTTTCGCAGTTCTGATGCTCGAAACGAATAATTAGAACGGCCTAGGGGAAAAGTGCGCATACCTTTGTAATCGGGCGTGTTTCTACTTTCAGATGCAACAGAAATTTTGCGGATCGGTCAATCCGTTCGCGAGATATGGCAGTTTAGATGCAAGAAACGCTTGAGAAACTCGAAATTTTCGCAGTTCTGATGCTCGAAACGAATAACTGGAACGGCCTAGGGGAAAACTACACATACCGTTGTAATCGGGCGAGTCTCTACTTTCAGATGCAGCAGAAATTTTGCGGATTGGTCAATCGGTTCGCGAGATATAGCAGTTTGGAGGTAAGAAACGCTTGAGAAACTCAAAATTTTCGCAGTTCTGATGCTCGAAACGAATAGCTGGAACGGCCTAGGGGAAAACTACATATACCGTTGTAATCGGGCGAGTTTCTACTTTCAGATGCAACAGAAATTTTGCGGATTGGTCAATCCGTTCGCGAGATACGGCAGTTTGGAGGTAAGAAACGCTTGAGAAACTCAAAATTTTCGCAGTTCTGATGCTCGACACGAATAACTAGAACGGCCTAGGGGAAAAGTACGCATACCGTTGTAATCGGGCGAGATTCTACTTTCAGATGCAACAGAAATTTTGCGGATTGATCAATCCGTTCGCGAGATATGGCAGTTTGGAGGTAAGAAACGCTTGAGAAACTCAAAATTTGCGCAGTTCTGATGCTTGAAACGAATAACTAGAACGGCCTAGGGGAGAAGTACGCATACCGTTGTAATCGGGCGAGATTCTACTTTCAGATGCTACAGAAATTTTGCGGATTGATCAATCCGTTCGCGAGATATGGCAGTTTGGAGGTAAGTAACGCTCCTAGAAACTCAAAATTTTCGCAGTTCTGATGCTCGACACGAACAACTAGAACGGCCTAGGGAAAAAGTACGCATACCGTTGTAATCGGGCGAGTTTCTACTTTCAGATGCAACAGAAATTTTGCGGATTGGTCAATCCGTTCGCGAGATATGGCAGTTTGGAGGTAAGAAACGCTTGAGAAACACAAAATTTGCGAAGTTCTGATGCTTGAAACGAATAACTAGAACGGCCTAGGGGAGAAGTACGCATACCGTTGTAATCGGGCGAGTTTCTACTTTCAGATGCAACAGAAATTTTGCGGATTGGTCAATCCGTTCGCGAGATACGGCAGTTTGGAGGTAAGAAACGCTTGAGAAACTCAAAATTTTCGCAGTTCTGATGCTCGACACGAATAACTAGAACGGCCTAGGGGAAAAGTACGCATACCGTTGTAATCGGGCGAGATTCTACTTTCAGATGCAACAGAAATTTTGCGGATTGATCTATCCGTTCGCGAGATATGGCAGTTTGGAGGTAAGAAACGCTTGAGAAACTCAAAATTTGCGCAGTTCTGATGCTTGAAACGAATAACTAGAACGGCCTAGGGGAGAAGTACGCATACCGTTGTAATCGGGCGAGTTTCTGCTTTCAGATGCAACAGAAATTTTGCGGATTGATCAATCCGTCGCGAGATATGGCAGTTTGGAGATAAGAAACGCTTGAGAAACTCAAAATTTTCGCAGTTCTGATGCTCGAAACGAATGACTAGAACGGCCTATGGGAGAAGTACGCATACCGTTGTAATCGGGCGAGTTTCTACTTTCAGATGCAACAGAAATTATGCGGATTGGTCAATCCGTTCGCGAGATATGGCCGTTTGGATGTAAGAAACACTTGAGAAACTCAAAATTTTCGCAGTTCTGATGCTCGAAACGAATAACTAGAACGGCCTAGGGGAAAAGTGCGCATACCGTTGTAATCGGGCGAGTTTCTACTTTCAAATGCAACAGAAATTTTGCGGATTGGTCAACCCGTTCGCGAGATATGGCAGTTTGGAGGTAAGAAACGCTTGAGAAACTCAAAATTTTCGCAGTTCTGATGCTCGAAACGAATAACTAGAACGGCCTAGGGGAAAAGTACGCATACCGTTGTAATCGGGCGTGTTTCTACTTTCAGATGCAACAGAAATTTTGCGGATCGGTCAATCCGTTCGCGAGATATGGCAGTTTAGATGCAAGAAACGCTTGAGAAACTCGAAATTTTCGCAGTTCTGATGCTCGAAACGAATAACTGGAACGGCCTAGGGGAAAACTACACATACCGTTGTAATCGGGCGAGTCTCTACTTTCAGATGCAACAGAAATTTTGCGGATTGGTCAATCGGTTCGCGAGATATGGCAGTTTGGAGGTAAGAAACGCTTGAGAAACTCAAAATTTTCGCAGTTCTGATGCTCGAAACGAATAGCTGGAACGGCCTAGGGGAAAACTACACATACCGTTGTAATCGGGCGAGTTTCTACTTTCAGATGCAACAGAAATTTTGCGGATTGGTCAATCCGTTCGCGAGATACGGCAGTTTGGAGGTAAGAAACGCTTGAGAAACACAAAATTTGCGAAGTTCTGATGCTTGAAACGAATAACTAGAACGGCCTAGGGGAGAAGTACGCATACCGTTGTAATCGGGCGAGTTTCTACTTTCAGATGCAACAGAAATTTTGCGGATTGGTCAATCCGTTCGCGAGATACGGCAGTTTGGAGGTAAGAAACGCTTGAGAAACTCAAAATTTTCGCAGTTCTGATGCTCGACACGAATAACTAGAACGGCCTAGGGGAAAAGTACGCATACCGTTGTAATCGGGCGAGATTCTACTTTCAGATGCAACAGAAATTTTGCGGATTGATCTATCCGTTCGCGAGATATGGCAGTTTGGAGGTAAGAAACGCTTGAGAAACTCAAAATTTGCGCAGTTCTGATGCTTGAAACGAATAACTAGAACGGCCTAGGGGAGAAGTACGCATACCGTTGTAATCGGGCGAGTTTCTGCTTTCAGATGCAACAGAAATTTTGCGGATTGATCAATCCGTTCGCGAGATATGGCAGTTTGGAGATAAGAAACGCTTGAGAAACTCAAAATTTTCGCAGTTCTGATGCTCGAAACGAATGACTAGAACGGCCTATGGGAGAAGTACGCATACCGTTGTAATCGGGCGAGTTTCTACTTTCAGATGCAACAGAAATTATGCGGATTGGTCAATCCGTTCGCGAGATATGGCCGTTTGGATGTAAGAAACACTTGAGAAACTCAAAATTTTCGCAGTTCTGATGCTCGAAACGAATAACTAGAACGGCCTAGGGGAAAAGTGCGCATACCGTTGTAATCGGGCGAGTTTCTACTTTCAAATGCAACAGAAATTTTGCGGATTGGTCAACCCGTTCGCGAGATATGGCAGTTTGGAGGTAAGAAACGCTTGAGAAACTCAAAATTTTCGCAGTTCTGATGCTCGAAACGAATAACTAGAACGGCCTAGGGGAAAAGTACGCATACCGTTGTAATCGGGCGAGATTCTACTTTCAGATGCTACAGAAATTTTGCGGATTGATCAATCCGTTCGCGAGATATGGCAGTTTGGAGGTAAGAAACGCTCCTAGAAACTCAAAATTTTCGCAGTTCTGATGCTCGACACGAACAACTAGAACGGCCTAGGGAAAAAGTACGCATACCGTTGTAATCGGGCGAGTTTCTACTTTCAGATGCAACAGAAATTTCGCGGATTGGTCAATCCGTTCGCGAGATATGGCAGTTTGGAGGTAAGAAACGCTTGAGAAACTCAAAATTTGCGCAGTTCTGATGCTTGAAACGAATAACTAGAACGGCCTAGGGGAGAAGTACGCATACCGTTGTAATCGGGCGAGTTTCTACTTTCAGATGCAACAGAAATTTTGCGGATTGATCAATCCGTTCGCGAGATATGGCAGTTTGGAGGTAAGAAACGCTTGAGAAACTCAAAATTTTCGCAGTTCTGATGCTCGACACGAATAACTAGAACGGCCTAGGGGAAAAGTACGCATACCGTTGTAATCGGGCGAGATTCTACTTTCAGATGCTACAGAAATTTTGCGGATTGATCAATCCGTTCGCGAGATATGGCAGTTTGGAGGTAAGAAACGCTTGAGAAACTCAAAATTTGCGCAGTTCTGATGCTTGAAACGAATAACTAGAACGGCCTAGGGGAGAAGTACGCATACCGTTGTAATCGGGCGAGTTTCTACTTTCAGATGCAACAGAAATTTTGCGGATTGATCAATCCGTTCGCGAGATATGGCAGTTTGGAGATAAGAAACGCTTGAGAAACTCAACATTTTCGCAGTTCTGATGCTCGAAACGAATGAATAGAACGGCCTATGGGAGAAGTACGCATACCGTTATAATCGGTCGAGTTTCTACTTTCAGATGCGACAGAAATTATGCGGATTGGTCAATCCGTGTGCGAGATATGGCCGTTTGGATGTAAGAAACACTTGAGAAACTCAAAATCTTCGCAGTTCTGATGCTCGAAACGAATAACTAGAACGGCCTAGGGGAAAAGTGCGCATACCGTTGTAATCGGGCGTGTTTCTACTTTCAGATGCAACAGAAATTTTGCGGATCGGTCAATCCGTTCGCGAGATATGGCAGTTTAGATGCAAGAAACGCTTGAGAAACTCGAAATTTTCGCAGTTCTGATGCTCGAAACGAATAACTGGAACGGCCCAGGGGAAAACTACACATACCGTTGTAATCGGGCGAGTCTCTACTTTCAGATGCAACAGAAATTTTGCGGATTGGTCAATCGGTTCGCGAGATATGGCAGTTTGGAGGTAAGAAACGCTTGAGGAACTCAAAATTTTCGCAGTTCTGATGCTCGAAACGAATAGCTGGAACGGCCTAGGGGAAAACTACACATACCGTTGTAATCGGGCGAGTTTCTACTTTCAGATGCAACAGAAATTTTGCGGATTGGTCAATCCGTTCGCGAGATACGGCAGTTTGGAGGTAAGAAACGCTTGAGAAACTCAAAATTTTCGCAGTTCTGATGCTCGACACGAATAACTAGAACGGCCTAGGGGAAAAGTACGCATACCGTTGTAATCGGGCGAGATTCTACTTTCAGATGCAACAGAAATTTTGCGGATTGATCAATCCGTTCGCGAGATATGGCAGTTTGGAGGTAAGTAACGCTCCTAGAAACTCAAAATTTTCGCAGTTCTGATGCTCGACACGAACAACTAGAACGGCCTAGGGAAAAAGTACGCATACCGTTGTAATCGGGCGAGTTTCTACTTTCAGATGCAACAGAAATTTTGCGGATTGGTCAATCCGTTCGCGAGATATGGCAGTTTGGAGGTAAGAAACGCTTGAGAAACACAAAATTTGCGCAGTTCTGATGCTTGAAACGAATAACTAGAACGGCCTAGGGGAGAAGTACGCATACCGTTGTAATCGGGCGAGTTTCTACTTTCAGATGCAACAGAAATTTTGCGGATTGGTCAATCCGTTCGCGAGATACGGCAGTTTGGAGGTAAGAAACGCTTGAGAAACTCAAAATTTTCGCAGTTCTGATGCTCGACACGAATAACTAGAACGGCCTAGGGGAAAAGTACGCATACCGTTGTAATCGGGCGAGATTCTACTTTCAGATGCAACAGAAATTTTGCGGATTGATCTATCCGTTCGCGAGATATGGCAGATTGGAGGTAAGAAACGCTTGAGAAACTCAAAATTTGCGCAGTTCTGATGCTTGAAACGAATAACTAGAACGGCCTAGGGGAGAAGTACGCATACCGTTGTAATCGGGCGTGTTTCTACTTTCAGATGCAACAGAAATTTTGCGGATCGGTCAATCCGTTCGCGAGATATGGCAGTTTAGATGCAAGAAACGCTTGAGAAACTCGAAATTTTCGCAGTTCTGATGCTCGAAACGAATAACTGGAACGGCCTAGGGGAAAACTACACATACCGTTGTAATCGGGCGAGTCTCTACTTTCAGATGCAACAGAAATTTTGCGGATTGGTCAATCTGTTCGCGAGATATGGCAGTTTGGAGGTAAGAAACGCTTGAGAAACTCAAAATTTTCGCAGTTCTGATGCTCGAAACGAATAGCTGGAACGGCCTAGGGGAAAACTACACATACCGTTGTAATCGGGCGAGTTTCTACTTTCAGATGCAACAGAAATTTTGCGGATTGGTCAATCCGTTCGCGAGATACGGCAGTTTGGAGGTAAGAAACGCTTGAGAAACTCAAAATTTTCGCAGTTCTGATGCTCGAAACGAATGACTAGAACGGCCTATGGGAGAAGTACGCATACCGTTATAATCGGGCGAGTCTCTACTTTCAGATGCAACAGAAATTTTGCGGATTGGTCAATCGGTTCGCGAGATATGGCAGTTTGGAGGTAAGAAACGCTTGAGAAACTCAAAATTTTCGCAGTTCTGATGCTCGAAACGAATAGCTGGAACGGCCTAGGGGAAAACTACACATACCGTTGTAATCGGGCGAGTTTCTACTTTCAGATGCAACAGAAATTTTGCGGATTGGTCAATCCGTTCGCGAGATACGGCAGTTTGGAGGTAAGAAACGCTTGAGAAACTCAAAATTTTCGCAGTTCTGATGCTCGAAACGAATAACTAGAACCGCCTAGGAGAAAGGTGTGCATACCGTTGTAATCGGGCGAGTTTCTACTTTCAGATGCAACAGAAATTTTGCGGATTGGTCAATCCGTTCGCGAGATACGGCAGTTTGGAGGTAAGAAACGCTTGAGAAACTCAAAATTTTCGCAGTTCTGATGCTCGAAACGAATAACTAGAACCGCCTAGGAGAAAGGTGTGCATACCGTTGTAATCGGGCGAGTTTCTACTTTCAGATGCAACAGAAATTTTGCGGATTGATCAATCCGTTCGCGAGATATGGCAGTTTGGAGATAAGAAACGCTTGAGAAACTCAAAATTTTCGCAGTTCTGATGCTCGAAACGAATGACTAGAACGGCCTAGGGGAAAAGTGGGCACACCGTTGTAATCGGGCGAGTTTCTACTTTCAGATGCAACAGAAATTTTGAGGATCGGTCAATCCTTTCGCGAGATATGGCAGTTTGGATGTAAGAAACGCTTGAGAAACTCGAAATTTTCGCAGTTCTGATGCTCGAAATGAATAACTAGAACGTCCTAGGGGAGAAGCACGCATACCGTTGTAATCGGGCGAGTTTCTACTTTCAGATGCAATAGAAATTTTGCGGATTGATCAATCCGTTCGCGAGATATGGCAGTTTGGAAATAAGAAACGCATGAGAAACTAAAAATTTTCGCAGTTCTGATGCTAGAAACGAGTAACTAGAACGGCGTAGGGGAAAAGTGCGCATACCGTTGTAATCGGGCGAGATTCTACTTTCAGATGCAACAGAAATTTTGAGGATCGGTCAATCCGTTCGCGAGATATGGCAGTTTGAAGGTAAGAAACGCTTGAGAAACTCAAAATTTGCGCAGTTCTGATGCTTGAAACGAATAACTAGAACCTCCTAGGGGAAAAGTGCGCATACCGTTGTAATCGGGCGAGTTTCTACTTTCAGATGCAACAGAAATTTTGCGGATCGGTCAATCCGTTCGCGAGATATGGTAGTTTGGATGCAAGAAACGCTTGAGAAACTCGAAATTTTCGCAGTTCTGATGCTCGAAACGAATAACTGGAACGGCCTAGGGGAAAACTACACATACCGTTGTAATCGGGCGTGTCTCTACTTTCAGATGCAACAGAAATTTTGCGGATTGGTCAATCGGTTCGCGAGATATGGCAGTTTGGAGGTAAGAAACGCTTGAGAAACTCAAAATTTTCGCAGTTCTGATGCTCGAAACGAATAGCTGGAACGGCCTAGGGGAAGACTACACATACCGTTGTAATCGGGCGAGTTTCTACTTTCAGATGCAACAGAAATTTTGCGGATTGGTCAATCCGTTCGCGAGATACGGCAGTTTGGAGGTAAGAAACGCATGAGAAACTCAAAATTTTCGCAGTTCTGATGCTCGAAACGAATAACTAGAACCGCCTAGGAGAAAGGTGTGCATACCGTTGTAATCGGGCGAGTTTCTACTTTCAGATGCAACAGAAATTTTGCGGATTGATCAATCCGTTCGCGAGATATGGCAGTTTGAAATAAGAAACGCAGGAGAAACTAAAAATTTTCGCAGTTCTGATGCTAGAAACGAGTAGCTAGAACGGCGTAGGGGAACAGTGCGCATACCGTTGTAATCGGGCGAGATTCTACTTTCAGATGCAACAGAAATTTTGCGGATCGGTCAATCCGTTCGCGAGATATGGCAGTTTGAAGGTAAGAAACGCTTGAGAAACTCGAAATTTTCGCAGATCTGATGCTCGAAACGAATAACTGGAACGGCCTAGGGGAAAACTACACATACCGTTGTAATCAGGCGAGTCTCTACTTTCAGATGCAACAGAAATTTTGCGGATTGGTCAATCCGTTCGCGAGATATGGCAGTTTGGAGATAAGAAACGCTTGAGAAACTCAAAATTTTCGCAGTTCTGATGCTCGAAACGAATAACTGGAACGGCCTAGGGGAAAACTACACATACCGTTGTAATCGGGCGAGTCTCTACTTTCAGATGCATCAGAAATTTTGCGGATTGGTCAATCCGTTCGCGAGATATGGCAGTTTCGAGGTAAGAAACGCTTGGGAAACTCAAAATTTTCGCAGTTCTGATGCTGGAAACGAGTAACTAGAACGGCCTAGGGGAAAAGTACGCATACCGTTGTAATAGGGCGAGTTTCTACTTTCAGATGCAACAGAAATTTTGCGGATCGGTAAATCCGTTCGCGAGATATGGCAGTTTGGATGTAAGAAACGCTTGAGAAACTCGAAATTTTCGCAGTTCTGATGCTCGAAACGAATAACTGGAACGGCCTAGGGGAAAACTACACATACCGTTGTAATCGGGCGAGTCTCTACTTTCAGATGCATCAGAAATTTTGCGGATTGGTCAATCCGTTCGCGAGATACGGCAGTTTGGAGGTAAGAAACGCTTGAGAAACTCAAAATTTTCGCAGTTCTGATGCTCGAAACGAATAACTAGAACCGCCTAGGAGAAAGGTGTGCATACCGTTGTAATCGGGCGAGTTTCTACTTTCAGATGCAACAGAAATTTTGCGGATTGATCAATCCGTTCGCGAGATATGGCAGTTTGGAAATAAGAAACGCATGAGAAACTAAAAATTTTCGCAGTTCTGATGCTAGAAACGAGTAACTAGAACGGCGTAGGGGAAAAGTGCGCATACCGTTGTAATCGGGCGAGATTCTACTTTCAGATGCAACAGAAATTTTGCGGATCGGTCAATCCGTTCGCGAGATATGGCAGTTTGAAGGTAAGAAACGCTTGAGAAACTCAAAATTTGCGCAGTTCTGATGCTTGAAACGAATAACTAGAACCTCCTAGGGGAAAAGTGCGCATACCGTTGTAATCGGGCGAGTTTCTACTTTCAGATGCAACAGAAATTTTGCGGATCGGTCAATCCGTTCGCGAGATATGGCAGTTTGGATGCAAGAAACGCTTGAGAAACTCGAAATTTTCGCAGTTCTGATGCTCGAAACGAATAACTAGAACGGCCTAGGGGAAAAGTACGCATACCGTTGTAATCGGGCGAGATTCTACTTTCGGATGCTACAGAAATTTTGCGGATTGATCAATCCGTTCGCGAGATATGGCAGTTTGGAGGTAAGAAACGCTTGAGAAACTCAAAATTTTCGCAGTTCTGATGCTCGAAACGAATAACTAGAACGGCCTAGGGGAAAAGTACGCATACCGTTGTAATCGGGCGAGTTTCTACTTTCAGATGCAACAGAAATTTTGCGGATTGGTCAATCCGTTCGCGAGATATGGCAGATTGGAAATAAGAAACGCTTGAGAAACTAAAAATTTTCGCAGTTCTGATGCTAGAAACGAGTAACTAGAACGGCGTAGGGGAAAAGTGCGCATACCGTTGTAATCGGGCGAGTCTCTACTTTCAGATGCATCAGAAATTTTGCGGATTGATCAATCCGTTCGCGAGATATGGCAGTTTGGAAATAAGAAACGCTTGAGAAACTAAAAATTTTCGCAGTTCTGATGCTAGAAACGAGTAACTAGAACGGCGTAGGGGAAAAGTGCCCATACCGTTGTAATCGGGCGAGATTCTACTTTCAGATGCAACAGAAATTTTGCGGATTGGTCAATCCGTTCGCGAGATACGGCAGTTTGGAGGTAAGAAACGCTTGAGAAACTCAAAATTTTCGCAGTTCTGATGCTCGAAACGAATAACTAGAACCGCCTAGGAGAAAGGTGTGCATACCGTTGTAATCGGGCGAGTTTCTACTTTCAGATGCAACAGAAATTTTGCGGATTGGTCAATCCGTTCGCGAGATACGGCAGTTTGGAGGTAAGAAACGCTTGAGAAACTCAAAATTTTCGCAGTTCTGATGCTCGAAACGAATAACTAGAACCGCCTAGGAGAAAGGTGTGCATACCGTTGTAATCGGGCGAGTTTCTACTTTCAGATGCAACAGAAATTTTGCGGATTGATCAATCCGTTCGCGAGATATGGCAGTTTGGAGATAAGAAACGCTTGAGAAACTCAAAATTTTCGCAGTTCTGATGCTCGAAACGAATGACTAGAACGGCCTAGGGGAAAAGTGGGCACACCGTTGTAATCGGGCGAGTTTCTACTTTCAGATGCAACAGAAATTTTGAGGATCGGTCAATCCTTTCGCGAGATATGGCAGTTTGGATGTAAGAAACGCTTGAGAAACTCGAAATTTTCGCAGTTCTGATGCTCGAAATGAATAACTAGAACGTCCTAGGGGAGAAGCACGCATACCGTTGTAATCGGGCGAGTTTCTACTTTCAGATGCAATAGAAATTTTGCGGATTGATCAATCCGTTCGCGAGATATGGCAGTTTGGAAATAAGAAACGCATGAGAAACTAAAAATTTTCGCAGTTCTGATGCTAGAAACGAGTAACTAGAACGGCGTAGGGGAAAAGTGCGCATACCGTTGTAATCGGGCGAGATTCTACTTTCAGATGCAACAGAAATTTTGAGGATCGGTCAATCCGTTCGCGAGATATGGCAGTTTGAAGGTAAGAAACGCTTGAGAAACTCAAAATTTGCGCAGTTCTGATGCTTGAAACGAATAACTAGAACCTCCTAGGGGAAAAGTGCGCATACCGTTGTAATCGGGCGAGTTTCTACTTTCAGATGCAACAGAAATTTTGCGGATCGGTCAATCCGTTCGCGAGATATGGTAGTTTGGATGCAAGAAACGCTTGAGAAACTCGAAATTTTCGCAGTTCTGATGCTCGAAACGAATAACTGGAACGGCCTAGGGGAAAACTACACATACCGTTGTAATCGGGCGTGTCTCTACTTTCAGATGCAACAGAAATTTTGCGGATTGGTCAATCGGTTCGCGAGATATGGCAGTTTGGAGGTAAGAAACGCTTGAGAAACTCAAAATTTTCGCAGTTCTGATGCTCGAAACGAATAGCTGGAACGGCCTAGGGGAAGACTACACATACCGTTGTAATCGGGCGAGTTTCTACTTTCAGATGCAACAGAAATTTTGCGGATTGGTCAATCCGTTCGCGAGATACGGCAGTTTGGAGGTAAGAAACGCATGAGAAACTCAAAATTTTCGCAGTTCTGATGCTCGAAACGAATAACTAGAACCGCCTAGGAGAAAGGTGTGCATACCGTTGTAATCGGGCGAGTTTCTACTTTCAGATGCAACAGAAATTTTGCGGATTGATCAATCCGTTCGCGAGATATGGCAGTTTGAAATAAGAAACGCAGGAGAAACTAAAAATTTTCGCAGTTCTGATGCTAGAAACGAGTAGCTAGAACGGCGTAGGGGAACAGTGCGCATACCGTTGTAATCGGGCGAGATTCTACTTTCAGATGCAACAGAAATTTTGCGGATCGGTCAATCCGTTCGCGAGATATGGCAGTTTGAAGGTAAGAAACGCTTGAGAAACTCGAAATTTTCGCAGATCTGATGCTCGAAACGAATAACTGGAACGGCCTAGGGGAAAACTACACATACCGTTGTAATCAGGCGAGTCTCTACTTTCAGATGCAACAGAAATTTTGCGGATTGGTCAATCCGTTCGCGAGATATGGCAGTTTGGAGATAAGAAACGCTTGAGAAACTCAAAATTTTCGCAGTTCTGATGCTCGAAACGAATAACTGGAACGGCCTAGGGGAAAACTACACATACCGTTGTAATCGGGCGAGTCTCTACTTTCAGATGCATCAGAAATTTTGCGGATTGGTCAATCCGTTCGCGAGATATGGCAGTTTCGAGGTAAGAAACGCTTGGGAAACTCAAAATTTTCGCAGTTCTGATGCTGGAAACGAGTAACTAGAACGGCCTAGGGGAAAAGTACGCATACCGTTGTAATAGGGCGAGTTTCTACTTTCAGATGCAACAGAAATTTTGCGGATCGGTAAATCCGTTCGCGAGATATGGCAGTTTGGATGTAAGAAACGCTTGAGAAACTCGAAATTTTCGCAGTTCTGATGCTCGAAACGAATAACTGGAACGGCCTAGGGGAAAACTACACATACCGTTGTAATCGGGCGAGTCTCTACTTTCAGATGCATCAGAAATTTTGCGGATTGGTCAATCCGTTCGCGAGATACGGCAGTTTGGAGGTAAGAAACGCTTGAGAAACTCAAAATTTTCGCAGTTCTGATGCTCGAAACGAATAACTAGAACCGCCTAGGAGAAAGGTGTGCATACCGTTGTAATCGGGCGAGTTTCTACTTTCAGATGCAACAGAAATTTTGCGGATTGATCAATCCGTTCGCGAGATATGGCAGTTTGGAAATAAGAAACGCATGAGAAACTAAAAATTTTCGCAGTTCTGATGCTAGAAACGAGTAACTAGAACGGCGTAGGGGAAAAGTGCGCATACCGTTGTAATCGGGCGAGATTCTACTTTCAGATGCAACAGAAATTTTGCGGATCGGTCAATCCGTTCGCGAGATATGGCAGTTTGAAGGTAAGAAACGCTTGAGAAACTCAAAATTTGCGCAGTTCTGATGCTTGAAACGAATAACTAGAACCTCCTAGGGGAAAAGTGCGCATACCGTTGTAATCGGGCGAGTTTCTACTTTCAGATGCAACAGAAATTTTGCGGATCGGTCAATCCGTTCGCGAGATATGGCAGTTTGGATGCAAGAAACGCTTGAGAAACTCGAAATTTTCGCAGTTCTGATGCTCGAAACGAATAACTAGAACGGCCTAGGGGAAAAGTACGCATACCGTTGTAATCGGGCGAGATTCTACTTTCGGATGCTACAGAAATTTTGCGGATTGATCAATCCGTTCGCGAGATATGGCAGTTTGGAGGTAAGAAACGCTTGAGAAACTCAAAATTTTCGCAGTTCTGATGCTCGAAACGAATAACTAGAACGGCCTAGGGGAAAAGTACGCATACCGTTGTAATCGGGCGAGTTTCTACTTTCAGATGCAACAGAAATTTTGCGGATTGGTCAATCCGTTCGCGAGATATGGCAGATTGGAAATAAGAAACGCTTGAGAAACTAAAAATTTTCGCAGTTCTGATGCTAGAAACGAGTAACTAGAACGGCGTAGGGGAAAAGTGCGCATACCGTTGTAATCGGGCGAGTCTCTACTTTCAGATGCATCAGAAATTTTGCGGATTGATCAATCCGTTCGCGAGATATGGCAGTTTGGAAATAAGAAACGCTTGAGAAACTAAAAATTTTCGCAGTTCTGATGCTAGAAACGAGTAACTAGAACGGCGTAGGGGAAAAGTGCCCATACCGTTGTAATCGGGCGAGATTCTACTTTCAGATGCAACAGAAATTTTGCGGATCGGTCAATCCGTTCGCGATATATGGCAGTTTGAAGGGAAGAAACGCTTGAGAAACTCAAAATTTGCGCAGTTCTGATGCTTGAAACGAATAACTAGAACCTCCTAGGGGAAAAGTGCGCATACCGTTGTAATCGGGCGAGTTTCTACTTTCAGATGCAACAGAAATTTTGCGGATCGGTCAATCCGTTCGCGAGATATGGCAGTTTGGATGTAAGAAACGCTTGAGAAACACAAAATTTTCACAGTTCTGATGCTCGAAATGAATAACTAGAACGGCCTAGGGGAGAAGTACGCATACCGTTGTAATCGGGCGAGCTTCTACTTTCAGATGCAACAGAAATTTTGCGGATTGATCAATCCGTTCGCGAGATATGGCAGTTTGGAAATAAGAAACGCTTGAGAAACTAAAAATTTTCGCAGTTCTGATGCTAGAAACGAGTAACTAGAACGGCGTAGGGGAAAAGTGCCCATACCGTTGTAATCGTGCGAGATTCTACTTTCAGATGCAACAGAAATTTTGCGGATCGGTCAATCCGTTCGCGATATATGGCAGTTTGAAGGTAAGAAACGCTTGAGAAACTCAAAATTTGCGCAGTTCTGATGCTTGAAACGAATAACTAGAACCTCCTAGGGGAAAAGTGCGCATACCGTTGTAATCGGGCGAGTCTCTACTTTCAGATGCATCAGAAATTTTGCGGATTGGTCAATCCGTTCGCGAGATATGGCAGTTTCGAGGTAAGAAACGCTTGGGAAACTCAAAATTTTCGCAGTTCTGATGCTGGAAACGAGTAACTAGAACGGCCTAGGGGAAAAGTACGCATACCGTTGTAATAGGGCGAGTTTCTACTTTCAGATGCAACAGAAATTTTGCGGATCGTTCAATCCGTTCGCGAGATATGGCAGTTTGGATGTAAGAAACGCTTGAGAAACTCGAAATTTGCGCAGTTCTGATGCTTGAAACGAATAACTAGAACGGCCTAGGGGAAAAGTGGGCATACCGTTGTAATCGGGCGAGTTTCTACTTTCAGATGCAACAGAAATTTTGCGGATCGGTCAATCCGTTCGCGAGATTAGGCAGTTTGGATGAAAGAAACGCTTGAGAAACTCGAAATTTTCGCAGTTCTGATGCTCGAAACGAATAACTGGAACGGCCCAGGGGAAAACTACACATATCGTTGTAATCGGGCGAGTCTCTACTTTCAGATGCAACAGAAATTTTGCGGATTGGTCAATCCGTTCGCGAGATATGGCAGTTTGGAGGTAAGAAACGCTTGGGAAACTCAAAATTTTCGCAGTTCTGATACTAGAAACGAGTAACTAGAACGGCCTAGGGGAAAAGTGCGCATACCGTTGTAATCGGACGAGTTTCTACTTTCAGAAGCAACAGAAATTTTGCGGACTTGTCAATCCGTTCGCGAGATATGGCAGTTTGGATGTAAGAAACGCTTGAGAAACACAAAATTTTCGCAGTTCTGATGCTCGAAATGAATAACTAGAACGGCCTAGGGGAGAAGTACGCATACCGTTGTAATCGGGCGAGCTTCTACTTTCAGATGCAACAGAAATTTTGCGGATTGATCAATCCGTTCGCGAGATATGGCAGTTTGGAAATAAGAAACGCTTGAGAAACTAAAAATTTTCGCAGTTCTGATGCTAGAAACGAGTAACTAGAACGGCGTAGGGGAATTGTGCCCATACCGTTGTAATCGGGCGAGATTCTACTTTCAGATGCAACAGAAATTTTGCGGATCGGTCAATCCGTTCGCGATATATGGCAGTTTGAAGGGAAGAAACGCTTGAGAAACTCAAAATTTGCGCAGTTCTGATGCTTGAAACGAATAACTAGAACCTCCTAGGGGAAAAGTGCGCATACCGTTGTAATCGGGCGAGTTTCTACTTTCAGATGCAACAGAAATTTTGCGGATCGGTCAATCCGTTCGCGAGATATGGCAGTTTGGATGCAAGAAACGCTTGAGAAACTCAAAATTTTCGCAGTTCTGATGCTCGAAACGAATAGCTGGAACGGCCTAGGGGAACACTACACATACCGTTGTAATCGGGCGAGTTTCTACTTTCAGATGCAACAGAAATTTTGCGGATTGGTCAATCCGTTCGCGAGATACGGCAGTTTGGAGGTAAGAAACGCTTGAGAAACTCAAAATTTTCGCAGTTCTGATGCTCGAAACGAATAACTAGAACCGCCTAGGAGAAAGGTGTGCATACCGTTGTAATCGGGCGAGTTTCTACTTTCAGATGCAACAGAAATTTTGCGGATTGATCAATCCGTTCGCGAGATATGGCAGTTTGGAAATAAGAAACGCTTGAGAAACTCAAAATTTTCGCAGTTCTGATGCTCGAAACGAATAGCTGGAACGGCCTAGGGGAACACTACACATACCGTTGTAATCGGGCGAGTTTCTACTTTCAGATGCAACAGAAATTTTGCGGATTGGTCAATCCGTTCGCGAGATACGGCAGTTTGGATGTAAGAAACGCTTGAGAAACTCGAAATTTTCGCAGTTCTGATGCTCGAAACGAATAACTGGAACGGCCCAGGGGAAAACTACACATATCGTTGTAATCGGGCGAGTCTCTACTTTCAGATGCAACAGAAATTTTGCGGATTGGTCAATCCGTTCGCGAGATATGGCAGTTTGGAGGTAAGAAACGCTTGGGAAACTCAAAATTTTCGCAGTTCTGATACTAGAAACGAGTAACTAGAACGGCCTAGGGGAAAAGTGCGCATACCGTTGTAATCGGACGAGTTTCTACTTTCAGAAGCAACAGAAATTTTGCGGACTTGTCAATCCGTTCGCGAGATATGGCAGTTTGGATGTAAGAAACGCTTGAGAAACACAAAATTTTCGCAGTTCTGATGCTCGAAATGAATAACTAGAACGGCCTAGGGGAGAAGTACGCATACCGTTGTAATCGGGCGAGCTTCTACTTTCAGATGCAACAGAAATTTTGCGGATTGATCAATCCGTTCGCGAGATATGGCAGTTTGGAAATAAGAAACGCTTGAGAAACTAAAAATTTTCGCAGTTCTGATGCTCGAAACGAATAGCTGGAACGGCCTAGGGGAACACTACACATACCGTTGTAATCGGGCGAGTTTCTACTTTCAGATGCAACAGAAATTTTGCGGATTGGTCAATCCGTTCGCGAGATACGGCAGTTTGGAGGTAAGAAACGCTTGAGAAACTCAAAATTTTCGCAGTTCTGATGCTCGAAACGAATAACTAGAACCGCCTAGGAGAAAGGTGTGCATACCGTTGTAATCGGGCGAGTTTCTACTTTCAGATGCAACAGAAATTTTGCGGATTGATCAATCCGTTCGCGAGATATGGCAGTTTGGAAATAAGAAACGCTTGAGAAACTAAAAATTTTCGCAGTTCTGATGCTAGAAACGAGTAACTAGAACGGCGTAGGGGAAAAGTGCCCATACCGTTGTAATCGGGCGAGATTCTACTTTCAGATGCAACTGAAATTTTGCGGATCGGTCAATCCGTTCGCGATATATGGCAGTTTGAAGTTAAGAAACTCTTGAGAAACTCAAAATTTGCGCAGTTCTGATGCTCGAAACGAATAACTAGAACCGCCTAGGAGAAAGGTGTGCATACCGTTGTAATCGGGCGAGTTTTTACTTTCAGATGCAACAGAAATTTTGCGGATTGATCAATCCGTTCGCGAGATATGGCAGTTTGGAGGTAAGAAACGCTTGAGAAACTCAAAATTTTCGCAGTTCTGATGCTCGAAACGAATAGCTGGAACGGCCTAGGGGAAGACTACACATACCGTTGTAATCGGGCGAGTTTCTACTTTCAGATGCAACAGTAATTTTGCGGATTGGTCAATCCGTTCGCGAGATACGGCAGTTTGGAGGTAAGAAACGCTTGAGAAACTCAAAATTTTCGCAGTTCTGATGCTCGAAACGAATAACTAGAACCGCCTAGGAGAAAGGTGTGCATACCGTTGTAATCGGGCGAGTTTCTACTTTCAGATGCAACAGAAATTTTGCGGATTGATCAATCCGTTCGCGAGATATGGTAGTTTGGAGATAAGAAACGCTTGAGAAACTCAAAATTTTCGCAGTTCTGATGCTCGAAACGAATGACTAGAACGGCCTAGGGGAAAAGTGGGCATACCGTTGTAATCGGGCGAGTTTCTACTTTCAGATGCAACAGAAATTTTGCGGATCGGTCAATCCGTTCGCGAGATATGGCAGTTTGGATGTAAGAAACGCTTGAGAAACTCGAAATTTTCGCAGTTCTGATGCTCGAAACGAATAACTGGAACGGCCTAGGGGAAAACTACACATACCGCTGTAATCGGGCGAGTCTCTACTTTCAGATGCATCAGAAATTTTGCGGATTGGTCAATCCGTTCGCGAGATATGGCAGTTTCGAAGTAAGAAACACTTGGGAAACTCAAAATTTTCGCAGTTCTGATGCTGGAAACGAGTAACTAGAACGGCCTAGGGGAAAAGTACGCATACCGTTGTAATAGTGCGAGTTTCTACTTTCAGATGCAACAGAAATTTTGCGGATCGGTCAATCCGTTCGCGAGATATGGCAGTTTCGATGTAAGAAACGCTTGGGAAACTCAAAATTTTCGCAGTTCTGATGCTGGAAACGAGTAACTAGAACGGCCTAGGGGAAAAGTACGCATACCGTTGTAATAGGGCGAGTTTCTACTTTCAGATGCAACAGAAATTTTGCGGATCGGTCAATCCGTTCGCGAGATATGGCAGTTTGGATGTAAGAAACGCTTGAGAAACTCGAAATTTGCGCAGTTCTGATGCTTGAAACGAATAACTAGAACGGCCTAGGGGAAAAGTGGGCATACCGTTGTAATCGGGCGAGTTTCTACTTTCAGATGCAACAGAAATTTTGCGGATCGGTCAATCCGTTCGCGAGATTAGGCAGTTTGGATGTAAGAAACGCTTGAGAAACTCGAAATTTTCGCAGTTCTGATGCTCGAAACGAATAACTGGAACGGCCCAGGGGAAAACTACACATATCGTTGTAATCGGGCGAGTCTCTACTTTCAGATGCAACAGAAATTTTGCGGATTGGTCAATCCGTTCGCGAGATATGGCAGTTTGGAGGTAAGAAACGCTTGGGAAACTCAAAATTTTCGCAGTTCTGATGCTAGAAACGAGTAACTAGAACGGCCTAGGGGAAAAGTGCGCATACCGTTGTAATCGGGCGAGTTTCTACTTTCAGAAGCAACAGAAATTTTGCGGATTTGTCAATCCGTTCGCGAGATATGGCAGTTTGGATGTAAGAAACGCTTGAGAAACACAAAATTTTCGCAGTTCTGATGCTCGAAATGAATAACTAGAACGGCCTAGGGGAGAAGTACGCATACCGTTGTAATCGGGCGAGCTTCTACTTTCAGATGCAACAGAAATTTTGCGGATTGATCAATCCGTTCGCGAGATATGGCAGTTTGGATGCAAGAAACGCTTGAGAAACTCGAAATTTTCGCAGTTCTGATGCTAGAAACGAGTAACTAGAACGGCGTAGGGGAAGAGTGCGCATACCGTTGTAATCGGGCGAGATTCTACTTTCAGATGCAACAGAAATTTTGCGGATCGGTCAATCCGTTCGCGAGATATGGCAGTTTGAAGGTAAGAAACGCTTGAGAAACTCAAAATTTGCGCAGTTCTGATGCTTGAAACGAATAACTAGAACGGCCTAGGGGAAAAGTGGGCATAACGTTGTAATCGGGCGAGTTTCTACTTTCAGATGCAACAGAAATTTTGCGGATCGGTCAATCCGTTCGCGAGATATGGCAGTTTGGAGGTAAGAAACGCTTGAGAAACTCAAAATTTTCGCAGTTCTGATGCTAGAAACGAATAACTAGAACGGCCTAGGGGAAAAGTGGGCATACCGTTGTAATCGGGCGAGTTTCTACTTTCAGATGCAACAGAAATTTTGCGGATCGGTCAATCCGTTCGCGAGATATGGCAGTTTGGATGCAAGAAACGCTTGAGAAACTCGAAATTTTCGCAGTTCTGATGCTCGAAACGAATAACTAGAACCGCCTAGGGGAAAAGTGCGCATACCGTTGTAATCGGGCGAGTTTCTACTTTCAGATGCAACAGAAATTTTGCGGATCGGTCAATCCGTTCGCGAGATATGGCAGTTTGGAGGTAAGAAACGCTTGAGAAACTCGAAATTTTCGCAGTTCTGATGCTCGAAACGAATAACTGGAACGGCCTAGGGGAAAAGTACGCATACCGTTGTAATCGGGCGAGTTTCTACTTTCAGAAGCAACAGAAATTTTGCGGATTGGTCAATCCGTTCGCGAGATATGGCAGTTTGGAGGTAAGAAACGCTTGAGAAACTCAAAATTTTCGCAGTTCTGATGCTCGAAATGAATAACTAGAACGGCCTAGGGGAGAAGTACCCATACCGTTGTAATCGGGCGAGTTTCTACTTTCAGATGCAACAGAAATTTTGTGGATTGGTAAATCCGTTCGCGAGATATGGCAGTTTGGAAGTAAGAAACGCTTGAGAAACTCAAAATTTTCGCAGTTCTGATGCTAGAAACGAGTAACTAGAACGGCGTAGGGGAAAAGTGCCCATACCGTTGTAATCGGGCGAGATTCTACTTTCAGATGCAACAGAAATTTTGCGGATCGGTCAATCCGTTCGCGATATATGGCAGTTTGAAGGTAAGAAACTCTTGAGAAACTCAAAATTTGCGCAGTTCTGATGCTCGAAACGAATAACTAGAACCGCCTAGGAGAAAGGTGTGCATACCGTTGTAATCGGGCGAGTTTTTACTTTCAGATGCAACAGAAATTTTGCGGATTGATCAATCCGTTCGCGAGATATGGCAGTTTGGAGGTAAGAAACGCTTGAGAAACTCAAAATTTTCGCAGTTCTGATGCTCGAAACGAATAGCTGGAACGGCCTAGGGGAAGACTACACATACCGTTGTAATCGGGCGAGTTTCTACTTTCAGATGCAACAGTAATTTTGCGGATTGGTCAATCCGTTCGCGAGATACGGCAGTTTGGAGGTAAGAAACGCTTGAGAAACTCAAAATTTTCGCAGTTCTGATGCTCGAAACGAATAACTAGAACCGCCTAGGAGAAAGGTGTGCATACCGTTGTAATCGGGCGAGTTTCTACTTTCAGATGCAACAGAAATTTTGCGGATTGATCAATCCGTTCGCGAGATATGGTAGTTTGGAGATAAGAAACGCTTGAGAAACTCAAAATTTTCGCAGTTCTGATGCTCGAAACGAATGACTAGAACGGCCTAGGGGAAAACTACACATACCGCTGTAATCGGGCGAGTCTCTACTTTCAGATGCATCAGAAATTTTGCGGATTGGTCAATCCGTTCGCGAGATATGGCAGTTTCGAAGTAAGAAACACTTGGGAAACTCAAAATTTTCGCAGTTCTGATGCTGGAAACGAGTAACTAGAACGGCCTAGGGGAAAAGTACGCATACCGTTGTAATAGTGCGAGTTTCTACTTTCAGATGCAACAGAAATTTTGCGGATCGGTCAATCCGTTCGCGAGATATGGCAGTTTCGATGTAAGAAACGCTTGGGAAACTCAAAATTTTCGCAGTTCTGATGCTGGAAACGAGTAACTAGAACGGCCTAGGGGAAAAGTACGCATACCGTTGTAATAGGGCGAGTTTCTACTTTCAGATGCAACAGAAATTTTGCGGATCGGTCAATCCGTTCGCGAGATATGGCAGTTTGGATGTAAGAAACGCTTGAGAAACTCGAAATTTGCGCAGTTCTGATGCTTGAAACGAATAACTAGAACGGCCTAGGGGAAAAGTGGGCATACCGTTGTAATCGGGCGAGTTTCTACTTTCAGATGCAACAGAAATTTTGCGGATCGGTCAATCCGTTCGCGAGATTAGGCAGTTTGGATGTAAGAAACGCTTGAGAAACTCGAAATTTTCGCAGTTCTGATGCTCGAAACGAATAACTGGAACGGCCCAGGGGAAAACTACACATATCGTTGTAATCGGGCGAGTCTCTACTTTCAGATGCAACAGAAATTTTGCGGATTGGTCAATCCGTTCGCGAGATATGGCAGTTTGGAGGTAAGAAACGCTTGGGAAACTCAAAATTTTCGCAGTTCTGATGCTAGAAACGAGTAACTAGAACGGCCTAGGGGAAAAGTGCGCATACCGTTGTAATCGGGCGAGTTTCTACTTTCAGAAGCAACAGAAATTTTGCGGATTTGTCAATCCGTTCGCGAGATATGGCAGTTTGGATGTAAGAAACGCTTGAGAAACACAAAATTTTCGCAGTTCTGATGCTCGAAATGAATAACTAGAACGGCCTAGGGGAGAAGTACGCATACCGTTGTAATCGGGCGAGCTTCTACTTTCAGATGCAACAGAAATTTTGCGGATTGATCAATCCGTTCGCGAGATATGGCAGTTTGGATGCAAGAAACGCTTGAGAAACTCGAAATTTTCGCAGTTCTGATGCTAGAAACGAGTAACTAGAACGGCGTAGGGGAAGAGTGCGCATACCGTTGTAATCGGGCGAGATTCTACTTTCAGATGCAACAGAAATTTTGCGGATCGGTCAATCCGTTCGCGAGATATGGCAGTTTGAAGGTAAGAAACGCTTGAGAAACTCAAAATTTGCGCAGTTCTGATGCTTGAAACGAATAACTAGAACGGCCTAGGGGAAAAGTGGGCATAACGTTGTAATCGGGCGAGTTTCTACTTTCAGATGCAACAGAAATTTTGCGGATCGGTCAATCCGTTCGCGAGATATGGCAGTTTGGAGGTAAGAAACGCTTGAGAAACTCAAAATTTTCGCAGTTCTGATGCTAGAAACGAATAACTAGAACGGCCTAGGGGAAAAGTGGGCATACCGTTGTAATCGGGCGAGTTTCTACTTTCAGATGCAACAGAAATTTTGCGGATCGGTCAATCCGTTCGCGAGATATGGCAGTTTGGATGCAAGAAACGCTTGAGAAACTCGAAATTTTCGCAGTTCTGATGCTCGAAACGAATAACTAGAACCGCCTAGGGGAAAAGTGCGCATACCGTTGTAATCGGGCGAGTTTCTACTTTCAGATGCAACAGAAATTTTGCGGATCGGTCAATCCGTTCGCGAGATATGGCAGTTTGGAGGTAAGAAACGCTTGAGAAACTCGAAATTTTCGCAGTTCTGATGCTCGAAACGAATAACTGGAACGGCCTAGGGGAAAAGTACGCATACCGTTGTAATCGGGCGTGTTTCTACTTTCAGAAGCAACAGAAATTTTGCGGATTGGTCAATCCGTTCGCGAGATATGGCAGTTTGGAGATAAGAAACGCTTTAGAAACTCAAAATTTTCCCAGTTCTGATGCTCGAAACGAATAACTGGAACGGCCTAGGGGAAAACTACACATACCGTTGTAATCGGGCAAGTCTCTACTTTCAGATGCAACAGAAATTTTGCGGATCGGTCAATCCGTTCGCGAGATATGGCAGTTTGTAGGTAAGAAACGCTTGAGAAACTCGAAATTTTCGCAGTTCTGATGCTCGAAACGAATAACTGGAACGGCCTAGGGGAAAAGTACGCATACCGTTGTAATCGGGCGAGTTTCTACTTTCACAAGCAACAGAAATTTTGCGGATTGGTCAATCCGTTCGCGAGATATGGCAGTTTGGAGATAAGAAACGCTTTAGAAACTCAAAATTTTCCCAGTTCTGATGCTCGAAACGAATAACTGGAACGGCCTAGGGGAAAACTACACATACCGTTGTAATCGGGCAAGTCTCTACTTTCAGATGCAACAGAAATTTTGCGGATCGGTCAATCCGTTCGCGAGATATGGCAGTTTGTAGGTAAGAAACGCTTGAGAAACTCGAAATTTTCGCAGTTCTGATGCTCGAAACGAATAACTGGAACGGCCTAGGGGAAAAGTACGCATACCGTTGTAATCGGGCGAGTTTCTACTTTCACAAGCAACAGAAATTTTGCGGATTGGTCAATCCGTTCGCGAGATATGGCAGTTTGGAGATAAGAAACGCTTTAGAAACTCAAAATTTTCCCAGTTCTGATGCTCGAAACGAATAACTTGAACGGCCTAGGGGAAAAGTGCGCATACCGTTGTAATCGGGCGAGTTTCTACTTTCAGAAGCAACAGAAATTTTGCGGATTGGTCAATCCGTTCGCGAGATATGGCAGTTTGGAGGTAAGAAACGCTTGAGAAACTCAAAATTTTCGCAGTTCTGATGCTCGAAATGAATAACTAGAACGGCCTAGGGGAGAAGTACCCATACCGTTGTTATCGGGCGAGTTTCTACTTTCAGATGCAACAGAAATTTTGTGGATTGGTAAATCCGTTCGCGAGATATGGCAGTTTGGATGCAAGAAACGCTTGATAAACTCGAAATTTTCGCAGTTCTGATGCTCGAAACGAATAACTGGAACGGCCTAGGGGAAAACTACACATACCGTTGTAATCGGGCGAGTCTCTACTTTCAGATGCAACAGAAATTTTGCGGATCGGTCAATCCGTTCGCGAGATATGGCAGTTTGGATGCAAGAAACGCTTGATAAACTCGAAATTTTCGCAGTTCTGATGCTCGAAACGAATAACTGGAACGGCCTAGGGGAAAACTACACATACCGTTGTAATCGGGCGAGTCTCTACTTTCAGATGCAACAGAAATTTTGCGGATTGGTCAATCCGTTCGCGAGATATGGCAGTTTGGAGGTAAGAAACGCTTGAGAAACTCGAAATTTTCGCAGTTCTGTTGCTCGAAACGAATAACTGGAACGGCCTAGGGGAAAAGTACGCATACCGTTGTAATCGGGCGAGTTTCTACTTTCACAAGCAACAGAAATTTTGCGGATTGGTCAATCCGTTCGCGAGATATGGCAGTTTGGAGATAAGAAACGCTTGAGAAACTCGAAATTTTCGCAGTTCTGATACTCGAAACGAATAACTGGAACGGCCTAGGGGAAAACTACACATACAGTTGTAATCGGGCGAGCCTCTACTTTCAGATGCAACAGAAATTTTGCGGATTGGTCAATCCGTTCGCGAGATATGGCAGTTTGGAGGTAAGAAACGCTTGAGAAGCTAAAAATTTTCGCAGTTCTGATGCTCGAAACGAATAGCTGGAACGGCCTAGGGCAAAACTACACATACCGTTGTAATCGGGCGAGTTTCTACTTTCAGATGCAACAGAAATTTTGCGGATCGGTCAATCCGTTCGCGAGATACGGCAGTTTGGAGGTAAGAAACGCTTGAGAAACTCAAAATTTTCGCAGTTCTGATGCTCGAAACGAATAACTAGAACCGCCTAGGAGAAAGGTGCGCACACCGTTGTAATCGGGCGAGTTTCTACTTTCCGCTGCAACAGAAATTTTGCGGATCGGTCAATCCGTTCGCGAGATATGGCAGTTTGGATGCAAGAAACGCTTGAGAAACTCGAAATTTTCGCAGTTCTGATGCTCGAAACGAATAACTGGAACGGCCTAGGGGAAAAGTACGCATACCGTTGTAATCGGGCGAGTTTCTACTTTCAGAAGCAACAGAAATTTTGCGGATTGGTCAATCCGTTCGCGAGATATGGCAGTTTGGAGATAAGAAACGCTTTAGAAACTCAAAATTTTCCCAGTTCTGATGCTCGAAACGAATAACTGGAACGGCCTAGGGGAAAACTACACATACCGTTGTAATCGGGCAAGTCTCTACTTTCAGATGCAACAGAAATTTTGCGGATCGGTCAATCCGTTCGCGAGATATGGCAGTTTGGAGGTAAGAAACGCTTGAGAAACTCGAAATTTTCGCAGTTCTGATGCTCGAAACGAATAACTGGAACGGCCTAGGGGAAAAGTACGCATACCGTTGTAATCGGGCGAGTTTCTACTTTCACAAGCAACAGAAATTTTGCGGATTGGTCAATCCGTTCGCGAGATATGGCAGTTTGGAGATAAGAAACGCTTTAGAAACTCAAAATTTTCCCAGTTCTGATGCTCGAAACGAATAACTAGAACGGCCTAGGGGAAAAGTGCGCATACTGTTGTAATCGGGCGAGTTTCTACTTTCAAATGCAACAGAAATTTTGCGGATTGGTCAATCCGTTCGCGAGATATGGCCGTTTGGATGTAAGAAACACTTGAGAAACTCAAAATTTTCGCATTTCTGATGCTCGAAACGAATAACTAGAACGGCCTAGGGGAAAAGTGCGCATACCGTTGTAATCGGGCGTGTTTCTACTTTCAGATGCAACAGAAATTTTGCGGATCGGTCAATCCGTTCGCGAGATATGGCAGTTTAGATGCAAGAAACGCTTGAGAAACTCGAAATTTTCGCAGTTCTGATGCTCGAAACGAATAACTGGAACGGCCTAGGGGAAAACTACACATACCGTTGTAATCGGGCGAGTCTCTACTTTCAGATGCAACAGAAATTTTGCGGATTGGTCAATCGGTTCGCGAGATATGGCAGTTTGGAGGTAAGAAACGCTTGAGAAACTCAAAATTTTCGCAGTTCTGATGCTCGAAACGAATAGCTGGAACGGCCTGGCGGAAAACTACACATACCGTTGTAATCGGGCGAGTTTCTACTTTCAGATGCAACAGAAATTTTGCGGATTGGTCAATCCGTTCGCGAGATACGGCAGTTTGGAGGTAAGAAACGCTTGAGAAACTCAAAATTTTCGCAGTTCTGATGCTCGACACGAATAACTAGAACGGCCTAGGGGAAAAGTACGCATACCGTTGTAATCGGGCGAGATTCTACTTTCAGATGCAACAGAAATTTTGCGGATTGATCAATCCGTTCGCGAGATATGGCAGTTTGGAGGTAAGAAACGCTTGAGAAACTCAAAATTTGCGCAGTTCTGATGCTTGAAACGAATAACTAGAACGGCCTAGGGGAGAAGTACGCATACCGTTGTAATCGGGCGAGTTTCTGCTTTCAGATGCAACAGAAATTTTGCGGATTGATCAATCCGTTCGCGAGATATGGCAGTTTGGAGATAAGAAACGCTTGAGAAACTCAAAATTTTCGCAGTTCTGATGCTCGAAACGAATGACTAGAACGGCCTATGGGAGAAGTACGCATACCGTTGTAATCGGGCGAGTTTCTACTTTCAGATGCAACAGAAATTATGCGGATTGGTCAATCCGTTCGCGAGATATGGCCGTTTGGATGTAAGAAACACTTGAGAAACTCAAAATTTTCGCAGTTCTGATGCTCGAAACGAATAACTAGAACGGCCTAGGGGAAAAGTGCGCATACCGTTGTAATCGGGCGTGTTTCTACTTTCAGATGCAACAGAAATTTTGCGGATCGGTCAATCCGTTCGCGAGATATGGCAGTTTAGATGCAAGAAACGCTTGAGAAACTCGAAATTTTCGCAGTTCTGATGCTCGAAACGAATAACTGGAACGGCCTAGGGGAAAAGTACGCATACCGTTGTAATCGGGCGAGTTTCTACTTTCACAAGCAACAGAAATTTTGCGGATTGGTCAATCCGTTCGCGAGATATGGCAGTTTGGAGATAAGAAACTCTTTAGAAACTCAAAATTTTCCCAGTTCTGATGCTCGAAACGAATAACTTGAACGGCCTAGGGGAAAAGTGCGCATACCGTTGTAATCGGGCGAGTTTCTACTTTCAGAAGCAACAGAAATTTTGCGGATTGGTCAATCCGTTCGCGAGATATGGCAGTTTGGAGGTAAGAAACGCTTGAGAAACTCAAAATTTTCGCAGTTCTGATGCTCGAAATGAATAACTAGAACGGCCTAGGGGAGAAGTACCCATACCGTTGTTATCGGGCGAGTTTCTACTTTCAGATGCAACAGAAATTTTGTGGATTGGTAAATCCGTTCGCGAGATATGGCAGTTTGGATGCAAGAAACGCTTGATAAACTCGAAATTTTCGCAGTTATGATGCTCGAAACGAATAACTGGAACGGCCTAGGGGAAAACTACACATACCGTTGTAATCGGGCGAGTCTCTACTTTCAGATGCAACAGAAATTTTGCGGATCGGTCAATCCGTTCGCGAGATATGGCAGTTTGGATGCAAGAAACGCTTGATAAACTCGAAATTTTCGCAGTTCTGATGCTCGAAACGAATAACTGGAACGGCCTAGGGGAAAACTACACATACCGTTGTAATCGGGCGAGTCTCTACTTTCAGATGCAACAGAAATTTTGCGGACTGGTCAATCCGTTCGCGAGATATGGCAGTTTGGAGGTAAGAAACGCTTGAGAAACTCGAAATTTTCGCAGTTCTGATGCTCGAAACGAATAACTGGAACGGCCTAGGGGAAAAGTACGCATACCGTTGTAATCGGGCGAGTTTCTACTTTCACAAGCAACAGAAATTTTGCGGATTGGTCAATCCGTTCGCGAGATATGGCAGTTTGGAGATAAGAAACGCTTGAGAAACTCGAAATTTTCGCAGTTCTGATACTCGAAACGAATAACTGGAACGGCCTAGGGGAAAACTACACATACAGTTGTAATCGGGCGAGCCTCTACTTTCAGATGCAACAGAAATTTTGCGGATTGGTCAATCCGTTCGCGAGATATGGCAGTTTGGAGGTAAGAAACGCTTGAGAAGCTAAAAATTTTCGCAGTTCTGATGCTCGAAACGAATAGCTGGAACGGCCTAGGGGAAAACTACACATACCGTTGTAATCGGGCGAGTTTCTACTTTCAGATGCAACAGAAATTTTGCGGATCGGTCAATCCGTTCGCGAGATACGGCAGTTTGGAGGTAAGAAACGCTTGAGAAACTCAAAATTTTCGCAGTTCTGATGCTCGAAACGAATAACTAGAACCGCCTAGGAGAAAGGTGCGCACACCGTTGTAATCGGGCGAGTTTCTACTTTCCGCTGCAACAGAAATTTTGCGGATCGGTCAATCCGTTCGCGAGATATGGCAGTTTGGATGCAAGAAACGCTTGAGAAACTCGAAATTTTCGCAGTTCTGATGCTCGAAACGAATAGCTGGAACGGCGTAGGGGAAAACTACACATACCGTTGTAATCGGGCGAGTTTCTGCTTGCAGATGCAACAGAAATTTTGCGGATTGGTCAATCCGTTCGCGAGATACGGCAGTTTGGAGGTAAGAAACGCTTGTGAAACTCAAAATTTTCGCAGTTCTGATGCTCGAAACGAATAACTAGAACCGCATAGGAGAAAGGTGCGCATACCGTTGTAATCGGGCGAGTTTCTACTTTCCGATGCAACAGAAATTTTGCGGATCGGTCAATCCGTTCGCGAGATATGGCAGTTTGGATGCAAGAAACGCATGAGAAACTCAAAATTTTCGCAGTTCTGATGCTCGAAACGAATAACTGGAACGGCCTAGGGGAAAAGTACGCATACCGTTGTAATCGGGCGAGTTTCTACTTTCAGAAGCAACAGAAATTTTGCGGATTGGTCAATCCGTTCGCGAGATATGGCAGTTTGGAGATAAGAAACGCTTTAGAAACTCAAAATTTTCCCAGTTCTGATGCTCGAAACGAATAACTGGAACGGCCTAGGGGAAAACTACACATACCGTTGTAATCGGGCAAGTCTCTACTTTCAGATGCAACAGAAATTTTGCGGATCGGTCAATCCGTTCGCGAGATATGGCAGTTTGGAGGTAAGAAACGCTTGAGAAACTCGAAATTTTCGCAGTTCTGATGCTCGAAACGAATAACTGGAACGGCCTAGGGGAAAAGTACGCATACCGTTGTAATCGGGCGAGTTTCTACTTTCACAAGCAACAGAAATTTTGCGGATTGGTCAATCCGTTCGCGAGATATGGCAGTTTGGAGATAAGAAACGCTTTAGAAACTCAAAATTTTCCCAGTTCTGATGCTCGAAACGAATAACTAGAACGGCCTAGGGGAAAAGTGCGCATACCGTTGTAATCGGGCGAGTTTCTACTTTCAGAAGCAACAGAAATTTTGCGGATTGGTCAATCCGTTCGCGAGATATGGCAGTTTGGATGTAAGAAACACTTGAGAAACTCAAAATTTTCGCAGTTCTGATGCTCGAAACGAATAACTAGAACGGCCTAGGGGAAAAGTGCGCATACCGTTGTAATCGGGCGTGTTTCTACTTTCAGATGCAACAGAAATTTTGCGGATCGGTCAATCCGTTCGCGAGATATGGCAGTTTAGATGCAAGAAACGCTTGAGAAACTCGAAATTTTCGCAGTTCTGATGCTCGAAACGAATAACTGGAACGGCCTAGGGGAAAAGTACGCATACCGTTGTAATCGGGCGAGTTTCTACTTTCACAAGCAACAGAAATTTTGCGGATTGGTCAATCCGTTCGCGAGATATGGCAGTTTGGAGATAAGAAACTCTTTAGAAACTCAAAATTTTCCCAGTTCTGATGCTCGAAACGAATAACTTGAACGGCCTAGGGGAAAAGTGCGCATACCGTTGTAATCGGGCGAGTTTCTACTTTCAGAAGCAACAGAAATTTTGCGGATTGGTCAATCCGTTCGCGAGATATGGCAGTTTGGAGGTAAGAAACGCTTGAGAAACTCAAAATTTTCGCAGTTCTGATGCTCGAAATGAATAACTAGAACGGCCTAGGGGAGAAGTACCCATACCGTTGTTATCGGGCGAGTTTCTACTTTCAGATGCAACAGAAATTTTGTGGATTGGTAAATCCGTTCGCGAGATATGGCAGTTTGGATGCAAGAAACGCTTGATAAACTCGAAATTTTCGCAGTTCTGATGCTCGAAACGAATAACTGGAACGGCCTAGGGGAAAACTACACATACCGTTGTAATCGGGCGAGTCTCTACTTTCAGATGCAACAGAAATTTTGCGGATCGGTCAATCCGTTCGCGAGATATGGCAGTTTGGATGCAAGAAACGCTTGATAAACTCGAAATTTTCGCAGTTCTGATGCTCGAAACGAATAACTGGAACGGCCTAGGGGAAAACTACACATACCGTTGTAATCGGGCGAGTCTCTACTTTCAGATGCAACAGAAATTTTGCGGACTGGTCAATCCGTTCGCGAGATATGGCAGTTTGGAGGTAAGAAACGCTTGAGAAACTCGAAATTTTCGCAGTTCTGATGCTCGAAACGAATAACTGGAACGGCCTAGGGGAAAAGTACGCATACCGTTGTAATCGGGCGAGTTTCTACTTTCACAAGCAACAGAAATTTTGCGGATTGGTCAATCCGTTCGCGAGATATGGCAGTTTGGAGATAAGAAACGCTTGAGAAACTCGAAATTTTCGCAGTTCTGATACTCGAAACGAATAACTGGAACGGCCTAGGGGAAAACTACACATACAGTTGTAATCGGGCGAGCCTCTACTTTCAGATGCAACAGAAATTTTGCGGATTGGTCAATCCGTTCGCGAGATATGGCAGTTTGGAGGTAAGAAACGCTTGAGAAGCTAAAAATTTTCGCAGTTCTGATGCTCGAAACGAATAGCTGGAACGGCCTAGGGGAAAACTACACATACCGTTGTAATCGGGCGAGTTTCTACTTTCAGATGCAACAGAAATTTTGCGGATCGGTCAATCCGTTCGCGAGATACGGCAGTTTGGAGGTAAGAAACGCTTGAGAAACTCAAAATTTTCGCAGTTCTGATGCTCGAAACGAATAACTAGAACCGCCTAGGAGAAAGGTGCGCACACCGTTGTAATCGGGCGAGTTTCTACTTTCCGCTGCAACAGAAATTTTGCGGATCGGTCAATCCGTTCGCGAGATATGGCAGTTTGGATGCAAGAAACGCTTGAGAAACTCGAAATTTTCGCAGTTCTGATGCTCGAAACGAATAGCTGGAACGGCGTAGGGGAAAACTACACATACCGTTGTAATCGGGCGAGTTTCTGCTTTCAGATGCAACAGAAATTTTGCGGATTGGTCAATCCGTTCGCGAGATACGGCAGTTTGGAGGTAAGAAACGCTTGTGAAACTCAAAATTTTCGCAGTTCTGATGCTCGAAACGAATAACTAGAACCGCATAGGAGAAAGGTGCGCATACCGTTGTAATCGGGCGAGTTTCTACTTTCCGATGCAACAGAAATTTTGCGGATCGGTCAATCCGTTCGCGAGATATGGCAGTTTGGATGCAAGAAACGCATGAGAAACTCAAAATTTTCGCAGTTCTGATGCTCGAAACGAATAACTGGAACGGCCTAGGGGAAAAGTACGCATACCGTTGTAATCGGGCGAGTTTCTACTTTCAGAAGCAACAGAAATTTTGCGGATTGGTCAATCCGTTCGCGAGATATGGCAGTTTGGAGATAAGAAACGCTTTAGAAACTCAAAATTTTCCCAGTTCTGATGCTCGAAACGAATAACTGGAACGGCCTAGGGGAAAACTACACATACCGTTGTAATCGGGCAAGTCTCTACTTTCAGATGCAACAGAAATTTTGCGGATCGGTCAATCCGTTCGCGAGATATGGCAGTTTGGAGGTAAGAAACGCTTGAGAAACTCGAAATTTTCGCAGTTCTGATGCTCGAAACGAATAACTGGAACGGCCTAGGGGAAAAGTACGCATACCGTTGTAATCGGGCGAGTTTCTACTTTCACAAGCAACAGAAATTTTGCGGATTGGTCAATCCGTTCGCGAGATATGGCAGTTTGGAGATAAGAAACGCTTTAGAAACTCAAAATTTTCCCAGTTCTGATGCTCGAAACGAATAACTAGAACGGCCTAGGGGAAAAGTGCGCATACCGTTGTAATCGGGCGAGTTTCTACTTTCAGAAGCAACAGAAATTTTGCGGATTGGTCAATCCGTTCGCGAGATATGGCAGTTTGGAGGTAAGAAACGCTTGAGAAACTCAAAATTTTCGCAGTTCTGATGCTCGAAATGAATAACTAGAACGGCCTAGGGGAGAAGTACCCATACCGTTGTAATCGGGCGAGTTTCTACTTTCAGAAGCAACAGAAATTTTGCGGATTGGTCAATCCGTTCGTGAGATATGGCCGTTTGGATGTAAGAAACACTTGAGAAACTCAAAATTTTCGCAGTTCTGATGCTCGAAACGAATAACTAGAACGGCCTAGGGGAAAAGTGCGCATACTGTTGTAATCGGGCGAGTTTCTACTTTCAAATGCAACAGAAATTTTGCGGATTGGTCAATCCGTTCGCGAGATATGGCCGTTTGGATGTAAGAAACACTTGAGAAACTCAAAATTTTCGCATTTCTGATGCTCGAAACGAATAACTAGAACGGCCTAGGGGAAAAGTGCGCATACCGTTGTAATCGGGCGTGTTTCTACTTTCAGATGCAACAGAAATTTTGCGGATCGGTCAATCCGTTCGCGAGATATGGCAGTTTAGATGCAAGAAACGCTTGAGAAACTCGAAATTTTCGCAGTTCTGATGCTCGAAACGAATAACTGGAACGGCCTAGGGGAAAACTACACATACCGTTGTAATCGGGCGAGTCTCTACTTTCAGATGCAACAGAAATTTTGCGGATTGGTCAATCGGTTCGCGAGATATGGCAGTTTGGAGGTAAGAAACGCTTGAGAAACTCAAAATTTTCGCAGTTCTGATGCTCGAAACGAATAGCTGGAACGGCCTAGGGGAAAACTACACATACCGTTGTAATCGGGCGAGTTTCTACTTTCAGATGCAACAGAAATTTTGCGGATTGGTCAATCCGTTCGCGAGATACGGCAGTTTGGAGGTAAGAAACGCTTGAGAAACTCAAAATTTTCGCAGTTCTGATGCTCGACACGAATAACTAGAACGGCCTAGGGGAAAAGTACGCATACCGTTGTAATCGGGCGAGATTCTACTTTCAGATGCAACAGAAATTTTGCGGATTGATCAATCCGTTCGCGAGATATGGCAGTTTGGAGGTAAGAAACGCTTGAGAAACTCAAAATTTGCGCAGTTCTGATGCTTGAAACGAATAACTAGAACGGCCTAGGGGAGAAGTACGCATACCGTTGTAATCGGGCGAGTTTCTGCTTTCAGATGCAACAGAAATTTTGCGGATTGATCAATCCGTTCGCGAGATATGGCAGTTTGGAGATAAGAAACGCTTGAGAAACTCAAAATTTTCGCAGTTCTGATGCTCGAAACGAATGACTAGAACGGCCTATGGGAGAAGTACGCATACCGTTGTAATCGGGCGAGTTTCTACTTTCAGATGCAACAGAAATTATGCGGATTGGTCAATCCGTTCGCGAGATATGGCCGTTTGGATGTAAGAAACACTTGAGAAACTCAAAATTTTCGCAGTTCTGATGCTCGAAACGAATAACTAGAACGGCCTAGGGGAAAAGTGCGCATACCGTTGTAATCGGGCGTGTTTCTACTTTCAGATGCAACAGAAATTTTGCGGATCGGTCAATCCGTTCGCGAGATATGGCAGTTTAGATGCAAGAAACGCTTGAGAAACTCGAAATTTTCGCAGTTCTGATGCTCGAAACGACTAACTGGAACGGCCTAGGGGAAAACTACACATACCGTTGTAATCGGGCGAGTCTCTACTTTCAGATGCAACAGAAATTTTGCGGATTGGTCAATCGGTTCGCGAGATATAGCAGTTTGGAGGTAAGAAACGCTTGAGAAACTCAAAATTTTCGCAGTTCTGATGCTCGAAACGAATAGCTGGAACGGCCTAGGGGAAAACTACACATACCGTTGTAATCGGGCGAGTTTCTACTTTCAGATGCAACAGAAATTTTGCGGATTGGTCAATCCGTTCGCGAGATACGGCAGTTTGGAGGTAAGAAACGCTTGAGAAACTCAAAATTTTCGCAGTTCTGATGCTCGACACGAATAACTAGAACGGCCTAGGGGAAAAGTACGCATACCGTTGTAATCGGGCGAGATTCTACTTTCAGATGCAACAGAAATTTTGCGGATTGATCAACCCGTCGCGAGATATGGCAGTTTGGAGGTAAGAAACGCTTGAGAAACTCAAAATTTGCGCAGTTCTGATGCTTGAAACGAATAACTAGAACGGCCTAGGGGAGAAGTACGCATACCGTTGTAATCGGGCGAGATTCTACTTTCAGATGCTACAGAAATTTTGCGGATTGATCAATCCGTTCGCGAGATATGGCAGTTTGGAGGTAAGTAACGCTCCTAGAAACTCAAAATTTTCGCAGTTCTGATGCTCGACACGAACAACTAGAACGGCCTAGGGAAAAAGTACGCATACCGTTGTAATCGGGCGAGTTTCTACTTTCAGATGCAACAGAAATTTTGCGGATTGGTCAATCCGTTCGCGAGATATGGCAGTTTGGAGGTAAGAAACGCTTGAGAAACACAAAATTTGCGAAGTTCTGATGCTTGAAACGAATAACTAGAACGGCCTAGGGGAGAAGTACGCATACCGTTGTAATCGGGCGAGTTTGTACTTTCAGATGCAACAGAAATTTTGCGGATTGGTCAATCCGTTCGCGAGATACGGCAGTTTGGAGGTAAGAAACGCTTGAGAAACTCAAAATTTTCGCAGTTCTGATGCTCGACACGAATAACTAGAACGGCCTAGGGGAAAAGTACGCATACCGTTGTAATCGGGCGAGATTCTACTTTCAGATGCAACAGAAATTTTGCGGATTGATCTATCCGTTCGCGAGATATGGCAGTTTGGAGGTAAGAAACGCTTGAGAAACTCAAAATTTGCGCAGTTCTGATGCTTGAAACGAATAACTAGAACGGCCTAGGGGAGAAGTACGCATACCGTTGTAATCGGGCGAGTTTCTGCTTTCAGATGCAACAGAAATTTTGCGGATTGATCAATCCGTTCGCGAGATATGGCAGTTTGGAGATAAGAAACGCTTGAGAAACTCAAAATTTTCGCAGTTCTGATGCTCGAAACGAATGACTAGAACGGCCTATGGGAGAAGTACGCATACCGTTGTAATCTGGCGAGTTTCTACTTTCACATGCAACAGAAATTATGCGGATTGGTCAATCCGTTCGCGAGATATGGCCGTTTGGATGTAAGAAACACTTGAGAAACTCAAAATTTTCGCAGTTCTGATGCTCGAAACGAATAACTAGAACGGCCTAGGGGAAAAGTGCGCATACCGTTGTAATCGGGCGAGTTTCTACTTTCAAATGCAACAGAAATTTTGCGGATTGGTCAACCCGTTCGCGAGATATGGCAGTTTGGAGGTAAGAAACGCTTGAGAAACTCAAAATTTTCGCAGTTCTGATGCTCGAAACGAATAACTAGAACGGCCTAGGGGAAAAGTACGCATACCGTTGTAATCGGGCGAGATTCTACTTTCAGATGCTACAGAAATTTTGCGGATTGATCAATCCGTTCGCGAGATATGGCAGTTTGGAGGTAAGAAACGCTCCTAGAAACTCAAAATTTTCGCAGTTCTGATGCTCGACACGAACAACTAGAACGGCCTAGGGAAAAAGTACGCATACCGTTGTAATCGGGCGAGTTTCTACTTTCAGATGCAACAGAAATTTCGCGGATTGGTCAATCCGTTCGCGAGATATGGCAGTTTGGAGGTAAGAAACGCTTGAGAAACTCAAAATTTTTGCAGTTCTGATGCTTGAAACGAATAACTAGAACGGCCTAGGGGAGAAGTACGCATACCGTTGTAATCGGGCGAGTTTCTACTTTCAGATGCAACAGAAATTTTGCGGATTGATCAATCCGTTCGCGAGATATGGCAGTTTGGAGGTAAGAAACGCTTGAGAAACTCAAAATTTTCGCAGTTCTGATGCTCGACACGAATAACTAGAACGGCCTAGGGGAAAAGTACGCATACCGTTGTAATCGGGCGAGATTCTACTTTCAGATGCTACAGAAATTTTGCGGATTGATCAATCCGTTCGCGAGATATGGCAGTTTGGAGGTAAGAAACGCTTGAGAAACTCAAAATTTGCGCAGTTCTGATGCTTGAAACGAATAACTAGAACGGCCTAGGGGAGAAGTACGCATACCGTTGTAATCGGGCGAGTTTCTACTATCAGATGCAACAGAAATTTTGCGGATTGATCAATCCGTTCGCGAGATATGGCAGTTTGGAGATAAGAAACGCTTGAGAAACTCAACATTTTCGCAGTTCTGATGCTCGAAACGAATGAATAGAACGGCCTATGGGAGAAGTACGCATACCGTTATAATCGGTCGAGTTTCTACTTTCAGATGCGACAGAAATTATGCGGATTGGTCAATCCGTTCGCGAGATATAGCCGTTTGGATGTAAGAAACACTTGAGAAACTCAAAATTTTCGCAGTTCTGATGCTCGAAACGAATAACTAGAACGGCCTAGGGGAAAAGTGCGCATACCGTTGTAATCGGGCGTGTTTCTACTTTCAGATGCAACAGAAATTTTGCGGATCGGTCAATCCGTTCGCGAGATATGGCAGTTTAGATGCAAGAAACGCTTGAGAAACTCGAAATTTTCGCAGTTCTGATGCTCGAAACGAATAACTGGAACGGCCTAGGGGAAAACTACACATACCGTTGTAATCGGGCGTGTTTCTACTTTCAGATGCAACAGAAATTTTGCGGATCGGTCAATCCGTTCGCGAGATATGGCCGTTTGGATGTAAGAAACGCTTGAGAAACTCGAAATTTTCGCAGTTCTGATGCTCGAAACGAATAACTGGAACGGCCCAGGGGAAAACTACACATATCGTTGTAATCGGGCGAGTCTCTACTTTCAGATGCAACAGAAATTTTGCGGATTGGTCAATCCGTTCGCGAGATATGGCAGTTTGGAGGTAAGAAACGCTTGGGAAACTCAAAATTTTCGCAGTTCTGATACTAGAAACGAGTAACTAGAACGGCCTAGGGGAAAAGTGCGCATACCGTTGTAATCGGACGAGTTTCTACTTTCAGAAGCAACAGAAATTTTGCGGACTTGTCAATCCGTTCGCGAGATATGGCAGTTTGGATGTAAGAAACGCTTGAGAAACACAAAATTTTCGCAGTTCTGATGCTCGAAATGAATAACTAGAACGGCCTAGGGGAGAAGTACGCATACCGTTGTAATCGGGCGAGCTTCTACTTTCAGATGCAACAGAAATTTTGCGGATTGATCAATCCGTTCGCGAGATATGGCAGTTTGGAAATAAGAAACGCTTGAGAAACTAAAAATTTTCGCAGTTCTGATGCTAGAAACGAGTAACTAGAACGGCGTAGGGGAAAAGTGCCCATACCGTTGTAATCGGGCGAGATTCTACTTTCAGATGCAACAGAAATTTTGCGGATCGGTCAATCCGTTCGCGATATATGGCAGTTTGAAGGGAAGAAACGCTTGAGAAACTCAAAATTTGCGCAGTTCTGATGCTTGAAACGAATAACTAGAACCTCCTAGGGGAAAAGTGCGCATACCGTTGTAATCGGGCGAGTTTCTACTTTCAGATGCAACAGAAATTTTGCGGATCGGTCAATCCGTTCGCGAGATATGGCAGTTTGGATGCAAGAAACGCTTGAGAAACTCAAAATTTTCGCAGTTCTGATGCTCGAAACGAATAGCTGGAACGGCCTAGGGGAACACTACACATACCGTTGTAATCGGGCGAGTTTCTACTTTCAGATGCAACAGAAATTTTGCGGATTGGTCAATCCGTTCGCGAGATACGGCAGTTTGGAGGTAAGAAACGCTTGAGAAACTCAAAATTTTCGCAGTTCTGATGCTCGAAACGAATAACTAGAACCGCCTAGGAGAAAGGTGTGCATACCGTTGTAATCGGGCGAGTTTCTACTTTCAGATGCAACAGAAATTTTGCGGATTGATCAATCCGTTCGCGAGATATGGCAGTTTGGAAATAAGAAACGCTTGAGAAACTCAAAATTTTCGCAGTTCTGATGCTCGAAACGAATAGCTGGAACGGCCTAGGGGAACACTACACATACCGTTGTAATCGGGCGAGTTTCTACTTTCAGATGCAACAGAAATTTTGCGGATTGGTCAATCCGTTCGCGAGATACGGCAGTTTGGATGTAAGAAACGCTTGAGAAACTCGAAATTTTCGCAGTTCTGATGCTCGAAACGAATAACTGGAACGGCCCAGGGGAAAACTACACATATCGTTGTAATCGGGCGAGTCTCTACTTTCAGATGCAACAGAAATTTTGCGGATTGGTCAATCCGTTCGCGAGATATGGCAGTTTGGAGGTAAGAAACGCTTGGGAAACTCAAAATTTTCGCAGTTCTGATACTAGAAACGAGTAACTAGAACGGCCTAGGGGAAAAGTGCGCATACCGTTGTAATCGGACGAGTTTCTACTTTCAGAAGCAACAGAAATTTTGCGGACTTGTCAATCCGTTCGCGAGATATGGCAGTTTGGATGTAAGAAACGCTTGAGAAACACAAAATTTTCGCAGTTCTGATGCTCGAAATGAATAACTAGAACGGCCTAGGGGAGAAGTACGCATACCGTTGTAATCGGGCGAGCTTCTACTTTCAGATGCAACAGAAATTTTGCGGATTGATCAATCCGTTCGCGAGATATGGCAGTTTGGAAATAAGAAACGCTTGAGAAACTAAAAATTTTCGCAGTTCTGATGCTAGAAACGAGTAACTAGAACGGCGTAGGGGAAAAGTGCCCATACCGTTGTAATCGGGCGAGATTCTACTTTCAGATGCAACAGAAATTTTGCGGATCGGTCAATCCGTTCGCGATATATGGCAGTTTGAAGGGAAGAAACGCTTGAGAAACTCAAAATTTGCGCAGTTCTGATGCTTGAAACGAATAACTAGAACCTCCTAGGGGAAAAGTGCGCATACCGTTGTAATCGGGCGAGTTTCTACTTTCAGATGCAACAGAAATTTTGCGGATCGGTCAATCCGTTCGCGAGATATGGCAGTTTGGATGCAAGAAACGCTTGAGAAACTCAAAATTTTCGCAGTTCTGATGCTCGAAACGAATAGCTGGAACGGCCTAGGGGAACACTACACATACCGTTGTAATCGGGCGAGTTTCTACTTTCAGATGCAACAGAAATTTTGCGGATTGGTCAATCCGTTCGCGAGATACGGCAGTTTGGAGGTAAGAAACGCTTGAGAAACTCAAAATTTTCGCAGTTCTGATGCTCGAAACGAATAACTAGAACCGCCTAGGAGAAAGGTGTGCATACCGTTGTAATCGGGCGAGTTTCTACTTTCAGATGCAACAGAAATTTTGCGGATTGATCAATCCGTTCGCGAGATATGGCAGTTTGGAAATAAGAAACGCTTGAGAAACTAAAAATTTTCGCAGTTCTGATGCTAGAAACGAGTAACTAGAACGGCGTAGGGGAAAAGTGCCCATACCGTTGTAATCGGGCGAGATTCTACTTTCAGATGCAACAGAAATTTTGCGGATCGGTCAATCCGTTCGCGATATATGGCAGTTTGAAGGTAAGAAACTCTTGAGAAACTCAAAATTTGCGCAGTTCTGATGCTCGAAACGAATAACTAGAACCGCCTAGGAGAAAGGTGTGCATACCGTTGTAATCGGGCGAGTTTTTACTTTCAGATGCAACAGAAATTTTGCGGATTGATCAATCCGTTCGCGAGATATGGCAGTTTGGAGGTAAGAAACGCTTGAGAAACTCAAAATTTTCGCAGTTCTGATGCTCGAAACGAATGACTAGAACGGCCTAGGGGAAAAGTGGGCATACCATTGTAATCGGGCGAGTTTCTACTTTCAGATGCAACAGAAATTTTGCGGATTGATCAATCCGTTCGCGAGATATGGTAGTTTGGAGATAAGAAACGCTTGAGAAACTCAAAATTTTCGCAGTTCTGATGCTCGAAACGAATGACTAGAACGGCCTAGGGGAAAAGTGGGCATACCGTTGTAATCGGGCGAGTTTCTACTTTCAGATGCAACAGAAATTTTGCGGATCGGTCAATCCGTTCGCGAGATATGGCAGTTTGGATGTAAGAAACGCTTGAGAAACTCGAAATTTTCGCAGTTCTGATGCTCGAAACGAATAACTGGAACGGCCTAGGGGAAAACTACACATACCGCTGTAATCGGGCGAGTCTCTACTTTCAGATGCATCAGAAATTTTGCGGATTGGTCAATCCGTTCGCGAGATATGGCAGTTTCGAAGTAAGAAACACTTGGGAAACTCAAAATTTTCGCAGTTCTGATGCTGGAAACGAGTAACTAGAACGGCCTAGGGGAAAAGTACGCATACCGTTGTAATAGTGCGAGTTTCTACTTTCAGATGCAACAGAAATTTTGCGGATCGGTCAATCCGTTCGCGAGATATGGCAGTTTCGATGTAAGAAACGCTTGGGAAACTCAAAATTTTCGCAGTTCTGATGCTGGAAACGAGTAACTAGAACGGCCTAGGGGAAAAGTACGCATACCGTTGTAATAGGGCGAGTTTCTACTTTCAGATGCAACAGAAATTTTGCGGATCGGTCAATCCGTTCGCGAGATATGGCAGTTTGGATGTAAGAAACGCTTGAGAAACTCGAAATTTGCGCAGTTCTGATGCTTGAAACGAATAACTAGAACGGCCTAGGGGAAAAGTGGGCATACCGTTGTAATCGGGCGAGTTTCTACTTTCAGATGCAACAGAAATTTTGCGGATCGGTCAATCCGTTCGCGAGATTAGGCAGTTTGGATGTAAGAAACGCTTGAGAAACTCGAAATTTTCGCAGTTCTGATGCTCGAAACGAATAACTGGAACGGCCCAGGGGAAAACTACACATATCGTTGTAATCGGGCGAGTCTCTACTTTCAGATGCAACAGAAATTTTGCGGATTGGTCAATCCGTTCGCGAGATATGGCAGTTTGGAGGTAAGAAACGCTTGGGAAACTCAAAATTTTCGCAGTTCTGATGCTAGAAACGAGTAACTAGAACGGCCTAGGGGAAAAGTGCGCATACCGTTGTAATCGGGCGAGTTTCTACTTTCAGAAGCAACAGAAATTTTGCGGATTTGTCAATCCGTTCGCGAGATATGGCAGTTTGGATGTAAGAAACGCTTGAGAAACACAAAATTTTCGCAGTTCTGATGCTCGAAATGAATAACTAGAACGGCCTAGGGGAGAAGTACGCATACCGTTGTAATCGGGCGAGCTTCTACTTTCAGATGCAACAGAAATTTTGCGGATTGATCAATCCGTTCGCGAGATATGGCAGTTTGGATGCAAGAAACGCTTGAGAAACGCGAAATTTTCGCAGTTCTGATGCTAGAAACGAGTAACTAGAACGGCGTAGGGGAAGAGTGCGCATACCGTTGTAATCGGGCGAGATTCTACTTTCAGATGCAACAGAAATTTTGCGGATCGGTCAATCCGTTCGCGAGATATGGCAGTTTGAAGGTAAGAAACGCTTGAGAAACTCAAAATTTGCGCAGTTCTGATGCTTGAAACGAATAACTAGAACGGCCTAGGGGAAAAGTGGGCATAACGTTGTAATCGGGCGAGTTTCTACTTTCAGATGCAACAGAAATTTTGCGGATCGGTCAATCCGTTCGCGAGATATGGCAGTTTGGAGGTAAGAAACGCTTGAGAAACTCAAAATTTTCGCAGTTCTGATGCTAGAAACGAATAACTAGAACGGCCTAGGGGAAAAGTGGGCATACCGTTGTAATCGGGCGAGTTTCTACTTTCAGATGCAACAGAAATTTTGCGGATCGGTCAATCCGTTCGCGAGATATGGCAGTTTGGAGGTAAGAAACGCTTGAGAAACTCAAAATTTTCGCAGTTCTGATGCTCGAAATGAATAACTAGAACGGCCTAGGGGAGAAGTACCCATACCGTTGTAATCGGGCGAGTTTCTACTTTCAGAAGCAACAGAAATTTTGCGGATTGGTCAATCCGTTCGTGAGATATGGCCGTTTGGATGTAAGAAACACTTGAGAAACTCAAAATTTTCGCAGTTCTGATGCTCGAAACGAATAACTAGAACGGCCTAGGGGAAAAGTGCGCATACTGTTGTAATCGGGCGAGTTTCTACTTTCAAATGCAACAGAAATTTTGCGGATTGGTCAATCCGTTCGCGAGATATGGCCGTTTGGATGTAAGAAACACTTGAGAAACTCAAAATTTTCGCATTTCTGATGCTCGAAACGAATAACTAGAACGGCCTAGGGGAAAAGTGCGCATACCGTTGTAATCGGGCGTGTTTCTACTTTCAGATGCAACAGAAATTTTGCGGATCGGTCAATCCGTTCGCGAGATATGGCAGTTTAGATGCAAGAAACGCTTGAGAAACTCGAAATTTTCGCAGTTCTGATGCTCGAAACGAATAACTGGAACGGCCTAGGGGAAAACTACACATACCGTTGTAATCGGGCGAGTCTCTACTTTCAGATGCAACAGAAATTTTGCGGATTGGTCAATCGGTTCGCGAGATATGGCAGTTTGGAGGTAAGAAACGCTTGAGAAACTCAAAATTTTCGCAGTTCTGATGCTCGAAACGAATAGCTGGAACGGCCTAGGGGAAAACTACACATACCGTTGTAATCGGGCGAGTTTCTACTTTCAGATGCAACAGAAATTTTGCGGATTGGTCAATCCGTTCGCGAGATACGGCAGTTTGGAGGTAAGAAACGCTTGAGAAACTCAAAATTTTCGCAGTTCTGATGCTCGACACGAATAACTAGAACGGCCTAGGGGAAAAGTACGCATACCGTTGTAATCGGGCGAGATTCTACTTTCAGATGCAACAGAAATTTTGCGGATTGATCAATCCGTTCGCGAGATATGGCAGTTTGGAGGTAAGAAACGCTTGAGAAACTCAAAATTTGCGCAGTTCTGATGCTTGAAACGAATAACTAGAACGGCCTAGGGGAGAAGTACGCATACCGTTGTAATCGGGCGAGTTTCTGCTTTCAGATGCAACAGAAATTTTGCGGATTGATCAATCCGTTCGCGAGATATGGCAGTTTGGAGATAAGAAACGCTTGAGAAACTCAAAATTTTCGCAGTTCTGATGCTCGAAACGAATGACTAGAACGGCCTATGGGAGAAGCACGCATACCGTTGTAATCGGGCGAGTTTCTACTTTCAGATGCAACAGAAATTATGCGGATTGGTCAATCCGTTCGCGAGATATGGCCGTTTGGATGTAAGAAACACTTGAGAAACTCAAAATTTTCGCAGTTCTGATGCTCGAAACGAATAACTAGAACGGCCTAGGGGAAAAGTGCGCATACCGTTGTAATCGGGCGAGTTTCTACTTTCAAATGCAACAGAAATTTTGCGGATTGGTCAACCCGTTCGCGAGATAAGGCAGTTTGGAGGTAAGAAACGCTTGAGAAACTCAAAATTTTCGCAGTTCTGATGCTCGAAACGAATAACTAGAACGGCCTAGGGGAAAAGTACGCATACCGTTGTAATCGGGCGAGATTCTACTTTCAGATGCTACAGAAATTTTGCGGATTGATCAATCGGTTCGCGAGATATGGCAGTTTGGAGGTAAGAAACGCTCCTAGAAACTCAAAATTTTCGCAGTTCTGATGCTCGACACGAACAACTAGAACGGCCTAGGGAAAAAGTACGCATACCGTTGTAATCGGGCGAGATTCTACTTTCAGATGCTACAGAAATTTTGCGGATTGATCAATCCGTTCGCGAGATATGGCAGTTTGGAGGTAAGAAACGCTTGAGAAACTCAAAATTTGCGCAGTTCTGATGCTTGAAACGAATAACTAGAACGGCCTAGGGGAGAAGTACGCATACCGTTGTAATCGGGCGAGTTTCTACTTTCAGATGCAACAGAAATTTTGCGGATTGATCAATCCGTTCGCGAGATATGGCAGTTTGGAGATAAGAAACGCTTGAGAAACTCAAAATTTTCGCAGTTCTGATGCTCGAAACGAATGAATAGAACGGCCTGTGGGAGAAGTACGAATACCGTTATAATCGGTCGAGTTTCTACTTTCAGATGCGACAGAAATTATGCGGATTGGTCAATCCGTTCGCGAGATATGGCCGTTTGGATGTAAGAAACACTTGAGAAACTCAAAATTTTCGCAGTTCTGATGCTCGAAACGAATAACTAGAACGGCCTAGGGGAAAAGTGCGCATACCGTTGTAATCGGGCGAGTTTCTACTTTCAAATGCAACAGAAATTTTGCGGATTGGTCAACCCGTTCGCGAGATAAGGCAGTTTGGAGGTAAGAAACGCTTGAGAAACTCAAAATTTTCGCAGTTCTGATGCTCGAAACGAATAACTAGAACGGCCTAGGGGAAAAGTACGCATACCGTTGTAATCGGGCGAGATTCTACTTTCAGATGCTACAGAAATTTTGCGGATTGATCAATCGGTTCGCGAGATATGGCAGTTTGGAGGTAAGAAACGCTCCTAGAAACTCAAAATTTTCGCAGTTCTGATGCTCGACACGAACAACTAGAACGGCCTAGGGAAAAAGTACGCATACCGTTGTAATCGGGCGAGATTCTACTTTCAGATGCTACAGAAATTTTGCGGATTGATCAATCCGTTCGCGAGATATGGCAGTTTGGAGGTAAGAAACGCTTGAGAAACTCAAAATTTGCGCAGTTCTGATGCTTGAAACGAATAACTAGAACGGCCTAGGGGAGAAGTACGCATACCGTTGTAATCGGGCGAGTTTCTACTTTCAGATGCAACAGAAATTTTGCGGATTGATCAATCCGTTCGCGAGATATGGCAGTTTGGAGATAAGAAACGCTTGAGAAACTCAAAATTTTCGCAGTTCTGATGCTCGAAACGAATGAATAGAACGGCCTGTGGGAGAAGTACGAATACCGTTATAATCGGTCGAGTTTCTACTTTCAGATGCGACAGAAATTATGCGGATTGGTCAATCCGTTCGCGAGATATGGCCGTTTGGATGTAAGAAACACTTGAGAAACTCAAAATTTTCGCAGTTCTGATGCTCGAAACGAATAACTAGAACGGCCTAGGGGAAAAGTGCGCATACCGTTGTAATCGGGCGTGTTTCTACTTTCAGATGCAACAGAAATTTTGCGGATCGGTCAATCCGTTCGCGAGATATGGCAGTTTAGATGCAAGAAACGCTTGAGAAACTCGAAATTTTCGCAGTTCTGATGCTCGAAACGAATAACTGGAACGGCCTAGGGGAAAACTACACATACCGTTGTAATCGGGCGAGTCTCTACTTTCAGATGCAACAGAAATTTTGCGGATTGGTCAATCGGTTCGCGAGATATAGCAGTTTGGAGGTAAGAAACGCTTGAGAAACTCAAAATTTTCGCAGTTCTGATGCTCGAAACGAATAGCTGGAACGGCCTAGGGGAAAACTACACATACCGTTGTAATCGGGCGAGTTTCTACTTTCAGATGCAACAGAAATTTTGCGGATTGGTCAATCCGTTCGCGAGATACGGCAGTTTGGAGGTAAGAAACGCTTGAGAAACTCAAAATTTTCGCAGTTCTGATGCTCGACACGAATAACTAGAACGGCCTAGGGGAAAAGTACGCATACCGTTGTAATCGGGCGAGATTCTACTTTCAGATGCAACAGAAATTTTGCGGATTGATCAACCCGTCGCGAGATATGGCAGTTTGGAGGTAAGAAACGCTTGAGAAACTCAAAATTTGCGCAGTTCTGATGCTTGAAACGAATAACTAGAACGGCCTAGGGGAGAAGTACGCATACCGTTGTAATCGGGCGAGATTCTACTTTCAGATGCTACAGAAATTTTGCGGATTGATCAATCCGTTCGCGAGATATGGCAGTTTGGAGGTAAGTAACGCTCCTAGAAACTCAAAATTTTCGCAGTTCTGATGCTCGACACGAACAACTAGAACGGCCTAGGGAAAAAGTACGCATACCGTTGTAATCGGGCGAGTTTCTACTTTCAGATGCAACAGAAATTTTGCGGATTGGTCAATCCGTTCGCGAGATATGGCAGTTTGGAGGTAAGAAACGCTTGAGAAACACAAAATTTGCGAAGTTCTGATGCTTGAAACGAATAACTAGAACGGCCTAGGGGAGAAGTACGCATACCGTTGTAATCGGGCGAGTTTCTACTTTCAGATGCAACAGAAATTTTGCGGATTGGTCAATCCGTTCGCGAGATACGGCAGTTTGGAGGTAAGAAACGCTTGAGAAACTCAAAATTTTCGCAGTTCTGATGCTCGACACGAATAACTAGAACGGCCTAGGGGAAAAGTACGCATACCGTTGTAATCGGGCGAGATTCTACTTTCAGATGCAACAGAAATTTTGCGGATTGATCTATCCGTTCGCGAGATATGGCAGTTTGGAGGTAAGAAACGCTTGAGAAACTCAAAATTTGCGCAGTTCTGATGCTTGAAACGAATAACTAGAACGGCCTAGGGGAGAAGTACGCATACCGTTGTAATCGGGCGAGTTTCTGCTTTCAGATGCAACAGAAATTTTGCGGATTGATCAATCCGTTCGCGAGATATGGCAGTTTGGAGATAAGAAACGCTTGAGAAACTCAAAATTTTCGCAGTTCTGATGCTCGAAACGAATGACTAGAACGGCCTATGGGAGAAGTACGCATACCGTTGTAATCGGGCGAGTTTCTACTTTCACATGCAACAGAAATTATGCGGATTGGTCAATCCGTTCGCGAGATATGGCCGTTTGGATGTAAGAAACACTTGAGAAACTCAAAATTTTCGCAGTTCTGATGCTCGAAACGAATAACTAGAACGGCCTAGGGGAAAAGTGCGCATACCGTTGTAATCGGGCGAGTTTCTACTTTCAAATGCAACAGAAATTTTGCGGATTGGTCAACCCGTTCGCGAGATATGGCAGTTTGGAGGTAAGAAACGCTTGAGAAACTCAAAATTTTCGCAGTTCTGATGCTCGAAACGAATAACTAGAACGGCCTAGGGGAAAAGTACGCATACCGTTGTAATCGGGCGAGATTCTACTTTCAGATGCTACAGAAATTTTGCGGATTGATCAATCCGTTCGCGAGATATGGCAGTTTGGAGGTAAGAAACGCTCCTAGAAACTCAAAATTTTCGCAGTTCTGATGCTCGACACGAACAACTAGAACGGCCTAGGGAAAAAGTACGCATACCGTTGTAATCGGGCGAGTTTCTACTTTCAGATGCAACAGAAATTTCGCGGATTGGTCAATCCGTTCGCGAGATATGGCAGTTTGGAGGTAAGAAACGCTTGAGAAACTCAAAATTTGCGCAGTTCTGATGCTTGAAACGAATAACTAGAACGGCCTAGGGGAGAAGTACGCATACCGTTGTAATCGGGCGAGTTTCTACTTTCAGATGCAACAGAAATTTTGCGGATTGATCAATCCGTTCGCGAGATATGGCAGTTTGGAGGTAAGAAACGCTTGAGAAACTCAAAATTTTCGCAGTTCTGATGGTCGACACGAATAACTAGAACGGCCTAGGGGAAAAGTACGCATACCGTTGTAATCGGGCGAGATTCTACTTTCAGATGCTACAGAAATTTTGCGGATTGATCAATCCGTTCGCGAGATGTGGCAGTTTGGAGGTAAGAAACGCTTGAGAAACTCAAAATTTGCGCAGTTCTGATGCTTGAAACGAATAACTAGAACGGCCTAGGGGAGAAGTACGCATACCGTTGTAATCGGGCGAGTTTCTACTTTCAGATGCAACAGAAATTTTGCGGATTGATCAATCCGTTCGCGAGATATGGCAGTTTGGAGATAAGAAACGCTTGAGAAACTCAACATTTTCGCAGTTCTGATGCTCGAAACGAATGAATAGAACGGCCTATGGGAGAAGTACGCATACCGTTATAATCGGTCGAGTTTCTACTTTCAGATGCGACAGAAATTATGCGGATTGGTCAATCCGTTCGCGAGATATGGCCGTTTGGATGTAAGAAACACTTGAGAAACTCAAAATTTTCGCAGTTCTGATGCTCGAAACGAATAACTAGAACGGCCTAGGGGAAAAGTGCGCATACCGTTGTAATCGGGCGTGTTTCTACTTTCAGATGCAACAGAAATTTTGCGGATCGGTCAATCCGTTCGCGAGATATGGCAGTTTAGATGCAAGAAACGCTTGAGAAACTCGAAATTTTCGCAGTTCTGATGCTCGAAACGAATAACTGGAACGGCCTAGGGGAAAACTACACATACCGTTGTAATCGGGCGAGTCTCTACTTTCAGATGCAACAGAAATTTTGCGGATTGGTCAATCGGTTCGCGAGATATGGCAGTTTGGAGGTAAGAAACGCTTGAGAAACTCAAAATTTTCGCAGTTCTGATGCTCGAAACGAATAGCTGGAACGGCCTAGGGGAAAACTACACATACCGTTGTAATCGGGCGAGTTTCTACTTTCAGATGCAACAGAAATTTTGCGGATTGGTCAATCCGTTCGCGAGATACGGCAGTTTGGAGGTAAGAAACGCTTGAGAAACTCAAAATTTTCGCAGTTCTGATGCTCGACACGAATAACTAGAACGGCCTAGGGGAAAAGTACGCATACCGTTGTAATCGGGCGAGATTCTACTTTCAGATGCAACAGAAATTTTGCGGATTGATCAATCCGTTCGCGAGATATGGCAGTTTGGAGGTAAGAAACGCTTGAGAAACTCAAAATTTGCGCAGTTCTGATGCTTGAAACGAATAACTAGAACGGCCTAGGGGAGAAGTACGCATACCGTTGTAATCGGGCGAGATTCTACTTTCGGATGCTACAGAAATTTTGCGGATTGATCAATCCGTTCGCGAGATATGGCAGTTTGGAGGTAAGTAACGCTCCTAGAAACTCAAAATTTTCGCAGTTCTGATGCTCGACACGAACAACTAGAACGGCCTAGGGAAAAAGTACGCATACCGTTGTAATCGGGCGAGTTTCTACTTTCAGATGCAACAGAAATTTTGCGGATTGGTCAATCCGTTCGCGAGATATGGCAGTTTGGAGGTAAGAAACGCTTGAGAAACACAAAATTTGCGCAGTTCTGATGCTTGAAACGAATAACTAGAACGGCCTAGGGGAGAAGTACGCATACCGTTGTAATCGGGCGTGTTTCTACTTTCAGATGCAACAGAAATTTTGCGGATTGGTCAATCGGTTCGCGAGATATGGCAGTTTGGAGGTAAGAAACGCTTGAGAAACTCAAAATTTTCGCAGTTCTGATGCTCGAAACGAATAGCTGGAACGGCCTAGGGGAAAACTACACATACCGTTGTAATCGGGCGAGTTTCTACTTTCAGATGCAACAGAAATTTTGCGGATTGGTCAATCCGTTCGCGAGATACGGCAGTTTGGAGGTAAGAAACGCTTGAGAAACTCAAAATTTTCGCAGTTCTGATGCTCGAAACGAATGACTAGAACGGCCTATGGGAGAAGTACGCATACCGTTATAATCGGGCGAGTCTCTACTTTCAGATGCAACAGAAATTTTGCGGATTGGTCAATCGGTTCGCGAGATATGGCAGTTTGGAGGTAAGAAACGCTTGAGAAACTCAAAATTTTCGCAGTTCTGATGCTCGAAACGAATAGCTGGAACGGCCTAGGGGAAAACTACACATACCGTTGTAATCGGGCGAGTTTCTACTTTCAGATGCAACAGAAATTTTGCGGATTGGTCAATCCGTTCGCGAGATACGGCAGTTTGGAGGTAAGAAACGCTTGAGAAACTCAAAATTTTCGCAGTTCTGATGCTCGAAACGAATAACTAGAACCGCCTAGGAGAAAGGTGTGCATACCGTTGTAATCGGGCGAGTTTCTACTTTCAGATGCAACAGAAATTTTGCGGATCGGTCAATCCGTTCGCGAGATATGGCAGTTTGGATGTAAGAAACGCTTGAGAAACACGAAATTTTCGCAGTTCTGATGCTCGAAACGAATAACTGGAACGGCCTACGGGAAAACTACACATACCGTTGTAATCGGGCGAGTCTCTACTTTCAGATGCATCAGAAATTTTGCGGATTGGTCAATCCGTTCGCGAGATATGGCAGTTTCGAGGTAAGAAACGCTTGGGAAACTCAAAATTTTCGCAGTTCTGATGCTGGAAACGAGTAACTAGAACGGCATAGGGGAAAAGTACGCATACCGTTGTAATAGGGCGAGTTTCTACTTTCAGATGCAACAGAAATGTTGCGGATCAGTCAATCCGTTCGCGAGATATGGCAGTTTGGAGGTAAGACACGCGTGGGAAACTCAAAATTTTCGCAGTTCTGATGCTAGAAACGAGTAACTAGAACGGCCTAGGGGAAAAGTGCGCATACCGTTGTAATCGGGCGAGTTTCTACTTTCAGAAGCAACAGAAATTTTGCGGATTGGTCAATCCGTACGCGAAACATGGCAGTTTGGAGGTAAGAAACGCTTGAGAAACACAAAATTTTCGCAGTTCTGATGCTCGAAATGAATAACTAGAACGGCCTAGGGGAGAAGCACGCATACCGTTGTAATCGGGCGAGTTTCTACTTTCAGATGCAACAGAAATTTTGCGGATTGATCAATCCGTTCGCGAGATATGGCAGTTTGGAGATAAGAAACGCTTGAGAAACTCAAAATTTTCGCAGTTCTGATGCTCGAAACGAATGACTAGAACGGCCTAGGGGAAAAGTGGGCACACCGTTGTAATCGGGCGAGTTTCTACTTTCAGATGCAACAGAAATTTTGCGGATCGGTCAATCCGTTCGCGAGATATGGCAGTTTGGATGTAAGAAACGCTTGAGAAACTCGAAATTTTCGCAGATCTGATGCTCGAAATGAATAACTAGAACGGCCTAGGGGAGAAGCACGCATACCGTTGTAATCGGGCGAGTTTCTACTTTCAGATGCAATAGAAATTTTGCGGATTGATCAATCCGTTCGCGAGATATGGCAGTTTGGAAATAAGAAACGCATGAGAAACTAAAAATTTTCGCAGTTCTGATGCTAGAAACGAGTAACTAGAACGGCGTAGGGGAAAAGTGCGCATACCGTTGTAATCGGGCGAGATTCTACTTTCAGATGCAACAGAAATTTTGAGGATCGGTCAATCCGTTCGCGAGATATGGCAGTTTGAAGGTAAGAAACGCTTGAGAAACTCAAAATTTGCGCAGTTCTGATGCTTGAAACGAATAACTAGAACCTCCTAGGGGAAAAGTGCGCATACCGTTGTAATCGGGCGAGTTTCTACTTTCAGATGCAACAGAAATTTTGCGGATCGGTCAATCCGTTCGCGAGATATGGTAGTTTGGATGCAAGAAACGCTTGAGAAACTCGAAATTTTCGCAGTTCTGATGCTCGAAACGAATAACTGGAACGGCCTAGGGGAAAACTACACATACCGTTGTAATCGGGCGTGTCTCTACTTTCAGATGCAACAGAAATTTTGCGGATTGGTCAATCGGTTCGCGAGATATGGCAGTTTGGAGGTAAGAAACGCTTGAGAAACTCAAAATTTTCGCAGTTCTGATGCTCGAAACGAATAGCTGGAACGGCCTAGGGGAAGACTACACATACCGTTGTAATCGGGCGAGTTTCTACTTTCAGATGCAACAGAAATTTTGCGGATTGGTCAATCCGTTCGCGAGATACGGCAGTTTGGAGGTAAGAAACGCATGAGAAACTCAAAATTTTCGCAGTTCTGATGCTCGAAACGAATAACTAGAACCGCCTAGGAGAAAGGTGTGCATACCGTTGTAATCGGGCGAGTTTCTACTTTCAGATGCAACAGAAATTTTGCGGATTGATCAATCCGTTCGCGAGATATGGCAGTTTGAAATAAGAAACGCATGAGAAACTAAAAATTTTCGCAGTTCTGATGCTAGAAACGAGTAGCTAGAACGGCGTAGGGGAAAAGTGCGCATACCGTTGTAATCGGGCGAGATTCTACTTTCAGATGCAACAGAAATTTTGCGGATCGGTCAATCCGTTCGCGAGATATGGCAGTTTGAAGGTAAGAAACGCTTGAGAAACTCGAAATTTTCGCAGATCTGATGCTCGAAACGAATAACTGGAACGGCCTAGGGGAAAACTACACATACCGTTGTAATCAGGCGAGTCTCTACTTTCAGATGCAACAGAAATTTTGCGGATTGGTCAATCCGTTCGCGAGATATGGCAGTTTGGAGATAAGAAACGCTTGAGAAACTCAAAATTTTCGCAGTTCTGATGCTCGAAACGAATAACTGGAACGGCCTAGGGGAAAACTACACATACCGTTGTAATCGGGCGAGTCTCTACTTTCAGATGCATCAGAAATTTTGCGGATTGGTCAATCCGTTCGCGAGATACGGCAGTTTGGAGGTAAGAAACGCTTGAGAAACTCAAAATTTTCGCAGTTCTGATGCTGGAAACGAGTAACTAGAACGGCCTAGGGGAAAAGTACGCATACCGTTGTAATAGGGCGAGTTTCTACTTTCAGATGCAACAGAAATTTTGCGGATCGGTCAATCCGTTCGCGAGATATGGCAGTTTGGATGTAAGAAACGCTTGAGAAACTCGAAATTTTCGCAGTTCTGATGCTCGCAACGAATAACTGGAACGGCCTAGGGGAAAACTACACATACCGTTGTAATCGGGCGAGTCTCTACTTTCAGATGCATCAGAAATTTTGCGGATTGGTCAATCCGTTCGCGAGATACGGCAGTTTGGAGGTAAGAAACGCTTGAGAAACTCAAAATTTTCGCAGTTCTGATGCTCGAAACGAATAACTAGAACCGCCTAGGAGAAAGGTGTGCATACCGTTGTAATCGGGCGAGTTTCTACTTTCAGATGCAACAGAAATTTTGCGGATTGATCAATCCGTTCGCGAGATATGGCAGTTTGGAAATAAGAAACGCATGAGAAACTAAAAATTTTCGCAGTTCTGATGCTAGAAACGAGTAACTAGAACGGCGTAGGGGAAAAGTGCGCATACCGTTGTAATCGGGCGAGATTCTACTTTCAGATGCAACAGAAATTTTGCGGATCGGTCAATCCGTTCGCGAGATATGGCAGTTTGAAGGTAAGAAACGCTTGAGAAACTCAAAATTTGCGCAGTTCTGATGCTTGAAACGAATAACTAGAACCTCCTAGGGGAAAAGTGCGCATACCGTTGTAATCGGGCGAGTTTCTACTTTCAGATGCAACAGAAATTTTGCGGATCGGTCAATCCGTTCGCGAGATATGGCAGTTTGGATGCAAGAAACGCTTGAGAAACTCGAAATTTTCGCAGTTCTGATGCTCGAAACGAATAACTAGAACGGCCTAGGGGAAAAGTACGCATACCGTTGTAATCGGGCGAGATTCTACTTTCGGATGCTACAGAAATTTTGCGGATTGATCAATCCGTTCGCGAGATATGGCAGTTTGGAGGTAAGAAACGCTTGAGAAACTCAAAATTTTCGCAGTTCTGATGCTCGAAACGAATAACTAGAACGGCCTAGGGGAAAAGTACGCATACCGTTGTAATCGGGCGAGATTCTACTTTCAGATGCTACAGAAATTTTGCGGATTGATCAATCCGTTCGCGAGATATGGCAGTTTGGAGGTAAGAAACGCTCCTAGAAACTCAAAATTTTCGCAGTTCTGATGCTCGGCACGAACAACTAGAACGGCCTAGGGAAAAAGTACGCATACCGTTGTAATCGGGCGAGTTTCTACTTTCAGATGCAACAGAAATTTTGCGGATTGGTCAATCCGTTCGCGAGATATGGCAGTTTGGAGGTAAGAAACGCTTGAGAAACTCAAAATTTGCGCAGTTCTGATGCTTGAAACGAATAACTAGAACGGCCTAGGGGAGAAGTACGCATACCGTTGTAATCGGGCGAGTTTCTACTTTCAGATGCAACAGAAATTTTGCGGATTGATCAATCCGTTCGCGAGATATGGCAGTTTGAAGGTAAGAAACGCTTGAGAAACTCAAAATTTTCGCAGTTCTGATGCTCGACACGAATAACTAGAACGGCCTAGGGGAAAAGTACGCATACCGTTGTAATCGGGCGAGATTCTACTTTCAGATGCTACAGAAATTTTGCGGATTGATCAATCCGTTCGCGAGATATGGCAGTTTGGAGGTAAGAAACGCTTGAGAAACTCAAAATTTTCGCAGTTCTGATGCTCGAAACGAATAACTAGAACGGCCTAGGGGAAAAGTACGCATACCGTTGTAATCGGGCGAGATTCTACTTTCAGATGCTACAGAAATTTTGCGGATTGATCAATCCGTTCGCGAGATATGGCAGTTTGGAGGTAAGAAACGCTCCTAGAAACTCAAAATTTTCGCAGTTCTGATGCTCGGCACGAACAACTAGAACGGCCTAGGGAAAAAGTACGCATACCGTTGTAATCGGGCGAGTTTCTACTTTCAGATGCAACAGAAATTTTGCGGATTGGTCAATCCGTTCGCGAGATATGGCAGTTTGGCGGTAAGAAACGCTTGAGAAACTCAAAATTTGCGCAGTTCTGATGCTTGAAACGAATAACTAGAACGGCCTAGGGGAGAAGTACGCATACCGTTGTAATCGGGCGAGTTTCTACTTTCAGATGCAACAGAAATTTTGCGGATTGATCAATCCGTTCGCGAGATATGGCAGTTTGAAGGTAAGAAACGCTTGAGAAACTCAAAATTTTCGCAGTTCTGATGCTCGACACGAATAACTAGAACGGCCTAGGGGAAAAGTACGCATACCGTTGTAATCGGGCGAGATTCTACTTTCAGATGCTACAGAAATTTTGCGGATTGATCAATCCGTTCGCGAGATATGGCAGTTTGGAGGTAAGAAACGCTTGAGAAACTCAAAATTTGCGCAGTTCTGATGCTTGAAACGAATAACTAGAACGGCCTAGGGGAGAAGTACGCATACCGTTGTAATCGGGCGAGTTTCTACTTTCAGATGCAACAGAAATTTTGCGGATTGATCAATCCGTTCGCGAGATATGGCAGTTTGGATGTAAGAAACGCTTGAGAAACACAAAATTTTCGCAGTTCTGATGCTCGAAATGAATAACTAGAACGGCCTAGGGGAGAAGTACGCATACCGTTGTAATCGGGCGAGCTTCTACTTTCAGATGCAATAGAAATTTTGCGGATTGATCAATCCGTTCGCGAGATATGGCAGTTTGGAAATAAGAAACGCTTGAGAAACTAAAAATTTTCGCAGTTCTGATGCTAGAAACGAGTAACTAGAACGGCGTAGGGGAAAAGTGGGCATACCGTTGTAATCGGGCGAGTTTCTACTTTCAGATGCAACAGAAATTTTGCGGATCGGTCAATCCGTTCGCGAGATTAGGCAGTTTGGATGTAAGAAACGCTTGAGAAACTCGAAATTTTCGCAGTTCTGATGCTCGAAACGAATAACTGGAACGGCCCAGGGGAAAACTACACATATCGTTGTAATCGGGCGAGTCTCTACTTTCAGATGCAACAGAAATTTTGCGGATTGGTCAATCCGTTCGCGAGATATGGCAGTTTGGAGGTAAGAAACGCTTGGGAAACTCAAAATTTTCGCAGTTCTGATGCTAGAAACGAGTAACTAGAACGGCCTAGGGGAAAAGTGCGCATACCGTTGTAATCGGGCGAGTTTCTACTTTCAGAAGCAACAGAAATTTTGCGGATTTGTCAATCCGTTCGCGAGATATGGCAGTTTGGATGTAAGAAACGCTTGAGAAACACAAAATTTTCGCAGTTCTGATGCTCGAAATGAATAACTAGAACGGCCTAGGGGAGTAGTACGCATACCGTTGTAATCGGGCGAGCTTCTACTTTCAGATGCAACAGAAATTTTGCGGATTGATCAATCCGTTCGCGAGATATGGCAGTTTGGAAATAAGAAACGCTTGAGAAACTAAAAATTTTCGCAGTTCTGATGCTAGAAACGAGTAACTAGAACGGCGTAGGGGAAAAGTGCCCATACCGTTGTAATCGGGCGAGATTCTACTTTCAGATGCAACAGAAATTTTGCGGATTGGTCAATCCGTTCGCGATATATGGCAGTTTGAAGGGAAGAAACGCTTGAGAAACTCAAAATTTGCGCAGTTCTGATGCTTGAAACGAATAACTAGAACCTCCTAGGGGAAAAGTGCGCATACCGTTGTAATCGGGCGAGTTTCTACTTTCAGATGCAACAGAAATTTTGCGGATCGGTCAATCCGTTCGCGAGATATGGCAGTTTGGATGTAAGAAACGCTTGAGAAACACAAAATTTTCGCAGTTCTGATGCTCGAAATGAATAACTAGAACGGCCTAGGGGAGAAGTACGCATACCGTTGTAATCGGGCGAGCTTCTACTTTCAGATGCAACAGAAATTTTGCGGATTGATCAATCCGTTCGCGAGATATGGCAGTTTGGAAATAAGAAACGCTTGAGAAACTAAAAATTTTCGCAGTTCTGATGCTAGAAACGAGTAACTAGAACGGCGTAGGGGAATAGTTCCCATACCGTTGTAATCGTGCGAGATTCTACTTTCAGATGCAACAGAAATTTTGCGGATCGGTCAATCCGTTCGCGATATATGGCAGTTTGAAGGTAAGAAACGCTTGAGAAACTCAAAATTTGCGCAGTTCTGATGCTTGAAACGAATAACTAGAACCTCCTAGGGGAAAAGTGCGCATACCGTTGTAATCGGGCGAGTCTCTACTTTCAGATGCATCAGAAATTTTGCGGATTGGTCAATCCGTTCGCGAGATATGGCAGTTTCGAGGTAAGAAACGCTTGGGAAACTCAAAATTTTCGCAGTTCTGATGCTGGAAACGAGTAACTAGAACGGCCTAGGGGAAAAGTACGCATACCGTTGTAATAGGGCGAGTTTCTACTTTCAGATGCAACAGAAATTTTGCGGATCGGTCAATCCGTTCGCGAGATATGGCAGTTTGGATGTAAGAAACGCTTGAGAAACTCGAAATTTGCGCAGTTCTGATGCTTGAAACGAATAACTAGAACGGCCTAGGGGAAAAGTGGGCATACCGTTGTAATCGGGCGAGTTTCTACTTTCAGATGCAACAGAAATTTTGCGGATCGGTCGATCCGTTCGCGAGATTAGGCAGTTTGGATGTAAGAAACGCTTGAGAAACTCGAAATTTTCGCAGTTCTGATGCTCGAAACGAATAACTGGAACGGCCCAGGGGAAAACTACACATATCGTTGTAATCGGGCGAGTCTCTACTTTCAGATGCAACAGAAATTTTGCGGATTGGTCAATCCGTTCGCGAGATATGGCAGTTTGGAGGTAAGAAACGCTTGGGAAACTCAAAATTTTCGCAGTTCTGATGCTAGAAACGAGTAACTAGAACGGCCTAGGGGAAAAGTGCGCATACCGTTGTAATCGGGCGAGTTTCTACTTTCAGATGCAACAGAAATTTTGCGGATTTGTCAATCCGTTCGCGAGATATGGCAGTTTGGATGTAAGAAACGCTTGAGAAACACAAAATTTTCGCAGTTCTGATGCTCGAAATGAATAACTAGAACGGCCTAGGGGAGAAGTACGCATACCGTTGTAATCGGGCGAGCTTCTACTTTCAGATGCAACAGAAATTTTGCGGATTGATCAATCCGTTCGCGAGATATGGCAGTTTGGAAATAAGAAACGCTTGAGAAACTAAAAATTTTCGCAGTTCTGATGCTAGAAACGAGTAACTAGAACGGCGTAGGGGAAAAGTGCCCATACCGTTGTAATCGGGCGAGATTCTACTTTCAGATGCAACAGAAATTTTGCGGATCGGTCAATCCGTTCGCGATATATGGCAGTTTGAAGGGAAGAAACGCTTGAGAAACTCAAAATTTGCGCAGTTCTGATGCTTGAAACGAATAACTAGAACCTCCTAGGGGAAAAGTGCGCATACCGTTGTAATCGGGCGAGTTTCTACTTTCAGATGCAACAGAAATTTTGCGGATCGGTCAATCCGTTCGCGAGATATGGCAGTTTGGATGTAAGAAACGCTTGAGAAACACAAAATTTTCGCAGTTCTGATGCTCGAAATGAATAACTAGAACGGCCTAGGGGAGAAGTACGCATACCGTTGTAATCGGGCGAGCTTCTACTTTCAGATGCAACAGAAATTTTGCGGATTGATCAATCCGTTCGCGAGATATGGCAGTTTGGAAATAAGAAACGCTTGAGAAACTAAAAATTTTCGCAGTTCTGATGCTAGAAACGAGTAACTAGAACGGCGTAGGGGAATAGTGCCCATACCGTTGTAATCGTGCGAGATTCTACTTTCAGATGCAACAGAAATTTTGCGGATCGGTCAATCCGTTCGCGATATATGGCAGTTTGAACGTAAGAAACGCTTGAGAAACTCAAAATTTGCGCAGTTCTGATGCTTGAAACGAATAACTAGAACCTCCTAGGGGAAAAGTGCGCATACCGTTGTAATCGGGCGAGTCTCTACTTTCAGATGCATCAGAAATTTTGCGGATTGGTCAATCCGTTCGCGAGATATGGCAGTTTCGAGGTAAGAAACGCTTGGGAAACTCAAAATTTTCGCAGTTCTGATGCTGGAAACGAGTAACTAGAACGGCCTAGGGGAAAAGTACGCATACCGTTGTAATAGGGCGAGTTTCTACTTTCAGATGCAACAGAAATTTTGCGGATCGGTCAATCCGTTCGCGAGATATGGCAGTTTGGATGTAAGAAACGCTTGAGAAACTCGAAATTTGCGCAGTTCTGATGCTTGAAACGAATAACTAGAACGGCCTAGGGGAAAAGTGGGCATACCGTTGTAATCGGGCGAGTTTCTACTTTCAGATGCAACAGAAATTTTGCGGATCGGTCAATCCGTTCGCGAGATTAGGCAGTTTGGATGTAAGAAACGCTTGAGAAACTCGAAATTTTCGCAGTTCTGATGCTCGAAACGAATAACTGGAACGGCCCAGGGGAAAACTACACATATCGTTGTAATCGGGCGAGTCTCTACTTTCAGATGCAACAGAAATTTTGCGGATTGGTCAATCCGTTCGCGAGATATGGCAGTTTGGAGGTAAGAAACGCTTGGGAAACTCAAAATTTTCGCAGTTCTGATACTAGAAACGAGTAACTAGAACGGCCTAGGGGAAAAGTGCGCATACCGTTGTAATCGGACGAGTTTCTACTTTCAGAAGCAACAGAAATTTTGCGGACTTGTCAATCCGTTCGCGAGATATGGCAGTTTGGATGTAAGAAACGCTTGAGAAACACAAAATTTTCGCAGTTCTGATGCTCGAAATGAATAACTAGAACGGCCTAGGGGAGAAGTACGCATACCGTTGTAATCGGGCGAGCTTCTACTTTCAGATGCAACAGAAATTTTGCGGATTGATCAATCCGTTCGCGAGATATGGCAGTTTGGAAATAAGAAACGCTTGAGAAACTAAAAATTTTCGCAGTTCTGATGCTAGAAACGAGTAACTAGAACGGCGTAGGGGAAAAGTGCCCATACCGTTGTAATCGGGCGAGATTCTACTTTCAGATGCAACAGAAATTTTGCGGATCGGTCAATCCGTTCGCGATATATGGCAGTTTGAAGGGAAGAAACGCTTGAGAAACTCAAAATTTGCGCAGTTCTGATGCTTGAAACGAATAACTAGAACCTCCTAGGGGAAAAGTGCGCATACCGTTGTAATCGGGCGAGTTTCTACTTTCAGATGCAACAGAAATTTTGCGGATCGGTCAATCCGTTCGCGAGATATGGCAGTTTGGATGCAAGAAACGCTTGAGAAACTCAAAATTTTCGCAGTTCTGATGCTCGAAACGAAAAGCTGGAACGGCCTAGGGGAAAACTACACATACCGTTGTAATCGGGCGAGTTTCTACTTTCAGATGCAACAGAAATTTTGCGGATTGGTCAATCCGTTCGCGAGATACGGCAGTTTGGAGGTAAGAAACGCTTGAGAAACTCAAAATTTTCGCAGTTCTGATGCTCGAAACGAATAACTAGAACCGCCTAGGAGAAAGGTGTGCATACCGTTGTAATCGGGCGAGTTTCTACTTTCAGATGCAACAGAAATTTTTCGGATTGATCAATCCGTTCGCGAGATATGGCAGTTTGGAAATAAGAAACGCTTGAGAAACTAAAAATTTTCGCAGTTCTGATGCTAGAAACGAGTAACTAGAACGGCGTAGGGGAAAAGTGCCCATACCGTTGTAATCGGGCGAGATTCTACTTTCAGATGCAACAGAAATTTAGCGGATCGGTCAATCCGTTCGCGATATATGGCAGTTTGAAGGTAAGAAACTCTTGAGAAACTCAAAATTTGCGCAGTTCTGATGCTCGAAACGAATAACTAGAACCGCCTAGGAGAAAGGTGTGCATACCGTTGTAATCGGGCGAGTTTCTACTTTCAGATGCAACAGAAATTTTGCGGATTGATCAATCCGTTCGCGAGATATGGCAGTTTGGAGGTAAGAAACGCTTGAGAAACTCAAAATTTTCGCAGTTCTGATGCTCGAAACGAATAGCTGGAACGGCCTAGGGGAAGACTACACATACCGTTGTAATCGGGCGAGTTTCTACTTTCAGATGCAACAGGAATTTTGCGGATTGGTCAATCCGTTCGCGAGATACGGCAGTTTGGAGGTAAGAAACGCTTGAGAAACTCAAAATTTTCGCAGTTCTGATGCTCGAAACGAATAACTAGAACCGCCTAGGAGAAAGGTGTGCATACCGTTGTAATCGGGCGAGTTTCTACTTTCAGATGCAACAGAAATTTTGCGGATTGATCAATCCGTTCGCGAGATATGGTAGTTTGGAGATAAGAAACGCTTGAGAAACTCAAAATTTTCGCAGTTCTGATGCTCGAAACGAATGACTAGAACGGCCTAGGGGAAAAGTGGGCATACCGTTGTAATCGGGCGAGTTTCTACTTTCAGATGCAACAGAAATTTTGCGGATCGGTCAATCCGTTCGCGAGATATGGCAGTTTGGATGTAAGAAACGCTTGAGAAACTCGAAATTTTCGCAGTTCTGATGCTCGAAACGAATAACTGGAACGGCCTAGGGGAAAACTACACATACCGCTGTAATCGGACGAGTCTCTACTTTCAGATGCATCAGAAATTTTGCGGATTGGTCAATCCGTTCGCGAGATATGGCAGTTTCGAAGTAAGAAACGCTTGGGAAACTCAAAATTTTCGCAGTTCTGATGCTGGAAACGAGTAACTAGAACGGCCTAGGGGAAAAGTACGCATACCGTTGTAATAGTGCGAGTTTCTACTTTCAGATGCAACAGAAATTTTGCGGATCGGTCAATCCGTTCGCGAGATATGGCAGTTTCGATGTAAGAAACGCTTGGGAAACTCAAAATTTTCGCAGTTCTGATGCTGGAAACGAGTAACTAGAACGGCCTAGGGGAAAAGTACGCATACCGTTGTAATAGGGCGAGTTTCTACTTTCAGATGCAACAGAAATTTTGCGGATCGGTCAATCCGTTCGCGAGATATGGCAGTTTGGATGTAAGAAACGCTTGAGAAACTCGAAATTTGCGCAGTTCTGATGCTTGAAACGAATAACTAGAACGGCCTAGGGGAAAAGTGGGCATACCGTTGTAATCGGGCGAGTTTCTACTTTCAGATGCAACAGAAATTTTGCGGATCGGTCAATCCGTTCGCGAGATTAGGCAGTTTGGATGTAAGAAACGCTTGAGAAACTCGAAATTTTCGCAGTTCTGATGCTCGAAACGAATAACTGGAACGGCCCAGGGGAAAACTACACATATCGTTGTAATCGGGCGAGTCTCTACTTTCAGATGCAACAGAAATTTTGCGGATTGGTCAATCCGTTCGCGAGATATGGCAGTTTGGAGGTAAGAAACGCTTGGGAAACTCAAAATTTTCGCAGTTCTGATGCTAGAAACGAGTAACTAGAACGGCCTAGGGGAAAAGTGCGCATACCGTTGTAATCGGGCGAGTTTCTACTTTCAGAAGCAACAGAAATTTTGCGGATTTGTCAATCCGTTCGCGAGATATGGCAGTTTGGATGTAAGAAACGCTTGAGAAACACAAAATTTTCGCAGTTCTGATGCTCGAAATGAATAACTAGAACGGCTTAGGGGAGAAGTACGCATACCGTTGTAATCGGGCGAGCTTCTACTTTCAGATGCAACAGAAATTTTGCGGATTGATCAATCCGTTCGCGAGATATGGCAGTTTGGATGCAAGAAACGCTTGAGAAACTCGAAATTTTCGCAGTTCTGATGCTAGAAACGAGTAACTAGAACGGCGTAGGGGAAGAGTGCGCATACCGTTGTAATCGGGCGAGATTCTACTTTCAGATGCAACAGAAATTTTGCGGATCGGTCAATCCGTTCGCGAGATATGGCAGTTTGAAGGTAAGAAACGCTTGAGAAACTCAAAATTTGCGCAGTTCTGATGCTTGAAACGAATAACTAGAACGGCCTAGGGGAAAAGTGGGCATAACGTTGTAATCGGGCGAGTTTCTACTTTCAGATGCAACAGAAATTTTGCGGATCGGTCAATCCGTTCGCGAGATATGGCAGTTTGGAGGTAAGAAACGCTTGAGAAACTCAAAATTTTCGCAGTTCTGATGCTAGAAACGAATAACTAGAACGGCCTAGGGGAAAAGTGGGCATACCGTTGTAATCGGGCGAGTTTCTACTTTCAGATGCAACAGAAATTTTGCGGATCGGTCAATCCGTTCGCGAGATATGGCAGTTTGGATGCAAGAAACGCTTGAGAAACTCGAAATTTTCGCAGTTCTGATGCTCGAAACGAATAACTAGAACCGCCTAGGGGAAAAGTGCGCATACCGTTGTAATCGGGCGAGTTTCTACTTTCAGATGCAACAGAAATTTTGCGGATCGGTCAATCCGTTCGCGAGATATGGCAGTTTGGAGGTAAGAAACGCTTGAGAAACTCGAAATTTTCGCAGTTCTGATGCTCGAAACGAATAACTGGAACGGCCTAGGGGAAAAGTACGCATACCGTTGTAATCGGGCGAGTTTCTACTTTCACAAGCAACAGAAATTTTGCGGATTGGTCAATCCGTTCGCGAGATATGGCAGTTTGGAGATAAGAAACGCTTTAGAAACTCAAAATTTTCCCAGTTCTGATGCTCGAAACGAATAACTTGAACGGCCTAGGGGAAAAGTGCGCATACCGTTGTAATCGGGCGAGTTTCTACTTTCAGAAGCAACAGAAATTTTGCGGATTGGTCAATCCGTTCGCGAGATATGGCAGTTTGGAGGTAAGAAACGCTTGAGAAACTCAAAATTTTCGCAGTTCTGATGCTCGAAATGAATAACTAGAACGGCCTAGGGGAGAAGTACCCATACCGTTGTAATCGGGCGAGTTTCTACTTTCAGATGCAACAGAAATTTTGTGGATTGGTAAATCCGTTCGCGAGATATGGCAGTTTGGAAGTAAGAAACGCTTGAGAAACTCAAAATTTTCGCAGTTCTGATGCTCGAAACGAATAGCTGGAACGGCCTAGGGGAAAACTACACATACCGTTGTAATCGGGCGAGTCTCTACTTTCAGATGCAACAGAAATTTTGCGGATCGGTCAATCCGTTCGCGAGATATGGCAGTTTGGATGCAAGAAACGCTTGATAAACTCGAAATTTTCGCAGTTCTGATGCTCGAAACGAATAACTGGAACGGCCTAGGGGAAAACTACACATACCGTTGTAATCGGGCGAGTCTCTACTTTCAGATGCAACAGAAATTTTGCGGATTGGTCAATCCGTTCGCGAGATATGGCAGTTTGGAGGTAAGAAACGCTTGAGAAACTCAAAATTTTCCCAGTTCTGATGCTCGAAACGAATAACTAGAACGGCCTAGGGGAAAAGTGGGCATAACGTTGTAATCGGGCGAGTTTCTACTTTCAGATGCAACAGAAATTTTGCGGATCGGTCAATCCGTTCGCGAGATATGGCAGTTTGGATGCAAGAAACGCTTGAGAAACTCGAAATTTTCGCAGTTCTGATGCTCGAAACGAATAACTAGAACAGCCTAGGGGAAAAGTGCGCATACCGTTGTAATCGGGCGAGTTTCTACTTTCAGATGCAACAGAAATTTTGCGGATCGGTCAATCCGTTCACGAGATATGGCAGTTTGGAGGTAAGAAACGCTTGAGAAACTCGAAATTTTCGCAGTTCTGATGCTCGAAACGAATAACTGGAACGGCCTAGGGGAAAACTACACATACCGTTGTAATCGGGCAAGTCTCTACTTTCAGATGCAACAGAAATTTTGCGGATCGGTCAATCCGTTCGCGAGATATGGCAGTTTGTAGGTAAGAAACGCTTGAGAAACTCGAAATTTTCGCAGTTCTGATGCTCGAAACGAATAACTGGAACGGCCTAGGGGAAAAGTACGCATACCGTTGTAATCGGGCGAGTTTCTACTTTCACAAGCAACAGAAATTTTGCGGATTGGTCAATCCGTTCGCGAGATATGGCAGTTTGGAGATAAGAAACGGTTTAGAAATTCAAAATTTTCCCAGTTCTGATGCTCGAAACGAATAACTTGAACGGCCTAGGGGAAAAGTGCGCATACCGTTGTAATCGGGCGAGTTTCTACTTTCAGAAGCAACAGAAATTTTGCGGATTGGTCAATCCGTTCGCGAGATATGGCAGTTTGGAGGTAAGAAACGCTTGAGAAACTCAAAATTTTCGCAGTTCTGATGCTCGAAACGAATAACTAGAACGGCCTAGAGGAGAAGTACGCATACCGTTGTAATCGGACGAGTTTCTACTTTCACAAGCAACAGAAATCTTGCGGATTGATCAATCCGTTCGCGATACATGGCAGTTTGGAGATAAGAAACGCTTTAGAAATTCAAAATTTTGGCAGTTCTGATGGTCGAAACGAATAACTAGAACGGCCCAGGGGAAAAGTGCGCATACCGTTGTAATCGGGCGAGATTCTACTTTCAGATGCAACAGAAATTTTGCGGATTGGTCAATCCGTTCGCGAGATATGGCAGTTTGGAGGTAAGAAACGCTTGAGAAACTCAAAATTTGCGCAGTTCTGATGCTTGAAACGAATAACTATAACCGCCTAGGGGAAAAGTGCGCATACCGTTGCAATCGGGCGAGTTTCTACTTTCAGACAACAGAAATTTTGCGGATCGGTCAATCCGTTCGCAAGATATGGCAGTTTGGATGCAAGAAACGCTTGAGAAACTCGAAATTTTCGCAGTTCTGATGCTCGAAACGAATAACTGGAACGGCCTAGGGGAAAACTACACATACCGTTGTAATCGGGCGAGTCTCTACTTTCAGATGCAACAGAAATTTTGCGGATTGGTCAATCCGTTCGCGAGATATGGCAGTTTGGAGGTAAGAAACGCTTGAGAAACTCAAAATTTGCGCAGTTCTGATGCTTGAAACGAATAACTATAACCGCCTAGGGGAAAAGTGCGCATACCGTTGCAATCGGGCGAGTTTCTACTTTCAGACAACAGAAATTTTGCGGATCGGTCAATCCGTTCGCGAGATATGGCAGTTTGGATGCAAGAAACGCTTGAGAAACTCGAAATTTTCGCAGTTCTGATGCTCGAAACGAATAACTGGAACGGCCTAGGGGAAAACTACACATACCGTTGTAATCGGGCGAGTCTCTACTTTCAGATGCAACAGAAATTTTGCGGATTGGTCAATCCGTTCGCGAGATATGGCAGTTTGGAGGTAAGAAACGCTTGAGAAACTCAAAATTTTCGCAGTTCTGATGCTCGAAACGAATAACTAGAACGGCCTAGAGGAGAAGTACGCATACCGTTGTAATCGGACGAGTTTCTACTTTCACAAGCAACAGAAATTTTGCGGATTGATCAATCCGTTCGCGATACATGGCAGTTTGGAGATAAGAAACGCTTTAGAAATTCAAAATTTTGGCAGTTCTGATGGTCGAAACGAATAACTAGAACGGCCCAGGGGAAAAGTGCGCATACCGTTGTAATCGGGCGAGATTCTACTTTCAGATGCAACAGAAATTTTGCGGATTGGTCAATCCGTTCGCGAGATATGGCAGTTTGGAGGTAAGAAACGCTTGAGAAACTCAAAATTTGCGCAGTTCTGATGCTTGAAACGAATAACTATAACCGCCTAGGGGAAAAGTGCGCATACCGTTGCAATCGGGCGAGTTTCTACTTTCAGACAACAGAAATTTTGCGGATCGGTCAATCCGTTCGCGAGATATGGCAGTTTGGATGCAAGAAACGCTTGAGAAACTCGAAATTTTCGCAGTTCTGATGCTCGAAACGAATAACTGGAACGGCCTAGGGGAAAACTACACATACCGTTGTAATCGGGCGAGGCTCTACTTTCAGATGCAACAGAAATTTTGCGGATTGGTCAATCCGTTCGCGAGATATGTCAGTTTGGAGGTAAGAAACGCTTGAGAAACTCAAAATTTGCGCAGTTCTGATGCTTGAAACGAATAACTATAACCGCCTAGGGGAAAAGTGCGCATACCGTTGCAATCGGGCGAGTTTCTACTTTCAGACAACAGAAATTTTGCGGATCGGTCAATCCGTTCGCGAGATATGGCAGTTTGGATGCAAGAAACGCTTGAGAAACTCGAAATTTTCGCAGTTCTGATGCTCGAAACGAATAACTGGAACGGCCTAGGGGAAAACTACACATACCGTTGTAATCGGGCGAGTCTCTACTTTCAGATGCAACAGAAATTTTGCGGATTGGTCAATCCGTTCGCGAGATATGGCAGTTTGGATGTAAGAAACGCTTGAGAAACTCAAAATTTTCGCAGTTCTGATGCTCGAAACGAATAACTAGAACGGCCTAGAGGAGAAGTACGCATACCGTTGTAATCGGACGAGTTTCTACTTTCACAAGCAACAGAAATTTTGCGGATTGATCAATCCGTTCGCGATACATGGCAGTTTGGAGATAAGAAACGCTTTAGAAACTCAAAATTTTGGCAGGTCTGATGCTCGAAACGAATAACTAGAACGGCCCAGGGGAAAAGTGCGCATACCGTTGTAATCGGGCGAGATTCTACTTTCAGATGCAACAGAAATTTTGCGGATTGGTCAATCCGTTCGCGAGATATGGCAGTTTGGAGGTAAGAAACGCTTGAGAAACTCAAAATTTGCGCAGTTCTGATGCTTGAAACGAATAACTATAACCGCCTAGGGGAAAAGTGCGCATACCGTTGCAATCGGGCGAGTTTCTACTTTCAGACAACAGAAATTTTGCGGATCGGTCAATCCGTTCGCGAGATATGGCAGTTTGGATGCAAGAAACGCTTGAGAAACTCGAAATTTTCGCAGTTCTGATGCTCGAAACGAATAGCTGGAACGGCGTAGGGGAAAACTACACATACCGTTGTAATCGGGCGAGTTTCTGCTTTCAGATGCAACAGAAATTTTGCGGATTGGTCAATCCGTTCGCGAGATACGGCAGTTTGGAGGTAAGAAACGCTTGTGAAACTCAAAATTTTCGCAGTTCTGATGCTCGAAACGAATAACTAGAACCGCATAGGGGAGAAGTACCCATACCGTTGTAATCGGGCGAGTTTCTACTTTCAGATGCAACAGAAATTTTGTGGATTGGTAAATCCGTTCGCGAGATATGGCAGTTTGGAAGTAAGAAACGCTTGAGAAACTCAAAATTTTCGCAGTTCTGATGCTCGAAACGAATAGCTGGAACGGCCTAGGGGAAAACTACACATACCGTTGTAATCGGGCGAGTCTCTACTTTCAGATGCAACAGAAATTTTGCGGATCGGTCAATCCGTTCGCGAGATATGGCAGTTTGGATGCAAGAAACGCTTGATAAACTCGAAATTTTCGCAGTTCTGATGCTCGAAACGAATAACTGGAACGGCCTAGGGGAAAACTACACATACCGTTGTAATCGGGCGAGTCTCTACTTTCAGATGCAACAGAAATTTTGCGGATTCGTCAATCCGTTCGCGAGATATGGCAGTTTGGATGTAAGAAACGCTTGAGAAACTCAAAATTTTCGCAGTTGTGATGCTCGAAACGAATAACTAGAACGGCCTAGAGGAGAAGTACGCATACCGTTGTAATCGGACGAGTTTCTACTTTCACAAGCAACAGAAATTTTGCGGATTGATCAATCCGTTCGCGATACATGGCAGTTTGGAGATAAGAAACGCTTTAGAAACTCAAAATTTTGGCAGTTCTGATGCTCGAAACGAATAACTAGAACGGCCCAGGGGAAAAGTGCGCATACCGTTGTAATCGGGCGAGATTCTACTTTCAGATGCAACAGAAATTTTGCGGATTGGTCAATCCGTTCGCGAGATATGGCAGTTTGGACGTAAGAAACGCTTGAGAAACTCAAAATTTGCGCAGTTCTGATGCTTGAAACGAATAACTATAACCGCCTAGGGGAAAAGTGCGCATACCGTTGCAATCGGGCGAGTTTCTACTTTCAGACAACAGAAATTTTGCGGATCGGTCAATCCGTTCGCGAGATATGGCAGTTTGGATGCAAGAAACGCTTGAGAAACTCGAAATTTTCGCAGTTCTGATGCTCGAAACGAATAACTGGAACGGCCTAGGGGAAAACTACACATACAGTTGTAATCGGGCGAGCCTCTACTTTCAGATGCAACAGAAATTTTGCGGATTGGTCAATCCGTTCGCGAGATATGGCAGTTTGGAGGTAAGAAACGCTTGAGAAACTAAAAATTTTCGCAGTTCTGATGCTCGAAACGAATAGCTGGAACGGCCTAGGGGAAAACTACACATACCGTTGTAATCGGGCGAGTTTCCACTTTCAGATGCAACAGAAATTTTGCGGATCGGTCAATCCGTTCGCGAGATGCGGCAGTTTGGAGGTAAGAAACGCTTGAGAAACTCAAAATTTTCGCAGTTCTGATGCTCGAAACGAATAACTAGAACCGCCTAGGGGAAAACTACACATACCGTTGTAATCGGGCGAGTCTCTACTTTCAGATGCAACAGAAATTTTGCGGATCGGTCAATCCGTTCGCGAGATATGGCAGTTTGGATGCAAGAAACGCTTGATAAACTCGAAATTTTCGCAGTTCTGATGCTCGAAACGAATAACTGGAACGGCCTAGGGGAAAACTACACATACCGTTGTAATCGGGCGAGTCTCTACTTTCAGATGCAACAGAAATTTTGCGGATTGGTCAATCCGTTCGCGAGATATGGCAGTTTGGATGTAAGAAACGCTTGAGAAACTCAAAATTTTCGCAGTTGTGATGCTCGAAACGAATAACTAGAACGGCCTAGAGGAAAAGTACGCATACCGTTGTAATCGGACGAGTTTCTACTTTCACAAGCAACAGAAATTTTGCGGATTGATCAATCCGTTCGCGATACATGGCAGTTTGGAGATAAGAAACGCTTTAGAAACTCAAAATTTTGGCAGTTCTGATGCTCGAAACGAATAACTAGAACGGCCCAGGGGAAAAGTGCGCATACCGTTGTAATCGGGCGAGATTCTACTTTCAGATGCAACAGAAATTTTGCGGATTGGTCAATCCGTTCGCGAGATATGGCAGTTTGGAGGTAAGAAACGCTTGGGAAACTCAAAATTTGCGCAGTTCTGATGCTTGAAACGAATAACTATAACCGCCTAGGGGAAAAGTGCGCATACCGTTGCAATCGGGCGAGTTTCTACTTTCAGACAACAGAAATTTTGCGGATCGGTCAATCCGTTCGCGAGATATGGCAGTTTGGATGCAAGAAACGCTTGAGAAACTCGAAATTTTCGCAGTTCTGATGCTCGAAACGAATAACTGGAACGGCCTAGGGGAAAACTACACATACAGTTGTAATCGGGCGAGCCTCTACTTTCAGATGCAACAGAAATTTTGCGGATTGGTCAATCCGTTCGCGAGATATGGCAGTTTGGAGGTAAGAAACGCTTGTGAAACTCAAAATTTTCGCAGTTCTGATGCTCGAAACGAATAACTAGAACCGCATAGGAGAAAGGTGCGCATACCGTTGTAATCGGGCGAGTTTCTACTTTCCGATGCAACAGAAATTTTGCGGATCGGTCAATCCGTTCGCGAGATATGGCAGTTTGGATGCAAGAAACGCATGAGAAACTCAAAATTTTCGAGGTTCTGATGCTCGAAACGAATAACTGGAACGGCCTAGGGGAAAAGTACGCATACCGTTGTAATCGGGCGAGTTTCTACTTTCAGAAGCAACAGAAATTTTGCGGATTGGTCAATCCGTTCGCGAGATATGGCAGTTTGGAGATAAGAAACGCTTTAGAAACTCAAAATTTTCCCAGTTCTGATGCTCGAAACGAATAACTGGAACGGCCTAGGGGAAAACTACACATACCGTTGTAATCGGGCAAGTCTCTACTTTCAGATGCAACAGAAATTTTGCGGATCGGTCAATCCGTTCGCGAGATATGGCAGTTTGGAGGTAAGAAACGCTTGAGAAACTCGAAATTTTCGCAGTTCTGATGCTCGAAACGAATAACTGGAACGGCCTAGGGGAAAAGTACGCATACCGTTGTAATCGGGCGAGTTTCTACTTTCACAAGCAACAGAAATTTTGCGGATTGGTCAATCCGTTCGCGAGATATGGCAGTTTGGAGATAAGAAACGCTTGAGAAACTCGAAATTTTCGCAGTTCTGATACTCGAAACGAATAACTGGAACGGCCTAGGGGAAAACTACACATACAGTTGTAATCGGGCGAGCCTCTACTTTCAGATGCAACAGAAATTTTGCGGATTGGTCAATCCGTTCGCGAGATATGGCAGTTTGGAGGTAAGAAACGCTTGAGAAGCTAAAAATTTTCGCAGTTCTGATGCTCGAAACGAATAGCTGGAACGGCCTAGGGGAAAACTACACATACCGTTGTAATCGGGCGAGTTTCTACTTTCAGATGCAACAGAAATTTTGCGGATCGGTCAATCCGTTCGCGAGATACGGCAGTTTGGAGGTAAGAAACGCTTGAGAAACTCAAAATTTTCGCAGTTCTGATGCTCGAAACGAATAACTAGAACCGCCTAGGAGAAAGGTGCGCACACCGTTGTAATCGGGCGAGTTTCTACTTTCCGATGCAACAGAAATTTTGCGGATCGGTCAATCCGTTCGCGAGATATGGCAGTTTGGATGCAAGAAACGCTTGAGAAACTCGAAATTTTCGCAGTTCTGATGCTCGAAACGAATAGCTGGAACGGCGTAGGGGAAAACTACACATACCGTTGTAATCGGGCGAGTTTCTGCTTTCAGATGCAACAGAAATTTTGCGGATTGGTCAATCCGTTCGCGAGATACGGCAGTTTGGAGGTAAGAAACGCTTGTGAAACTCAAAATTTTCGCAGTTCTGATGCTCGAAACGAATAACTAGAACCGCATAGGAGAAAGGTGCGCATACCGTTGTAATCGGGCGAGTTTCTACTTTCCGATGCAACAGAAATTTTGCGGATCGGTCAATCCGTTCGCGAGATATGGCAGTTTGGATGCAAGAAACGCATGAGGAACTCAAAATTTTCGAGGTTCTGATGCTCGAAACGAATAACTGGAACGGCCTAGGGGAAAAGTACGCATACCGTTGTAATCGGGCGAGTTTCTACTTTCAGAAGCAACAGAAATTTTGCGGATTGGTCAATCCGTTCGCGAGATATGGCAGTTTGGAGATAAGAAACGCTTTAGAAACTCAAAATTTTCCCAGTTCTGATGCTCGAAACGAATAACTGGAACGGCCTAGGGGAAAACTACACATACCGTTGTAATCGGGCAAGTCTCTACTTTCAGATGCAACAGAAATTTTGCGGATCGGTCAATCCGTTCGCGAGATATGGCAGTTTGGAGGTAAGAAACGCTTGAGAAACTCGAAATTTTCGCAGTTCTGATGCTCGAAACGAATAACTGGAACGGCCTAGGGGAAAAGTACGCATACCGTTGTAATCGGGCGAGTTTCTACTTTCACAAGCAACAGAAATTTTGCGGATTGGTCAATCCGTTCGCGAGATATGGCAGTTTGGAGATAAGAAACGCTTGAGAAACTCGAAATTTTCGCAGTTCTGATACTCGAAACGAATAACTGGAACGGCCTAGGGGAAAACTACACATACAGTTGTAATCGGGCGAGCCTCTACTTTCAGATGCAACAGAAATTTTGCGGATTGGTCAATCCGTTCGCGAGATATGGCAGTTTGGAGGTAAGAAACGCTTGAGAAACTCAAAATTTTCGCAGTTCTGATGCTAGAAACGAGTAACTAGAACGGCGTAGGGGAAAAGTGCGCATACCGTTGTAATCGGGCGAGTCTCTACTTTCAGATGCAACAGAAATTTTGTGGATTGGTAAGTCCGTTCGCGAGATATGGCAGTTTGGAGGTAAGAAACGCTTGAGAAACTCAAAATTTTCGCAGTTCTGATGCTCGAAACGAATAGCTGGAACGGTCTAGGGGAAAACTACACATACCGTTGTAATCGGGCGAGTCTCTACTTTCAGATGCAACAGAAATTTTGCCGATTTGTCAATCCGTTCGTGAGATATGGCAGTTTGGAGGTAAGAAACGCTTGAGAAACTCAAAATTGTCGCAGTTCTGATGCTCGAAACGAATAACTGGAACGGCCTAGGGGAAAACTACACATACCGTTGTAATCGGGCAAGTCTCTACTTTCAGATGCAACAGAAATTTTGCGGATCGGTCAATCCGTTCGCGAGATATGGCAGTTTGGAGGTAAGAAACGCTTGAGAAACTCGAAATTTTCGCAGTTCTGATGCTCGAAACGAATAACTGGAACGGCCTAGGGGAAAACTACACATACCGTTGTAATCGGGCGAGTTTCTACTTTCAGATGCAACAGAAATTTTGCGGATTGGTCAATCCGTTCGCGAGATATGGCAGTTTGGAGGTAAGAAACGCTTGAGAAACTCAAAATTTTCGCAGTTCTGATGCTTGAAACGAATAACTAGAACCGCCTAGGGGAAAAGTGCGCATACCGTTGTAATCGGACGAGTTTCTACTTTCAGATGCAACAGAAATTTTGCGGATTGATCAATCCGTTCGCGAGATATGGCAGTTTGGAAATAAGAAACGCTTTAGAAACTCAAAATTTTCCCAGTTCTGATGCTCGAAACGAATAACTAGAACGGCCTAGGGGAAAAGTGCGCATACCGTTGTAATCGGGCGAGTTTCTACTTTCAGAAGCAACAGAAATTTTGCGGATTGGTCAATCCGTTCGCGAGATATGGCAGTTTGGAGGTAAGAAACGCTTGAGAAACTCAAAATTTTCGCAGTTCTGATGCTCGAAATGAATAACTAGAACGGCCTAGGGGAGAAGTACCCATACCGTTGTAATCGGGCGAGTTTCTACTTTCAGATGCAACAGAAATTTTGCGGATTGATCAATCCGTTCGCGAGATATGGCAGTTTGGAGATAAGAAACGCTTGAGAAACTCAAAATTTTCGCAGTTCTGATGCTAGAAACGAGTAACTAGAACGGCGTAGGGGAAAAGTGCGCATACCGTTGTAATCGGGCGAGATTCTACTTTCAGATGCAATAGAAATTTTGCGGATCGGTCAATCCGTTCGCGAGATATGGCAGTTTGAAGGTAAGAAACGCTTGAGAAACTCAAAATTTGCGCAGTTCTGATGCTTGAAACGAGTAACTAGAACGGCGTAGGGGAAAAGTGCGCATACCGTTGTAATCGGGCGAGTCTCTACTTTCAGATGCAACAGAAATTTTGCGGATTGGTAAATCCGTTCGCGAGATATGGCAGTTTGGAGGTAAGAAACGCTTGAGAAACTCAAAATTTTCGCAGTTCTGATGCTCGAAACGAATAGCTGGAACGGCCTAGGGGAAAGCTACACATACCGTTGTAATCGGGCGAGTCTCTACTTTCAGATGCAACAGAAATTTTGCGGATTTGTCAATCCGTTCGTGAGATATGGCAGTTTGGAGGTAAGAAACGCTTGAGAAACTCAAAATTGTCGCAGTTCTGATGCTCGAAACGAATAACTGGAACGGCCTAGGGGAAAACTACACATACCGTTGTAATCGGGCGAGTCTCTACTTTCAGATGCAACAGAAATTTTGCGGATCGGTCAATCCGTTCGCGAGATATGGCAGTTTGGAGGTAAGAAACGCTTGAGAAACTCGAAATTTTCGCAGTTCTGATGCTCGAAACGAATAACTGGAACGGCCTAGGGGAAAACTACACATACCGTTGTAATCGGGCGAGTTTCTACTTTCAGATGCAACAGAAATTTTGCGGATTGGTCAATCCGTTCGCGAGATATGGCAGTTTGGAGGTAAGAAACGCTTGAGAAACTCAAAATTTTCGCAGTTCTGATGCTTGAAACGAATAACTAGAACCGCCTAGGGGAAAAGTGCGCATACCGTTGTAATCGGACGAGTTTCTACTTTCAGATGCAACAGAAATTTTGCGGATTGATCAATCCGTTCGCGAGATATGGCAGTTTGGAAATAAGAAACGCTTTAGAAACTCAAAATTTTCCCAGTTCTGATGCTCGAAACGAATAACTAGAACGGCCTAGGGGAAAAGTGCGCATACCGTTGTAATCGGGCGAGTTTCTACTTTCAGAAGCAACAGAAATTTTGCGGATTGGTCAATCCGTTCGCGAGATATGGCAGTTTGGAGGTAAGAAACGCTTGAGAAACTCAAAATTTTCGCAGTTCTGATGCTCGAAATGAATAACTAGAACGGCCTAGGGGAGAAGTACCCATACCGTTGTAATCGGGCGAGTTTCTACTTTCAGATGCAACAGAAATTTTGCGGATTGATCAATCCGTTCGCGAGATATGGCAGTTTGGAGATAAGAAACGCTTGAGAAACTCAAAATTTTCGCAGTTCTGATGCTAGAAACGAGTAACTAGAACGGCGTAGGGGAAAAGTGCGCATACCGTTGTAATCGGGCGAGATTCTACTTTCAGATGCAATAGAAATTTTGCGGATCGGTCAATCCGTTCGCGAGATATGGCAGTTTGAATGTAAGAAACGCTTGAGAAACTCAAAATTTGCGCAGTTCTGATGCTTGAAACGAGTAACTAGAACGGCGTAGGGGAAAAGTGCGCATACCGTTGTAATCGGGCGAGTCTCTACTTTCAGATGCAACAGAAATTTTGCGGATTGGTAAATCCGTTCGCGAGATATGGCAGTTTGGAGGTAAGAAACGCTTGAGAAACTCAAAATTTTCGCAGTTCTGATGCTCGAAACGAATAGCTGGAACGGCCTAGGGGAAAACTACACATATCGTTGTAATCGGGCGAGTCTCTACTTTCAGATGCAACAGAAATTTTGCGGATTTGTCAATCCGTTCGAGAGATATGGCAGCTTGGAGGTAAGAAACGCTTGAGAAACTCAAAATTGTCGCAGTTCTGATGCTCGAAACGAATAACTGGAACGGCCTAGGGGAAAACTACACATACCGTTGTAATCGGGCAAGTCTCTACTTTCAGATGCAACAGAAATTTTGCGGATCGGTCAATCCGTTCGCGAAATATGGCAGTTTGGAGGTAAGAAACGCTTGAGAAACTCGAAATTTTCGCAGTTCTGATGCTCGAAACGAATAACTGGAACGGCCTAGGGGAAAACTACACATACCGTTGTAATCGGGCGAGTTTCTACTTTCAGATGCAACAGAAATTTTGCGGATTGGTCAATCCGTTCGCGAGATATGGCAGTTTGGAGGTAAGAAACGCTTGAGAAACTCAAAATTTTCGCAGTTCTGATGCTTGAAACGAATAACTAGAACCGCCTAGGGGAAAAGTGCGCATACCGTTGTAATCGGACGAGTTTCTACTTTCAGATGCAACAGAAATTTTGCGGATTGATCAATCCGTTCGCGAGATATGGCAGTTTGGAAATAAGAAACGCTTGAGAAACTCAAAATTTTCGCAGTTCTGATGCTAGAAACGAGTAACTAGAACGGCGTAGGGGAAAAGTGCGCATACCGTTGTAATCGGGCGAGATTCTACTTTCAGATGCAACAGAAATTTAGCGGATTGGTCAATCCGTTCGCGAGATATGGCAGTTTGAAGGTAAGAAACGCTTGAGAAACTCAAAATTTTCGCAGTTCTGATGCTCGAAACGAATAACTAAAACGGCCTAGGGGAGAAGTACGTATACCGTTGTAATCGGGCGAGTGTCTACTTTCAGATGCAACAGAAATTTTTCGGATTGATCAATCCGTTCGCGAGATATGGCAGTTTGGAGATAAGAAACGCTTGAGAAACTCAAAATTTTCGCAGTTCTGATGCTCGAAACGAATAACTGGAACGGCCTAGGGGAAAACTACACATACCGTTGTAATCGGGCGAGTTTCTACTTTCAGATGCAACAGAAATTTTGCGGATTGGTCAATCCGTTCGCGAGATATGGCAGTTTGGAGGTAAGAAACGCTTGAGAAACTCAAAATTTTCGCAGTTCTGATGCTCGAAATGAATAACTAGAACGGCCTAGGGGAGAAGTACCCATACCGTTGTAATCGGGCGAGTTTCTACTTTCAGATGCAACAGAAATTTTGCGGATTGATCAATCCGTTCGCGAGATATGGCAGTTTGGAGATAAGAAACGCTTGAGAAACTCAAAATTTTCGCAGTTCTGATGCTTGAAACGAATAACTAGAACCGCCTAGGGGAAAAGTGCGCATACCGTTGTAATCGGACGAGTTTCTACTTTCAGATGCAACAGAAATTTTGCGGATTGATCAATCCGTTCGCGAGATATGGCAGTTTGGAAATAAGAAACGCTTTAGAAACTCAAAATTTTCCCAGTTCTGATGCTCGAAACGAATAACTAGAACGGCCTAGGGGAAAAGTGCGCATACCGTTGTAATCGGGCGAGTTTCTACTTTCAGAAGCAACAGAAATTTTGCGGATTGGTCAATCCGTTCGCGAGATATGGCAGTTTGGAGGTAAGAAACGCTTGAGAAACTCAAAATTTTCGCAGTTCTGATGCTCGAAATGAATAACTAGAACGGCCTAGGGGAGAAGTACCCATACCGTTGTAATCGGGCGAGTTTCTACTTTCAGATGCAACAGAAATTTTGCGGATTGATCAATCCGTTCGCGAGATATGGCAGTTTGGAGATAAGAAACGCTTGAGAAACTCAAAATTTTCGCAGTTCTGATGCTAGAAACGAGTAACTAGAACGGCGTAGGGGAAAAGTGCGCATACCGTTGTAATCGGGCGAGATTCTACTTTCAGATGCAATAGAAATTTTGCGGATCGGTCAATCCGTTCGCGAGATATGGCAGTTTGAAGGTAAGAAACGCTTGAGAAACTCAAAATTTGCGCAGTTCTGATGCTTGAAACGAGTAACTAGAACGGCGTAGGGGAAAAGTGCGCATACCGTTGTAATCGGGCGAGTCTCTACTTTCAGATGCAACAGAAATTTTGCGGATTGGTAAATCCGTTCGCGAGATATGGCAGTTTGGAGGTAAGAAACGCTTGAGAAACTCAAAATTTTCGCAGTTCTGATGCTCGAAACGAATAGCTGGAACGGCCTAGGGGAAAGCTACACATACCGTTGTAATCGGGCGAGTCTCTACTTTCAGATGCAACAGAAATTTTGCGGATTTGTCAATCCGTTCGTGAGATATGGCAGTTTGGAGGTAAGAAACGCTTGAGAAACTCAAAATTGTCGCAGTTCTGATGCTCGAAACGAATAACTGGAACGGCCTAGGGGAAAACTACACATACCGTTGTAATCGGGCGAGTCTCTACTTTCAGATGCAACAGAAATTTTGCGGATCGGTCAATCCGTTCGCGAGATATGGCAGTTTGGAGGTAAGAAACGCTTGAGAAACTCGAAATTTTCGCAGTTCTGATGCTCGAAACGAATAACTGGAACGGCCTAGGGGAAAACTACACATACCGTTGTAATCGGGCGAGTTTCTACTTTCAGATGCAACAGAAATTTTGCGGATTGGTCAATCCGTTCGCGAGATATGGCAGTTTGGAGGTAAGAAACGCTTGAGAAACTCAAAATTTTCGCAGTTCTGATGCTTGAAACGAATAACTAGAACCGCCTAGGGGAAAAGTGCGCATACCGTTGTAATCGGACGAGTTTCTACTTTCAGATGCAACAGAAATTTTGCGGATTGATCAATCCGTTCGCGAGATATGGCAGTTTGGAAATAAGAAACGCTTTAGAAACTCAAAATTTTCCCAGTTCTGATGCTCGAAACGAATAACTAGAACGGCCTAGGGGAAAAGTGCGCATACCGTTGTAATCGGGCGAGTTTCTACTTTCAGAAGCAACAGAAATTTTGCGGATTGGTCAATCCGTTCGCGAGATATGGCAGTTTGGAGGTAAGAAACGCTTGAGAAACTCAAAATTTTCGCAGTTCTGATGCTCGAAATGAATAACTAGAACGGCCTAGGGGAGAAGTACCCATACCGTTGTAATCGGGCGAGTTTCTACTTTCAGATGCAACAGAAATTTTGCGGATTGATCAATCCGTTCGCGAGATATGGCAGTTTGGAGATAAGAAACGCTTGAGAAACTCAAAATTTTCGCAGTTCTGATGCTAGAAACGAGTAACTAGAACGGCGTAGGGGAAAAGTGCGCATACCGTTGTAATCGGGCGAGATTCTACTTTCAGATGCAATAGAAATTTTGCGGATCGGTCAATCCGTTCGCGAGATATGGCAGTTTGAATGTAAGAAACGCTTGAGAAACTCAAAATTTGCGCAGTTCTGATGCTTGAAACGAGTAACTAGAACGGCGTAGGGGAAAAGTGCGCATACCGTTGTAATCGGGCGAGTCTCTACTTTCAGATGCAACAGAAATTTTGCGGATTGGTAAATCCGTTCGCGAGATATGGCAGTTTGGAGGTAAGAAACGCTTGAGAAACTCAAAATTTTCGCAGTTCTGATGCTCGAAACGAATAGCTGGAACGGCCTAGGGGAAAACTACACATATCGTTGTAATCGGGCGAGTCTCTACTTTCAGATGCAACAGAAATTTTGCGGATTTGTCAATCCGTTCGAGAGATATGGCAGCTTGGAGGTAAGAAACGCTTGAGAAACTCAAAATTGTCGCAGTTCTGATGCTCGAAACGAATAACTGGAACGGCCTAGGGGAAAACTACACATACCGTTGTAATCGGGCAAGTCTCTACTTTCAGATGCAACAGAAATTTTGCGGATCGGTCAATCCGTTCGCGAAATATGGCAGTTTGGAGGTAAGAAACGCTTGAGAAACTCGAAATTTTCGCAGTTCTGATGCTCGAAACGAATAACTGGAACGGCCTAGGGGAAAACTACACATACCGTTGTAATCGGGCGAGTTTCTACTTTCAGATGCAACAGAAATTTTGCGGATTGGTCAATCCGTTCGCGAGATATGGCAGTTTGGAGGTAAGAAACGCTTGAGAAACTCAAAATTTTCGCAGTTCTGATGCTTGAAACGAATAACTAGAACCGCCTAGGGGAAAAGTGCGCATACCGTTGTAATCGGACGAGTTTCTACTTTCAGATGCAACAGAAATTTTGCGGATTGATCAATCCGTTCGCGAGATATGGCAGTTTGGAAATAAGAAACGCTTGAGAAACTCAAAAGTTTCGCAGTTCTGATGCTAGAAACGAGTAACTAGAACGGCGTAGGGGAAAAGTGCGCATACCGTTGTAATCGGGCGAGATTCTACTTTCAGATGCAACAGAAATTTAGCGGATTGGTCAATCCGTTCGCGAGATATGGCAGTTTGAAGGTAAGAAACGCTTGAGAAACTCAAAATTTTCGCAGTTCTGATGCTCGAAACGAATAACTAAAACGGCCTAGGGGAGAAGTACGTATACCGTTGTAATCGGGCGAGTGTCTACTTTCAGATGCAACAGAAATTTTTCGGATTGATCAATCCGTTCGCGAGATATGGCAGTTTGGAGATAAGAAACGCTTGAGAAACTCAAAATTTTCGCAGTTCTGATGCTCGAAACGAATAACTGGAACGGCCTAGGGGAAAACTACACATACCGTTGTAATCGGGCGAGTTTCTACTTTCAGATGCAACAGAAATTTTGCGGATTGGTCAATCCGTTCGCGAGATATGGCAGTTTGGAGGTAAGAAACGCTTGAGAAACTCAAAATTTTCGCAGTTCTGATGCTCGAAATGAATAACTAGAACGGCCTAGGGGAGAAGTACCCATACCGTTGTAATCGGGCGAGTTTCTACTTTCAGATGCAACAGAAATTTTGCGGATTGATCAATCCGTTCGCGAGATATGGCAGTTTGGAGATAAGAAACGCTTGAGAAACTCAAAATTTTCGCAGTTCTGATGCTAGAAACGAGTAACTAGAACGGCGTAGGGGAAAAGTGCGCATACCGTTGTAATCGGGCGAGATTCTACTTTCAGATGCAATAGAAATTTTGCGGATCGGTCAATCCGTTCGCGAGATATGGCAGTTTGAAGGTAAGAAACGCTTGAGAAACTCAAAATTTGCGCAGTTCTGATGCTTGAAACGAGTAACTAGAACGGCGTAGGGGAAAAGTGCGCATACCGTTGTAATCGGGCGAGTCTCTACTTTCAGATGCAACAGAAATTTTGCGGATTGGTAAATCCGTTCGCGCGATATGGCAGTTTGGAGGTAAGAAACGCTTGAGAAACTCAAAATTTTCGCAGTTCTGATGCTCGAAACGAATAGCTGGAACGGCCTAGGGGAAAACTACACATACCGTTGTAATCGGGCGAGTCTCTACTTTCAGATGCAACAGAAATTTTGCGGATTTGTCAATCCGTTCGTGAGATATGGCAGTTTGGAGGTAAGAAACGCTTGAGAAACTCAAAATTGTCGCAGTTCTGATGCTCGAAACGAATAACTGGAACGGCCTAGGGGAAAACTACACATACCGTTGTAATCGGGCAAGTCTCTACTTTCAGATGCAACAGAAATTTTGCGGATTTGTCAATCCGTTCGTGAGATATGGCAGTTTGGAGGTAAGAAACGCTTGAGAAACTCGAAATTTTCGCAGTTCTGATGCTCGAAACGAATAACTGGAACGGCCTAGGGGAAAAGTACGCATACCGTTGTAATCGGGCGAGTTTCTACTTTCACAAGCAACAGAAATTTTGCGGATTGGTCAATCCGTTCGCGAGATATGGCAGTTTGGAGATAAGAAACGCTTGAGAAACTCGAAATTTTCGCAGTTCTGATACTCGAAACGAATAACTGGAACGGCCTAGGGGAAAACTACACATACAGTTGTAATCGGGCGAGCCTCTACTTTCAGATGCAACAGAAATTTTGCGGATTGGTCAATCCGTTCGCGAGATATGGCAGTTTGGAGGTAAGAAACGCTTGAGAAACTCAAAATTTTCGCAGTTCTGATGCTAGAAACGAGTAACTAGAACGGCGTAGGGGAAAAGTGCGCATACCGTTGTAATCGGGCGAGTCTCTACTTTCAGATGCAACAGAAATTTTGCGGATTGGTAAGTCCGTTCGCGAGATATGGCAGTTTGGAGGTAAGAAACGCTTGAGAAACTCAAAATTTTCGCAGTTCTGATGCTCGAAACGAATAGCTGGAACGGTCTAGGGGAAAACTACACATACCGTTGTAATCGGGCGAGTCTCTACTTTCAGATGCAACAGAAATTTTGCCGATTTGTCAATCCGTTCGTGAGATATGGCAGTTTGGAGGTAAGAAACGCTTGAGAAACTCAAAATTGTCGCAGTTCTGATGCTCGAAACGAATAACTGGAACGGCCTAGGGGAAAACTACACATACCGTTGTAATCGGGCAAGTCTCTACTTTCAGATGCAACAGAAATTTTGCGGATCGGTCAATCCGTTCGCGAGATATGGCAGTTTGGAGGTAAGAAACGCTTGAGAAACTCGAAATTTTCGCAGTTCTGATGCTCGAAACGAATAACTGGAACGGCCTAGGGGAAAACTACACATACCGTTGTAATCGGGCGAGTTTCTACTTTCAGATGCAACAGAAATTTTGCGGATTGATCAATCCGTTCGCGAGATATGGCAGTTTGGAAATAAGAAACGCTTTAGAAACTCAAAATTTTCCCAGTTCTGATGCTCGAAACGAATAACTAGAACGGCCTAGGGGAAAAGTGCGCATACCGTTGTAATCGGGCGAGTTTCTACTTTCAGAAGCAACAGAAATTTTGCGGATTGATCAATCCGTTCGCGAGATATGGCAGTTTGGAAATAAGAAACGCTTTAGAAACTCAAAATTTTCCCAGTTCTGATGCTCGAAACGAATAACTAGAACGGCCTAGGGGAAAAGTGCGCATACCGTTGTAATCGGGCGAGTTTCTACTTTCAGAAGCAACAGAAATTTTGCGGATTGGTCAATCCGTTCGCGAGATATGGCAGTTTGGAGGTAAGAAACGCTTGAGAAACTCAAAATTTTCGCAGTTCTGATGCTCGAAACGAATAGCTGGAACGGCCTAGGGGAAAACTACACATACCGTTGTAATCGGGCGAGTCTCTACTTTCAGATGCAACAGAAATTTTGCGGATTTGTCAATCCGTTCGTGAGATATGGCAGTTTGGAGGTAAGAAACGCTTGAGAAACTCAAAATTGTCGCAGTTCTGATGCTCGAAACGAATAACTGGAACGGCCTAGGGGAAAACTACACATACCGTTGTAATCGGGCGAGTCTCTACTTTCAGATGCAACAGAAATTTTGCGGATCGGTCAATCCGTTCGCGAGATATGGCAGTTTGGAGGTAAGAAACGCTTGAGAAACTCGAAATTTTCGCAGTTCTGATGCTCGAAACGAATAACTGGAACGGCCTAGGGGAAAACTACACATACCGTTGTAATCGGGCGAGTTTCTACTTTCAGATGCAACAGAAATTTTGCGGATTGGTCAATCCGTTCGCGAGATATGGCAGTTTGGAGGTAAGAAACGCTTGAGAAACTCAAAATTTTCGCAGTTCTGATGCTTGAAACGAATAACTAGAACCGCCTAGGGGAAAAGTGCGCATACCGTTGTAATCGGACGAGTTTCTACTTTCAGATGCAACAGAAATTTTGCGGATTGATCAATCCGTTCGCGAGATATGGCAGTTTGGAAATAAGAAACGCTTTAGAAACTCAAAATTTTCCCAGTTCTGATGCTCGAAACGAATAACTAGAACGGCCTAGGGGAAAAGTGCGCATACCGTTGTAATCGGGCGAGTTTCTACTTTCAGAAGCAACAGAAATTTTGCGGATTGGTCAATCCGTTCGCGAGATATGGCAGTTTGGAGGTAAGAAACGCTTGAGAAACTCAAAATTTTCGCAGTTCTGATGCTCGAAATGAATAACTAGAACGGCCTAGGGGAGAAGTACCCATACCGTTGTAATCGGGCGAGTTTCTACTTTCAGATGCAACAGAAATTTTGCGGATTGATCAATCCGTTCGCGAGATATGGCAGTTTGGAGATAAGAAACGCTTGAGAAACTCAAAATTTTCGCAGTTCTGATGCTAGAAACGAGTAACTAGAACGGCGTAGGGGAAAAGTGCGCATACCGTTGTAATCGGGCGAGATTCTACTTTCAGATGCAATAGAAATTTTGCGGATCGGTCAATCCGTTCGCGAGATATGGCAGTTTGAATGTAAGAAACGCTTGAGAAACTCAAAATTTGCGCAGTTCTGATGCTTGAAACGAGTAACTAGAACGGCGTAGGGGAAAAGTGCGCATACCGTTGTAATCGGGCGAGTCTCTACTTTCAGATGCAACAGAAATTTTGCGGATTGGTAAATCCGTTCGCGAGATATGGCAGTTTGGAGGTAAGAAACGCTTGAGAAACTCAAAATTTTCGCAGTTCTGATGCTCGAAACGAATAGCTGGAACGGCCTAGGGGAAAACTACACATATCGTTGTAATCGGGCGAGTCTCTACTTTCAGATGCAACAGAAATTTTGCGGATTTGTCAATCCGTTCGAGAGATATGGCAGCTTGGAGGTAAGAAACGCTTGAGAAACTCAAAATTGTCGCAGTTCTGATGCTCGAAACGAATAACTGGAACGGCCTAGGGGAAAACTACACATACCGTTGTAATCGGGCAAGTCTCTACTTTCAGATGCAACAGAAATTTTGCGGATCGGTCAATCCGTTCGCGAAATATGGCAGTTTGGAGGTAAGAAACGCTTGAGAAACTCGAAATTTTCGCAGTTCTGATGCTCGAAACGAATAACTGGAACGGCCTAGGGGAAATCTACACATACCGTTGTAATCGGGCGAGTTTCTACTTTCAGATGCAACAGAAATTTTGCGGATTGGTCAATCCGTTCGCGAGATATGGCAGTTTGGAGGTAAGAAACGCTTGAGAAACTCAAAATTTTCGCAGTTCTGATGCTTGAAACGAATAACTAGAACCGCCTAGGGGAAAAGTGCGCATACCGTTGTAATCGGGCGAGATTCTACTTTCAGATGCAACAGAAATTTAGCGGATTGGTCAATCCGTTCGCGAGATATGGCAGTTTGAAGGTAAGAAACGCTTGAGAAACTCAAAATTTTCGCAGTTCTGATGCTCGAAACGAATAACTAAAACGGCCTAGGGGAGAAGTACGTATACCGTTGTAATCGGGCGAGTGTCTACTTTCAGATGCAACAGAAATTTTGCGGATTGGTCAATCCGTTCGCGAGATATGGCAGTTTGGAGGTAAGAAACGCTTGAGAAACTCAAAATTTTCGCAGTTCTGATGCTCGAAATGAATAACTAGAACGGCCTAGGGGAGAAGTACCCATACCGTTGTAATCGGGCGAGTTTCTACTTTCAGATGCAACAGAAATTTTGCGGATTGATCAATCCGTTCGCGAGATATGGCAGTTTGGAGATAAGAAACGCTTGAGAAACTCAAAATTTTCGCAGTTCTGATGCTAGAAACGAGTAACTAGAACGGCGTAGGGGAAAAGTGCGCATACCGTTGTAATCGGGCGAGATTCTACTTTCAGATGCAATAGAAATTTTGCGGATCGGTCAATCCGTTCGCGAGATATGGCAGTTTGAAGGTAAGAAACGCTTGAGAAACTCAAAATTTGCGCAGTTCTGATGCTTGAAACGAGCAACTAGAACGGCGTAGGGGAAAAGTGCGCATATCGTTGTAATCGGGCGAGTCTCTACTTTCAGATGCAACAGAAATTTTGCGGATTGGTAAATCCGTTCGCGCGATATGGCAGTTTGGAGGTAAGAAACGCTTGAGAAACTCAAAATTTTCGCAGTTCTGATGCTCGAAACGAATAGCTGGAACGGCCTAGGGGAAAACTACACATACCGTTGTAATCGGGCGAGTCTCTACTTTCAGATGCAACAGAAATTTTGCGGATTTGTCAATCCGTTCGTGAGATATGGCAGTTTGGAGGTAAGAAACGCTTGAGAAACTCAAAATTGTCGCAGTTCTGATGCTCGAAACGAATAACTGGAACGGCCTAGGGGAAAACTACACATACCGTTGTAATCGGGCAAGTCTCTACTTTCAGATGCAACAGAAATTTTGCGGATCGGTCAATCCGTTCGCGAGATATGGCAGTTTGGAGGTAAGAAACGCTTGAGAAACTCGAAATTTTCGCAGTTCTGATGCTCGAAACGAATAACTGGAACGGCCTAGGGGAAAACTACACATACCGTTGTAATCGGGCGAGTTTCTACTTTCAGATGCAACAGAAATTTTGCGGATTGGTCAATCCGTTCGCGAGATATGGCAGTTTGGAGGTAAGAAACGCTTGAGAAACTCAAAATTTTCGCAGTTCTGATGCTTGAAACGAATAACTAGAACCGCCTAGGGGAAAAGTGCGCATACCGTTGTAATCGGACGAGTTTCTACTTTCAGATGCAACAGAAATTTTGCGGATTGATCAATCCGTTCGCGAGATATGGCAGTTTGGAAATAAGAAACGCTTTAGAAACTCAAAATTTTCCCAGTTCTGATGCTCGAAACGAATAACTAGAACGGCCTAGGGGAAAAGTGCGCATACCGTTGTAATCGGGCGAGTTTCTACTTTCAGAAGCAACAGAAATTTTGCGGATTGGTCAATCCGTTCGCGAGATATGGCAGTTTGGAGGTAAGAAACGCTTGAGAAACTCAAAATTTTCGCAGTTCTGATGCTCGAAATGAATAACTAGAACGGCCTAGGGGAGAAGTACCCATACCGTTGTAATCGGGCGAGTTTCTACTTTCAGATGCAACAGAAATTTTGCGGATTGATCAATCCGTTCGCGAGATATGGCAGTTTGGAGATAAGAAACGCTTGAGAAACTCAAAATTTTCGCAGTTCTGATACTAGAAACGAGTAACTAGAACGGCGTAGGGGAAAAGTGCGCATACCGTTGTAATCGGGCGAGATTCTACTTTCAGATGCAATAGAAATTTTGCGGATCGGTCAATCCGTTCGCGAGATATGGCAGTTTGAATGTAAGAAACGCTTGAGAAACTCAAAATTTGCGCAGTTCTGATGCTTGAAACGAGTAACTAGAACGGCGTAGGGGAAAAGTGCGCATACCGTTGTAATCGGGCGAGTCTCTACTTTCAGATGCAACAGAAATTTTGCGGATTGGTAAATCCGTTCGCGAGATATGGCAGTTTGGAGGTAAGAAACGCTTGAGAAACTCAAAATTTTCGCAGTTCTGATGCTCGAAACGAATAGCTGGAACGGCCTAGGGGAAAACTACACATACCGTTGTAATCGGGCGAGTCTCTACTTTCAGATGCAACAGAAATTTTTCGGATTGATCAATCCGTTCGCGAGATATGGCAGTTTGGAGATAAGAAACGCTTGAGAAACTCAAAATTTTCGCAGTTCTGATGCTCGAAACGAATAACTGGAACGGCCTAGGGGAAAACTACACATACCGTTGTAATCGGGCAAGTCTCTACTTTCAGATGCAACAGAAATTTTGCGGATCGGTCAATCCGTTCGCGAGATATGGCAGTTTGGAGGTAAGAAACGCTTGAGAAACTCGAAATTTTCGCAGTTCTGATGCTCGAAACGAATAACTGGAACGGCCTAGGGGAAAAGTACGCATACCGTTGTATTCGGGCGAGTTTCTACTTTCACAAGCAACAGAAATTTTGCGGATTGGTCAATCCGTTCGCGAGATATGGCAGTTTGGAGATAAGAAACGCTTTAGAAACTCAAAATTTTCCCAGTTCTGATGCTCGAAACGAATAACTAGAACGGCCTAGGGGAAAAGTGCGCATACCGTTGTAATCGGGCGAGTTTCTACTTTCAGAAGCAACAGAAATTTTGCGGATTGGTCAATCCGTTCGCGAGATATGGCAGTTTGGAGGTAAGAAACGCTTGAAAAACTCAAAATTTTCGCAGTTCTGATGCTCGAAATGAATAACTAGAACGGCCTAGGGGAGAAGTACCCATACCGTTGTAATCGGGCGAGTTTCTACTTTCAGATGCAACAGAAATTTTGCGGATTGATCAATCCGTTCGCGAGATATGGCAGTTTGGAGATAAGAAACGCTTGAGAAACTCAAAATTTTCGCAGTTCTGATGCTAGAAACGAGTAACTAGAACGGCGTAGGGGAAAAGTGCGCATACCGTTGTAATCGGGCGAGATTCTACTTTCAGAAGCAATAGAAATTTTGCGGATCGGTCAATCCGTTCGCGAGATATGGCAGTTTGAAGGTAAGAAACGCTTGAGAAACTCAAAATTTGCGCAGTTCTGATGCTTGAAACGAGTAACTAGAACGGCGTAGGGGAAAAGTGCGCATACCGTTGTAATCGGGCGAGTCTCTACTTTCAGATGCAACAGAAATTTTGCGGATTGGTAAATCCGATCGCGAGATATGGCAGTTTGGAGGTACGAAACGCTTGAGAAACTCGAAATTTTCGCAGTTCTGATGCTCGAAACGAATAACTGGAACGGCCTAGGGGAAAACTACACATACCGTTGTAATCGGGCGAGTTTCTACTTTCAGATGCAACAGAAATTTTGCGGATTGGTCAATCCGTTCGCGAGATATGGCAGTTTGGAGGTAAGAAACGCTTGAGAAACTCAAAATTTTCGCAGTTCTGATGCTTGAAACGAATAACTAGAACCGCCTAGGGGAAAAGTGCGCATACCATTGTAATCGGGCGAGTTTCTACTTTCAGATGCAACAGAAATTTTGCGGATTGATCAATCCGTTCGCGAGATATGGCAGTTTGGAAATAAGACACGCTTGAGAAACTCAAAATTTTCGCAGTTCTGATGCTAGAAACGAGTAACTAGAACGGCGTGGGGGAAAAGTGCGCATACCGTTGTAATCGGGCGAGATTCTACTTTTAGATGCAACAGAAATTTAGCGGATTGGACAATCCGTTCGCGAGATATGGCAGTTTGGAGGTAAGAAACGCTTGAGAATCTCAAAATTTTCGCAGTTCTGATGCTTGAAACGAATAACTAGAACCGCCTAGGGGAAAAGTGCGCACACCGTTGTAATCGGGCGAGATTCTACTTTCAGATGCAACAGAAATTTTGCGGATCGGTCAATCCGTTCGCGAGATATGGCAGTTTGAAGGTAAGAAACGCTTGAGAAACTCAAAATTTTCGCAGTTCTGATGCTCGAAACGAATAACTAGAACCGCCTAGGAGAAAGGTGTGCATACCGTTGTAATCGGGCGAGTTTCTACTTTCAGATGCAACAGAAATTTTGCGGATGGATCAATCCGTTCGCGAGATATGGCAGTTTGGAAATAAGAAACGCTTGAGAAACTCAAAATTTTCGCAGTTCTGATGCTCGAAACGAATAACTGGAACGGCCTAGGGGAAAAGTACGCATACCGTTGTAATCGGGCGAGTTTCTACTTTCACAAGCAACAGAAATTTTGCGGATTGGTCAATCCGTTCGCGAGATATGGCAGTTTGGAGATAAGAAACGCTTTAGAAACTCAAAATTTTCCCAGTTCTGATGCTCGAAACGAATAACTGGAACGGCCTAGGGGAAAACTACACATACCGTTGTAATCGGGCGAGTCTCTACTTTCAGATGCAACAGATATTTTGCGGATTGGTCAATCCGTTCGCGAGATATGGCAGTTTGGAGGTAAGAAACGCTTGAGAAACTCAAAATTTTCGCAGTTCTGATGCTCGAAACGAATAACTAAAACGGCCTAGGGGAGAAGTACGTATACCGTTGTAATCGGGCGAGTGTCTGCTTTCAGATGCAACAGAAATTTTTCGGATTGATCAATCCGTTCGCGAGATATGGCAGTTTGGAGATAAGAAACGCTTGAGAAACTCAAAATTTTCGCAGTTCTGATGCTCGAAACGAATAACTGGAACGGCCTAGGGGAAAACTACACATACCGTTGTAATCGGGCAAGTCTCTACTTTCAGATGCAACAGAAATTTTGCGGATCGGTCAATCCGTTCGCGAGATATGGCAGTTTGGAGGTAAGAAACGCTAGAGAAACTCGAAATTTTCGCAGTTCTGATGCTCGAAACGAATAACTGGAACGGCCTAGGGGAAATCTACACATACCGTTGTAATCGGGCGAGTTTCTACTTTCAGATGCAACAGAAATTTTGCGGATTGGTCAATCCGTTCGCGAGATATGGCAGTTTGGAGGTAAGAAACGCTTGAGAAACTCGAAATTTTCGCAGTTCTGATGCTCGAAACGAATAACTGGAACGGCCTAGGGGAAAAGTACGCATACCGTTGTAATCGGGCGAGTTTCTACTTTCACAAGCAACAGAAATTTTGCGGATTGGTCAATCCGTTCGCGAGATATGGCAGTTTGGAGATAAGAAACGCTTTAGAAACTCAAAATTTTCCCAGTTCTGATGCTCGAAACGAATAACTGGAACGGCCTAGGGGAAAACTACACATACCGTTGTAATCGGGCAAGTCTCTACTTTCAGATGCAACAGAAATTTTGCGGATCGGTCAATCCGTTCGCGAGATATGGCAGTTTGGAGGTAAGAAACGCTTGAGAAACTCGAAATTTTCGCAGTTCTGATGCTCGAAACGAATAACTGGAACGTCCTAGGGGAAAAGTACACATACCGTTGTAATCGGGCGAGCTTCTACTTTCAGATGCAACAGAAATTTTGCGGATCGTTCAATCCGTTCGCGAGATACGGCAGTTTGGAGGTAAGAAACGCTTGAGAAACTCAAAATTTTCGCAGTTCTGATGCTCGAAACGAATAACTAGAACCGCCTAGGAGAAAGGTGCGCATACCGTTGTAATCGGGCGAGTTTCTACTTTCCGATGCAACAGAAATTTTGCGGATCGGTCAATCCGTTCGCGAGTTATGGCAGTTTGGATGCAAGAAACGCTTGAGAAACTCGAAATTTTCGCAGTTCTGATGCTCGAAACGAATAGCTGGAACGGCGTTGTGGAAAACTACACATACCGTTGTAATCGGGCGAGTTTCTGCTTTCAGATGCAACAGAAATTTTGCGGATTGGTCAATCCGTTCGCGAGATACGGCAGTTTGGAGGTAAGAAACGCTTGTGAAACTCAAAATTTTCGCAGTTCTGATGCTCGAAACGAATAACTAGAACCGCATAGGAGAAAGGTGCGCATACCGTTGTAATCGGGCGAGTTTCTACTTTCCGATGCAACAGAAATTTTGCGGATCGGTCAATCCGTTCGCGAGATATGGCAGTTTGGATGCAAGAAACGCATGAGAAACTCAAAATTTTCGCAGTTCTGATGCTCGAAACGAATAACTGGAACGGCCTAGGGGAAAAGTACGCATACCGTTGTAATCGGGCGAGTTTCTACTTTCAGAAACAACAGAAATTTTGCGGATTGGTCAATCCGTTCGCGAGATATGGCAGTTTGGAGGTAAGAAACGCTTGAGAAACTCAAAATTTTCGCAGTTCTGATGCTCGAAATGAATAACTAGAACGGCCTAGGGGAGAAGTACCCATACCGTTGTAATCGGGCGAGTTTCTACTTTCAGATGCAACAGAAATTTTGCGGATTGATCAATCCGTTCGCGAGATATGGCAGTTTGGAGATAAGAAACGCTTGAGAAACTCAAAATTTTCGCAGTTCTGATGCTAGAAACGAGTAACTAGAACGGCGTAGGAGAAAAGTGCGCATACCGTTGTAATCGGGCGAGATTCTACTTTCAGATGCAATAGAAATTTTGCGGATCGGTCAATCCGTTCGCGAGATATGGCAGTTTGAAGGTAAGAAACGCTTGAGAAACTCAAAATTTGCGCAGTTCTGATGCTTGAAACGAGTAACTAGAACGGCGTAGGGGAAAAGTGCGCATACCGTTGTAATCGGGCGAGTTTCTACTTTCACAAGCAACAGAAATTTTGCGGATTGGTCAATCCGTTCGCGAGATATGGCAGTTTGGAGATAAGAAACGCTTTAGAAACTCAAAATTTTCCCAGTTCTGATGCTCGAAACGAATGACTAGAACGGCCTAGGGGAGAAGTACGCATACCGTTGTAATCGGGCGAGTTTCTACTTTCCGATGCAACAGAAATTTTGCGGATCGGTCAATCCGTTCGCGAGATATGGCAGTTTGGATGCAAGAAACGCTTGATAAACTCGAAATTTTCGCAGTTCTGATGCTCGAAACGAATAACTGGAACGGCCTAGGGGAAAACTACACATACCGTTGTAATCGGGCGAGTCTCTACTTTCAGATGCAACAGAAATTTTGCGGATTGGTCAATCCGTTCGCGAGATATGGCAGTTTGGAGGTAAGAAACGCTTGAGAAACTCAAAATTTTCGCAGTTCTGATGCTCGAAACGAATAACTAGAACGGCCTAGGGGAGAAGTACGTATACCGTTGTAATCGGGCGAGTGTCTACTTTCAGATGCAACAGAAATTTTTCGGATTGATCAATCCGTTCGCGAGATATGGCAGTTTGGAGATAAGAAACGCTTGAGAAACTCAAAATTTTCGAAGTTCTGATGCTCGAAACGAATAACTAGAACGGCCTAGAGGAGAAGTACGCATACCGTTGAAATCGGGCGAGTTTCTAATTTCACAAGCAACAGAAATTTTGCGGATTGATCAATCCGTTCGCGATACATGGCAGTTTGGAGATAAGAAACGCTTTAGAAACTCAAAATTTTCGCAGTTCTGATGCTCGAAACGAATAACTAGAACGGCCCAGGGGAAAATTGCGCATACCGTTGTAATCGGGCGAGATTCTACTTTCAGATGCAACAGAAATTTTGCGGATTGGTCAATCCGTTCGCGAGATATGGCAGTTTGGAGGTAAGAAACGCTTGAGAAACTCAAAATTTTCGCAGTTCTGATGCTTGAAACGAATAACTAGAACCGCCTAGGGGAAAAGTGCGCATACCGTTGTAATCGGGCGAGTTTCTACTTTCAGATGCAACACAAATTTTGCGGATTGATCAATCCGTTCGCGAGATATGGCAGTTTGAAGGTAAGAAACGCTTGAGAAACTCAAAATTTGCGCAGTTCTGATGCTTGGAACGAATAACTATAACCGCCTAGGGGAAAAGTGCGCATACCGTTGCAATCGGGCGAGTTTCTACTTTCAGATGCAACAGAAATTTTGCGGATCGGTCAATCCGTTCGCGAGATATGGCAGTTTGGATGCAAGAAACGCTTGAGAAACTCGAAATTTTCGCAGTTCTGATGCTCGAAACGAATAACTGGAACGGCCTAGGGGAAAACTACACATACAGTTGTAATCGGGCGAGCCTCTACTTTCAGATGCAACAGAAATTTTGCGGATTGGTCAATCCGTTCGCGAGATACGGCAGTTTGGAGGTAAGAAACGCTTGAGAAACTCAAAATTTTCGCAGTTCTGATGCTCGAAACGAATAACTAGAACCGCCTAGGAGAAAGGTGCGCATACCGTTGTAATCGGGCGAGTTTCTACTTTCCGATGCAACAGAAATTTTGCGGATCGGTCAATCCGTTCGCGAGATATGGCAGTTTGGATGCAAGAAACGCTTGAGAAACTCGAAATTTTCGCAGTTCTGATGCTCGAAACGAATAACTGGAACGGCCTAGGGGAAAACTACACATACCGTTGTAATCGGGCGAGCCTCTACTTTCAGATGCAACAGAAATTTTGCGGATTGGTCAATCCGTTCGCGAGATATGGCAGTTTGGAGGTAAGAAACGCTCGAGAAACTCAAAATTTTCGCAGTTCTGATGCTCGAAACGAATAACTGGAACGGCCTAGGGGAAAAGTACGCATACCGTTGTAATCGGGCGAGTTTCTACTTTCACAAGCAACAGAAATTTTGCGGATTGGTCAATCCGTTCGCGAGATATGGCAGTTTGGAGATAAGAAACGCTTTAGAAACTCAAAATTTTCCCAGTTCTGATGCTCGAAACGAATAACTAGAACGGCCTAGGGGAAAAGTGCGCATACCGTTGTAATCGGGCGAGTTTCTACTTTCAGAAACAACAGAAATTTTGCGGATTGGTCAATCCGTTCGCGAGATATGGCAGTTTGGAGGTAAGAAACGCTTGAGAAACTCAAAATTTTCGCAGTTCTGATGCTCGAAATGAATAACTAGAACGGCCTAGGGGAGAAGTACCCATACCGTTGTAATCGGGCGAGTTTCTACTTTCAGATGCAACAGAAATTTTGCGGATTGATCAATCCGTTCGCGAGATATGGCAGTTTGGAGATAAGAAACGCTTGAGAAACTCAAAATTTTCGCAGTTCTGATGCTAGAAACGAGTAACTAGAACGGCGTAGGAGAAAAGTGCGCATACCGTTGTAATCGGGCGAGATTCTACTTTCAGATGCAATAGAAATTTTGCGAATCGGTCAATCCGTTCGCGAGATATGGCAGTTTGAAGGTAAGAAACGCTTGAGAAACTCAAAATTTGCGCAGTTCTGATGCTTGAAACGAGTAACTAGAACGGCGTAGGGGAAAAGTGCGCATACCGTTGTAATCGGGCGAGTTTCTACTTTCACAAGCAACAGAAATTTTGCGGATTGGTCAATCCGTTCGCGAGATATAGCAGTTTGGAGATAAGAAACGCTTTAGAAACTCAAAATTTTCCCAGTTCTGATGCTCGAAACGAATGACTAGAACGGCCTAGGGGAGAAGTACGCATACCGTTGTAATCGGGCGAGTTTCTACTTTCCGATGCAACAGAAATTTTGCGGATCGGTCAATCCGTTCGCGAGATATGGCAGTTTGGATGCAAGAAACGCTTGATAAACTCGAAATTTTCGCAGTTCTGATGCTCGAAACGAATAACTGGAACGGCCTAGGGGAAAACTACACATACCGTTGTAATCGGGCGAGTCTCTACTTTCAGATGCAACAGAAATTTTGCGGATTGGTCAATCCGTTCGCGAGATATGGCAGTTTGGAGGTAAGAAACGCTTGAGAAACTCAAAATTTTCGCAGTTCTGATGCTCGAAACGAATAACTAGAACGGCCTAGGGGAGAAGTACGTATACCGTTGTAATCGGGCGAGTGTCTACTTTCAGATGCAACAGAAATTTTTCGGATTGATCAATCCGTTCGCGAGATATGGCAGTTTGGAGATAAGAAACGCTTGAGAAACTCAAAATTTTCGAAGTTCTGATGCTCGAAACGAATAACTAGAACGGCCTAGAGGAGAAGTACGCATACCGTTGAAATCGGGCGAGTTTCTAATTTCACAAGCAACAGAAATTTTGCGGATTGATCAATCCGTTCGCGATACATGGCAGTTTGGAGATAAGAAACGCTTTAGAAACTCAAAATTTTCGCAGTTCTGATGCTCGAAACGAATAACTAGAACGGCCCAGGGGAAAATTGCGCATACCGTTGTAATCGGGCGAGATTCTACTTTCAGATGCAACAGAAATTTTGCGGATTGGTCAATCCGTTCGCGAGATATGGCAGTTTGGAGGTAAGAAACGCTTGAGAAACTCAAAATTTTCGCAGTTCTGATGCTTGAAACGAATAACTAGAACCGCCTAGGGGAAAAGTGCGCATACCGTTGTAATCGGGCGAGTTTCTACTTTCAGATGCAACACAAATTTTGCGGATTGATCAATCCGTTCGCGAGATATGGCAGTTTGAAGGTAAGAAACGCTTGAGAAACTCAAAATTTGCGCAGTTCTGATGCTTGGAACGAATAACTATAACCGCCTAGGGGAAAAGTGCGCATACCGTTGCAATCGGGCGAGTTTCTACTTTCAGATGCAACAGAAATTTTGCGGATCGGTCAATCCGTTCGCGAGATATGGCAGTTTGGATGCAAGAAACGCTTGAGAAACTCGAAATTTTCGCAGTTCTGATGCTCGAAACGAATAACTGGAACGGCCTAGGAGAAAACTACACATACAGTTGTAATCGGGCTAGCCTCTACTTTCAGATGCAACAGAAATTTTGCGGATTGGTCAATCCGTTCGCGAGATATGGCAGTTTGGAGGTAAGAAACGCTTGAGAAACTCAAAATTTTCGCAGTTCTGATGCTCGAAACGAATAGCTGGAACGGCCTAGGGGAAAACTACACATACCGTTGTAATCGGGCGAGTTTCTACTTTCATATGCAACAGAAATTTTGCGGATCGGTCAATCCGTTCGCGAGATACGGCAGTTTGGAGGTAAGAAACGCTTGAGAAACTCAAAATTTTCGCAGTTCTGATGCTCGAAACGAATAACTAGAACCGCCTAGGAGAAAGGTGCGCATACCGTTGTAATCGGGCGAGTTTCTACTTTCCGATGCAACAGAAATTTTGCGGATCGGTCAATCCGTTCGCGAGATATGGCAGTTTGGATGCAAGAAACGCTTGAGAAACTCGAAATTTTCGCAGTTCTGATGCTCGAAACGAATAACTGGAACGGCCTCGGGGAAAACTACACATACCGTTGTAATCGGGCGAGCCTCTACTTTCAGATGCAACAGAAATTTTGCGGATTGGTCAATCCGTTCGCGAGATATGGCAGTTTGGAGGTAAGAAACGCTCGAGAAACTCAAAATTTTCGCAGTTCTGATGCTCGAAACGAATAGCTGGAACGGCGTAGGGGAAAACTACACATACCGTTGTAATCGGGCGAGTTTCTGCTTTCAGATGCAACAGAAATTTTGCGGATTGGTCAATCCGTTCGCGAGATACGGCAGTTCGGAGGTAAGAAACGCTTGAGAAACTCAAAATTTTCGCAGTTCTGATGCTCGAAACGAATAACTAGAACCGCCTAGGAGAAAGGTGCGCATACCGTTGCAATCGGGCGAGTTTCTACTTTCAGATGCAACAGAAATTTTGCGGATCGGTCAATCCGTTCGCGAGATATGGCAGTTTGGATGCAAGAAACGCTTGAGAAACTCGAAATTTTCGCAGTTCTGATGCTCGAAACGAATAACTGGAACGGCCTAGGGGAAAACTACACATACAGTTGTAATCGGGCGAGCCTCTACTTTCAGATGCAACAGCAATTTTGCGGATTGGTCAATCCGTTCGCGAGATATGGCAGTTTGGAGGTAAGAAACGCTTGAGAAACTCAAAATTTTCGCAGTTCTGATGCTCGAAACGAATAGCTGGAACGGCCTAGGGGAAAACTACACATACCGTTGTAATCGGGCGAGTTTCTACTTTCATATGCAACAGAAATTTTGCGGATCGGTCAATCCGTTCGCGAGGTACGGCAGTTTGGAGGTAAGAAACGCTTGAGAAACTCAAAATTTTCGCAGTTCTGATGCTCGAAACGAATAACTAGAACCGCCTAGGAGAAAGGTGCGCATACCGTTGTAATCGGGCGAGTTTCTACTTTCCGATGCAACAGAAATTTTGCGGATCGGTCAATCCGTTCGCGAGATATGGCAGTTTGGATGCAAGAAACGCTTGAGAAACTCGAAATTTTCGCAGTTCTGATGCTCGAAACGAATAACTGGAACGGCCTAGGGGAAAACTACACATACCGTTGTAATCGGGCGAGCCTCTACTTTCAGATGCAACAGAAATTTTGCGGATTGGTCAATCCGTTCGCGAGATATGGCAGTTTGGATGTAAGAAACGCTTGAGAAACTCAAAATTTTCGCAGTTCTGATGCTCGAAACGAATAACTAGAACCGCCTAGGAGAAAGGTGCGCATACCGTTGTAATCGGGCGAGTTTCTACTTTCCGATGCAACAGAAATTTTGCGGATCGGTCAATCCGTTCGCGAGATATGGCAGTTTGGATGCAAGAAACGCTTGAGAAACTCAAAATTTTCGCAGTTCTGATGCTCGAAACGAATAACTGGAACGGCCTAGGGGAAAACTACACATACAGTTGTAATCGGGCGAGCCTCTACTTTCAGATGCAACAGAAATTTTGCGGATTGGTCAATCCGTTCGCGAGATATGGCAGTTTGGAGGTAAGAAACGCTTGAGAAACTCAAAATTTTCGCAGTTCTGATGCTGGAAACGAATAGCTGGAACGGCCTAGGGGAAAACTACACATACCGTTGTAATCGGGCGAGTTTCTACTTTCAGATGCAACAGAAATTTTGCGGATCGGTCAATCCGTTCGCGAGATACGGCAGTTTGGAGGTAAGAAACGCTTGAGAAACTCAAAATTTTCGCAGTTCTGATGCTCGAAACGAATAACTAGAACCGCCTAGGAGAAAGGTGCGCATACCGTTGTAATCGGGCGAGTTTCTACTTTCCGATGCAACAGAAATTTTGCGGATCGGTCAATCCGTTCGCGAGATATGGCAGTTTGGATGCAAGAAACGCTTGAGAAACTCGAAATTTTCGCAGTTCTGATGCTCGAAACGAATAACTGGAACGGCCTAGGGGAAAACTACACATACCGTTGTAATCGGGCGAGCCTCTACTTTCAGATGCAACAGAAATTTTGCGGATTGGTCAATCCGTTCGCGAGATATGGCAGTTTGGAGGTAAGAAACGCTTGAGAAACTCAAAATTTTCGCAGTTCTGATGCTCGAAACGAATAGCTGGAACGGCCTAGTGGAAAACTACACATACCGTTGTAATCGGGCGAGTTTCTACTTTCAGATGCAACAGAAATTTTGCGAATTGGTCAATCCGTTCGCGAGATACGGCAGTTCGTAGGTAAGAAACGCTTGAGAAACTCAAAATTTTCGCAGTTCTGATGCTCGAAACGAATAACTAGAACCGCCTAGGAGAAAGGTGCGCATACCGTTGTAATCGGGCTAGTTTCTACTTTCAGATGCAACAGAAATTTTGCGGATTGATCAATCCGTTCGCGACATATGGCAGTTTGGAGATAAGAAACGCTTGAGAAACTCAAAATTTTCGCAGTTCTGATGCTCGAAACGAATTACTAGAACGGCCTAGGGGAGAAGTACGTATACCGTTGTAATCGGGCGAGTGTCTACTTTCAGATGCAACAGAAAATTTGCGGATCGGTCAATCCGTTCCGGAGATATGGCAGTTTGGATGCAAGAAACGCTTGATAAACTCGAAATTTTCGCAGTTCTGATGCTCGAAACGAATAACTGGAACGGCCTAGGGGAAAACTACACATACAGTTGTAATCGGGCGAGCCTCTACTTTCAGATGCAACAGAAATTTTGCGGATTGGTCAATCCGTTCGCGAGATATGGCAGTTTGGAGGTAAGAAACGCTTGAGAAACTCAAAATTTTCGCAGTTCTGATGCTGGAAACGAATAGCTGGAACGGCCTAGGGGAAAACTACACATACCGTTGTAATCGGGCGAGTTTCTACTTTCAGATGCAACAGAAATTTTGCGGATCGGTCAATCCGTTCGCGAGATACGGCAGTTTGGAGGTAAGAAACGCTTGAGAAACTCAAAATTTTCGCAGTTCTGATGCTCGAAACGAATAACTAGAACCGCCTAGGAGAAAGGTGCGCATACCGTTGTAATCGGGCGAGTTTCTACTTTCCGATGCAACAGAAATTTTGCGGATCGGTCAATCTGTTCGCGAGATATGGCAGTTTGGATGCAAGAAACGCTTGAGAAACTCGAAATTTTCGCAGTTCTGATGCTCGAAACGAATAACTGGAACGGCCTAGGGGAAAACTACACATACCGTTGTAATCGGGCGAGCCTCTACTTTCAGATGCAACAGAAATTTTGCGGATTGGTCAATCCGTTCGCGAGATATGGCAGTTTGGAGGTAAGAAACGCTTGAGAAACTCAAAATTTTCGCAGTTCTGATGCTCGAAACGAATAGCTGGAACGGCCTAGTGGAAAACTACACATACCGTTGTAATCGGGCGAGTTTCTACTTTCAGATGCAACAGAAATTTTGCGAATTGGTCAATCCGTTCGCGAGATACGGCAGTTCGTAGGTAAGAAACGCTTGAGAAACTCAAAATTTTCGCAGTTCTGATGCTCGAAACGAATAACTAGAACCGCCTAGGAGAAAGGTGCGCATACCGTTGTAATCGGGCTAGTTTCTACTTTCAGATGCAACAGAAATTTTGCGGATTGATCAATCCGTTCGCGACATATGGCAGTTTGGAGATAAGAAACGCTTGAGAAACTCAAAATTTTCGCAGTTCTGATGCTCGAAACGAATTACTAGAACGGCCTAGGGGAGAAGTACGTATACCGTTGTAATCGGGCGAGTGTCTACTTTCAGATGCAACAGAAAATTTGCGGATCGGTCAATCCGTTCCGGAGATATGGCAGTTTGGATGCAAGAAACGCTTGATAAACTCGAAATTTTCGCAGTTCTGATGCTCGAAACGAATAACTGGAACGGCCTAGGGGAAAACTACACATACCGTTGTAATCGGGCGAGCCTCTACTTTCAGATGCAACAGAAATTTTGCGGATTGGTCAATCCGTTCGCGAGATATGGCAGTTTGGAGGTACGAAACGCTTGAGAAACTCAAAATTTTCGCAGTTCTGTTGCTCGAAACGAATGACTAGAACGGCCTAGGGGAGAAGTACGTATACCGTTGTAATCGGGCGAGTGTCTACTTTCAGATGCAACAGAAATTTTTCGGATTGATCAATCCGTTCGCGAGATATGGCAGTTTGGAGATAAGAAACGCTTGAGAAACTCAAAATTTTCGCAGTTCTGATGCTCGGAACGAATAACTAGAACGGCTTAGGGGAGAAGTACGCATACCGTTGTAATCGGGCGAGTTTCTACTTTCAGATGCAAAAGAAATTTTGCGGATTGATCAATCCGTTCGCGAGATATGGCAGTTTGGAAATAAGAAACGCTTTAGAAACTCAAAATTTTCGCAGGTCTGATGCTCGAAACGAATAACTAGAACAGCCCAGGGGAAAAGTGCGCATACCGTTGTAATCGGGCGAGTTTCTACTTTCAAATGCAACAGAAATTTTGCGGATTGGTCAATCCGTTCGCGAGATATGGCAGTTTGGAGGTAAGAAACGCTTGAGAAACTCAAAATTTTCGCAGTTCTGATGCTCGAAACGAATAACTGGAACGGCCTAGGGGAAAACTACACATACCGTTGTAATCGGGCGAGCCTCTACTTTCAGATGCAACAGAAATTTTGCGGATTGGTCAATCCGTTCGCGAGATATGGCAGTTTGGAGGTAAGAAACGCTTGAGAAACTCAAAATTTTCGCAGTACTGATGCTCGAAACGAATAGCTGGAACGGCCTAGTGGAAAACTACACATACCGTTGTAATCGGGCGAGTTTCTACTTTCAGATGCAACAGAAATTTTGCGAATTGGTCAATCCGTTCGCGAGATACGGCAGTTCGTAGGTAAGAAACGCTTGAGAAACTCAAAATTTTCGCAGTTCTGATGCTCGAAACGAATAACTAGAACCGCCTAGGAGAAAGGTGCGCATACCGTTGTAATCGGGCTAGTTTCTACTTTCAGATGCAACAGAAATTTTGCGGATTGATCAATCCGTTCGCGACATATGGCAGTTTGGAGATAAGAAACGCTTGAGAAACTCAAAATTTTCGCAGTTCTGATGCTCGAAACGAATTACTAGAACGGCCTAGGGGAGAAGTACGTATACCGTTGTAATCGGGCGAGTGTCTACTTTCAGATGCAACAGAAAATTTGCGGATCGGTCAATCCGTTCCGGAGATATGGCAGTTTGGATGCAAGAAACGCTTGATAAACTCGAAATTTTCGCAGTTCTGATGCTCGAAACGAATAACTGGAACGGCCTAGGGGAAAACTACACATACCGTTGTAATCGGGCGAGCCTCTACTTTCAGATGCAACAGAAATTTTGCGGATTGGTCAATCCGTTCGCGAGATATGGCAGTTTGGAGGTACGAAACGCTTGAGAAACTCAAAATTTTCGCAGTTCTGATGCTCGAAACGAATGACTAGAACGGCCTAGGGGAGAAGTACGTATACCGTTGTAATCGGGCGAGTGTCTACTTTCAGATGCAACAGAAATTTTTCGGATTGATCAATCCGTTCGCGAGATATGGCAGTTTGGAGATAAGAAACGCTTGAGAAACTCAAAATTTTCGCAGTTCTGATGCTCGGAACGAATAACTAGAACGGCCTAGGGGAGAAGTACGCATACCGTTGTAATCGGGCGAGTTTCTACTTTCAGATGCAACAGAAATTTTGCGGATTGGTCAATCCGTTCGCGAGATATGGCAGTTTGGAGGTCAGAAACGCTTGAGAAACTCAAAATTTTCGCAGTTCTGATGCTCGAAACGAATAACTGGAACGGCCTAGGGGAAAACTACACATACCGTTGTAATCGGGCGAGCCTCTACTTTCAGATGCAACAGAAATTTTGCGGATTGGTCAATCCGTTCGCGAGATATGGCAGTTTGGAGGTAAGAAACGCTTGAGAAACTCAAAATTTTCGCAGTTCTGATGCTCGAAACGAATAGCTGGAACGGCGTAGGGGAAAACTACACATACCGTTGTAATCGGGCGAGTTTCTGCTTTCAGATGCAACAGAAATTTTGCGGATTGGTCAATCCGTTCGCGAGATACGGCAGTTCGGAGGTAAGAAACGCTTGAGAAACTCAAAATTTTCGCAGTTCTGATGCTCGAAACGAATAACTAGAACCGCCTAGGAGAAAGGTGCGCATACCGTTGTAATCGGGCGAGTTTCTACTTTCCGATGCAACAGAAATTTTGCGGATCGGTCAATCCGTTCGCGAGATATGGCAGTTTGGATGCAAGAAACGCTTGAGAAACTCAAAATTTTCGCAGTTCTGATGCTCGAAACGAATAACTGGAACGGCCTAGGGGAAAACTACACATACAGTTGTAATCGGGCGAGCCTCTACTTTCAGATGCAACAGAAATTTTGCGGATTGGTCAATCCGTTCGCGAGATATGGCAGTTTGGAGGTAAGAAACGCTTGAGAGACTCAAAATTTTCGCAGTTCTGATGCTCGAAACGAATAGCTGGAACGGCCTAGGGGAAAACTACACATACCGTTGTATTCGGGCGAGTTTCTACTTTCAGATGCAACAGAAATTTTGCGGATCGGTCGATCCGTTCGCGAGATATGGCAGTTTGGATGTAAGAAACGCTTGAGAAACTCAAAATTTTCGCAGTTCTGATGCTCGAAACGAATAACTAGAACCGCCTAGGAGAAATGTGCGCATACCGTTGTAATCGGGCGAGTTTCTACTTTCCGATGCAACAGAAATTTTGCGGATTTGTCAATCCGTTCGCGAGATGTGGCAGTTTGGAGGTAAGAAACGCTCGAGAAACTCAAAATTTTCGCAGTTCTGATGCTCGAAACGAATAACTAGAACGGCCTAGGGGAAAAGTACGCATACCGATGTAATCGGGCGAGTTTCTACTTTCAGATGCAACAGAAATTTTCCGGATTGGTCGATCCGTTCGCGAGATATGGCAGTTTGGAAGTAAGAAACGCTTGAGAAACTCAAAATTTTCGCAGTTCTGATGCTCGAAACGACTAAATCTAGGACGGCCCAGGGGAAAAGTGCGCATACCGTTGTAATCGGGCGAGTTTCTACTTTCAAATGCAACAGAAATTTTGCGGATTGGTCAATCCGTTCGCGAGATATGGCAGTTTGGAGGTAAGAAACGCTTGAGAAACTCAAAATTTTCGCATTTCTGATGCTCGAAACGAATAACTGGAACGGCCTAGGGGAAAACTACACATACCGTTGTAATCGGGCGAGTTTCTACTTTCAGATGCAACAGAAATTTTGCGGATTGGTCAATCCGTTCGCGAGATATGGCAGTTTGGAGGTAAGAAACGCTTGTGAAACTCAAAATTTGCGCAGTTCTGATGCTCGAAACGACTAAAACTAGGACGGCCCAGGGGAAAAGTGCGCATACCGTTGTAATCGGGCGAGTTTCTACTTTCAAATGCAACAGAAATTTTGCGGATTGGTCAATCCGTTCGCGAGATATGGCAGTTTGGAGGTAAGAAACGCTTGTGAAACTCAAAATTTGCACAGTTCTGATGCTCGAAACGACTAAAACTAGGACGGCCCAGGGGAAAAGTGCGCATACCGTTGTAATCGGACGAGTTTCTACTTTCAGATGCAACAGAAATTTTGCGGATTGGTCAATCCGTTCGCGAGATGTGGCAGTTTGGAGGTAAGAAACGCTTGTGAAACTCAAAATTTGCGCAGTTCTGATGCTCGAAACGACTAAAACTAGGACGGCCCAGGGGAAAAATACACATACCGTTGTAATCGGGCGAGTTTCTACTTTCAGATGCAACAGAAATTTTGCGGATTGGTCAATCCGTTCGCGAGATATGGCAGTTTGGAGGTAAGAAACGCTTGTGAAACTCAAAATTTGCACAGTTCTGATGCTCGAAACGACTAAAACTAGGACGGCCCAGGGGAAAAGTGCGCATACCGTTGTAATCGGACGAGTTTCTACTTTCAGATGCAACAGAAATTTTGCGGATTGGTCAATCCGTTCGCGAGATATGGCAGTTTGGAGGTAAGAAACGCTTGAGATACTCAAAATTTTCGCAGTTCTGAGGGTCGAAACGAATGACTAGAACGGCCTAGGGGAGAAGTACGCATACCGTTGTAATCGGGCGAGTTTCTACTTTCAGATGCAACAGAAATTTTGCGGATTGGTCGATCCGTGAGCGAGATATGGCAGTTTGGAGATAAGAAACGCTTGAGAAACTCAAAATTTTCGCAGTTCTGAGGGTCGAAACGAATGACTAGAACGGCCTAGGGGAGAAGTACGCATACCGTTGTAATCGGGCGAGTTTCTACTTTCAGATGCAACAGAAATTTTGCGGATTGGTCGATCCGTTCGCGAGATGTGGCAGTTTGGAGGTAAGAATAGCTTGAGAAACTCAAAATTTTCGCATTTCTGATGCTCGAAACGAATAACTGGAACGGCCTAGGGGAAAAATACACATACCGTTGTAATCGGGCGAGTTTCTACTTTCAGATGCAACAGAAATTTTGCGGATTGGTCAATCCGTTCGCGAGATGTGGCAGTTTGGAGGTAAGAAACGCTCGAGAAACTCAAAATTTTCGCAGTTCTAATGCTCGTAACGAATAACTAGAACGGCCTAGGGGAAAAGTACGCATACCGATGTAATCGGGCGAGTTTCTACTTTTAGATGCAACAGAAATTTTGCGGATTGGTCGATCCGTGAGCGAGATATGGCAGTTTGGAGATAAGAAACGCTTGAGAAACTCAAAATTTTCGCAGTTCTGAGGGTCGAAACGAATGACTAGAACGGCCTAGGGGAGAAGTACGCATACCGTTGTAATCGGGCGAGTTTCTACTTTCAGATGCAACAGAAATTTTGCGGAATGGTCGATCCGTTCGCGAGATGTGGCAGTTTGGAAGTAAGAAACGCTTGAGAAACTCAAAATTTTTGCAGTTCAGATGCTCGAAACGAATAACTAGAACGGCCTAGGGGAAAACTACACCTACCGTTGCAATCGGGCGAATTTCTACTTTCAGATGCCACAGAAATTTTGCGGATTGGTCAATCCGTTCGCTCGATATGGCAGATTGGAGGTAAGAAACGCTTGAGAAACTCAAAATTTTCGCAGTTCTGATGCTAGAAACGAATGACTAGAACGGCCTAGGGGAGAAGTACGCATACCGTTGTAATCGGGCGAGTTTCTACTTTCAGATGCAACCGAAATTTTGCGGATTGTTCAATCCGTTCGCGAGATATGGCAGTTTGGAGGTAAGAAACGCTTGAGATACTCAAAATTTTCGCAGTTCTGATGCTCGAAACGAATAACTAGAACGGCCTAGGGGAAAACTACACCTACCGTTGTAATCGGGCGAGTTTCTACTTTCAGATGCAACAGAAATTTTGCGGATTGGTCAATCCGTTCGCGAGATATGGCAGTTTGGAGGCAAGAAACGCTTGAGAAACTCAAAATTTTCGCAGGTCTGATGCTCGAAACGAATAACTAGAACGGCCCAGGGGAAAAGTGCGCATACCGTTGTAATCGGGCGAGTTTCTACTTTCAGATGCAACAGAAATTATGCGGATCGGTCAATCCGTTCGCGAGATATGGCAGTTTGGAAGTAAGAAACGCTTGAGAAACTCAAAATTTTCGCAGTTCTGATGCTCGAAACGAATGACTAGAACGGCCTAGGGGAGAAGTACGCATACCGTTGTAATCGGGCGAGTTTCTACTTTCAGATGCAACCGAAATTTTGCGGATTGTTCAATCCGTTCGCGAGATATGGCAGTTTGGAGGTAAGAAACGCTTGAGATACTCAAAATTTTCGCAGTTCTGATGCTCGAAACGAATAACTAGAACGGCCTAGGGGAAAACTACACCTACCGTTGTAATCGGGCGAGTTTCTACTTTCAGATGCCACTGAAATTTTGCGGATTGGTTAATCCGTTCGCTCGATATGGCAGTTTGGATGTAAGAAACGCTTGAGAAACTCAAAATTTTCGCAGTTTTGATGCTCGAAACGAATAACTAGAACGGCCCAGGGGAAAAGTGCGCATACCGTTGTAATCGGGCGAGTTTCTACTTTCAGATGCAACAGAAATTTTCCGGATTGGTCGATCCGTTCGCGAGATATGGCAGTTTGGAAGTAAGAAACGCTTGAGAAACTCAAAATTTTCGCAGTTCTGATGCTCGAAACGACTAAATCTAGGACGGCCCAGGGGAAAAGTGCGCATACCGTTGTAATCGGGCGAGTTTCTACTTTCAAATGCAACAGAAATTTTGCGGATTGGTCAATCCGTTCGCGAGATATGGCAGTTTGGAGGTAAGAAACGCTTGAGAAACTCAAAATTTTCGCATTTCTGATGCTCGAAACGAATAACTGGAACGGCCTAGGGGAAAACTACACATACCGTTGTAATCGGGCGAGTTTCTACTTTCAGATGCAACAGAAATTTTGCGGATTGGTCAATCCGTTCGCGAGATATGGCAGTTTGGAGGTAAGAAACGCTTGTGAAACTCAAAATTTGCGCAGATCTGATGCTCGAAACGACTAAAACTAGGACGGCCCAGGGGAAAAGTGCGCATACCGTTGTAATCGGGCGAGTTTCTACTTTCAAATGCAACAGAAATTTTGCGGATTGGTCAATCCGTTCGCGAGATATGGCAGTTTGGAGGTAAGAAACGCTTGTGAAACTCAAAATTTGCACAGTTCTGATGCTCGAAACGACTAAAACTAGGACGGCCCAGGGGAAAAGTGCGCATACCGTTGTAATCGGACGAGTTTCTACTTTCAGATGCAACAGAAATTTTGCGGATTGGTCAATCCGTTCGCGAGATGTGGCAGTTTGGAGGTAAGAAACGCTTGTGAAACTCAAAATTTGCGCAGTTCTGATGCTCGAAACGACTAAAACTAGGACGGCCCAGGGGAAAAGTGCGCATACCGTTGTAATCGGGCGAGTTTCTACTTTCAAATGCAACAGAAATTTTGCGGATTGGTCAATCCGTTCGCGAGATATGGCAGTTTGGAGGTAAGAAACGCTTGAGATACTCAAAATTTTCGCAGTTCTGAGGGTCGAAACGAATGACTAGAACGGCCTAGGGGAGAGGTACGCATACCGTTGTAATCGGGCGAGTTTCTACTTTCAGATGCAACAGAAATTTTGCGGATTGGTCGATCCGTTCGCGAGATGTGGCAGTTTGGAAGTAAGAAACGCTTGAGAAACTCAAAATTTTCGCAGTTCTGATGCTCGAAACGACTAAAACTAGGACGGCCCAGGGGAAAAGTGCGCATACCGTTGTAATCGGGCGAGTTTCTACTTTCAAATGCAACAGAAATTTTGCGGATTGGTGAATCCGTTCGCGAGATATGGCAGTTTGGAGGTAAGAAACGCTTGAGAAACTCAAAATTTTCGCATTTCTGATGCTCGAAACGAATAACTGGAACGGCCTAGGGGAAAACTACACATACCGTTGTAATCGGGCGAGTTTCTACTTTCAGATGCAACAGAAATTTTGCGGATTGGTCGATCCGTGAGCGAGATATGGCAGTTTGGAGATAAGAAACGCTTGAGAAACTCAAAATTTTCGCAGTTCTGAGGGTCGAAACGAATGACTAGAACGGCCTAGGGGAGAAGTACGCATACCGTTGTAATCGGGCGAGTTTCTACTTTCAGATGCAACAGAAATTTTGCGGATTGGTCGATCCGTTCGCGAGATGTGGCAGTTTGGAGGTAAGAAACGCTTGAGAAACTCAAAATTTTCGCATTTCTGATGCTCGAAACGAATAACTGGAACGGCCTAGGGGAAAAATACACATACCGTTGTAATCGGGCGAGTTTCTACTTTCAGATGCAACAGAAATTTTGCGGATTGGTCAATCCGTTCGCGAGATGTGGCAGTTTGGAGGTAAGAAACGCTCGAGAAACTCAAAATTTTCGCAGTTCTAATGCTCGTAACGAATAACTAGAACGGCCTAGGGGAAAAGTACGCATACCGATGTAATCGGGCGAGTTTCTACTTTTAGATGCAACAGAAATTTTGCGGATTGGTCGATCCGTGAGCGAGATATGGCAGTTTGGAGATAAGAAACGCTTGAGAAACTCAAAATTTTCGCAGTTCTGAGGGTCGAAACGAATAACTAGAACGGCCTAGGGGAAAACTACACCTACCGTTGCAATCGGGCGAATTTCTACTTTCAGATGCCACAGAAATTTTGCGGATTGGTCAATCCGTTCGCTCGATATGGCAGATTGGAGGTAAGAAACGCTTGAGAAACTCAAAATTTTCGCAGTTCTGATGCTCGAAACGAATAACTAAAACGGCCCAGGGGAAAAGTGCGCATACCGTTGTAATCGGGCGGGTTTCTACTTTCAGATGCAACAGAAATTTTGCGGATTGGTCAATCCATTCGCGAGATGTGGCAGTTTGGAGGTAAGAAACGCTTGAGAAACTCAAAATTTTCGCAGTTCTGATGCTCGAAACGAATAACTAGAACGGCCCAGGGGAAAAGTGCGCATACCGTTGTAATCGGGCGAGTTTCTACTTTCAGATGCAACAGAAATTATGCGGATCGGTCAATCCGTTCGCGAGATATGGCAGTTTGGATGTAAGAAACGCTTGAGAAACTCAAAATTTTCGCAGTTCTGATGCTCGAAACGAATGACTAGAACGGCCTAGGGGAGAAGTACGCATACCGTTGTAATCGGGCGAGTTTCTACTTTCAGATGCAACCGAAATTTTGCGGATTGTTCAATCCGTTCGCGAGATATGGCAGTTTGGAGGTAAGAAACGCTTGAGATACTCAAAATTTTCGCAGTTCTGATGCTCGAAACGAATAACTAGAACGGCCTAGGGGAAAACTACACCTACCGTTGTAATCGGGCGAGTTTCTACTTTCAGATGCAACAGAAATTTTGCGGATTGGTCAATCCGTTCGCGAGATATGGCAGTTTGGAGGCAAGAAACGCTTGAGAAACTCAAAATTTTCGCAGGTCTGATGCTCGAAACGAATAACTAGAACGGCCCAGGGGAAAAGTGCGCATACCGTTGTAATCGGGCGAGTTTCTACTTTCAGATGCAACAGAAATTATGCGGATCGGTCAATCCGTTCGCGAGATATGGCAGTTTGGAAGTAAGAAACGCTTGAGAAACTCAAAATTTTCGCAGTTCTGATGCTCGAAACGAATGACTAGAACGGCCTAGGGGAGAAGTACGCATACCGTTGTAATCGGGCGAGTTTCTACTTTCAGATGCAACCGAAATTTTGCGGATTGTTCAATCCGTTCGCGAGATATGGCAGTTTGGAGGTAAGAAACGCTTGAGATACTCAAAATTTTCGCAGTTCTGATGCTCGAAACGAATAACTAGAACGGCCTAGGGGAAAACTACACCTACCGTTGTAATCGGGCGAGTTTCTACTTTCAGATGCCACTGAAATTTTGCCGATTGGTTAATCCGTTCGCTCGATATGGCAGTTTGGATGTAAGAAACGCTTGAGAAACTCAAAATTTTCGCAGTTCTGATGCTCGAAACGAATAACTAGAACGGCCCAGGGGACAAGTGCGCATACCGTTGTAATCGGGCGAGTTTCTACTTTCAGATGCAACAGAAATTTTCCGGATTGGTCGATCCGTTCGCGAGATATGGCAGTTTGGAAGTAAGAAACGCTTGAGAAACTCAAAATTTTCGCAGTTCTGATGCTCGAAACGACTAAATCTAGGACGGCCCAGGGGAAAAGCGCGCATACCGTTGTAATCGGGCGAGTTTCTACTTTCAAATGCAACAGAAATTTTGCGGATTGGTGAATCCGTTCGCGAGATATGGCAGTTTGGAGGTAAGAAACGCTTGAGAAACTCAAAATTTTCGCATTTCTGATGCTCGAAACGAATAACTGGAACGGCCTAGGGGAAAACTACACATACCGTTGTAATCGGGCGAGTTTCTACTTTCAGATGCAACAGAAATTTTGCGGATTGGTCGATCCGTGAGCGAGATATGGCAGTTTGGAGATAAGAAACGCTTGAGAAACTCAAAATTTTCGCAGTTCTGAGGGTCGAAACGAATGACTAGAACGGCCTAGGGGAGAAGTACGCATACCGTTGTAATCGGGCGAGTTTCTACTTTCAGATGCAACAGAAATTTTGCGGATTGGTCAATCCGTTCGCGAGACATGGCAGTTTGGAGGTAAGAAACGCTTGTGAAACTCAAAATTTGCGCAGTTCTGATGCTCGAAACGACTAAAACTAGGACGGCCCAGGGGAAAAGTGCGCATACCGTTGTAATCGGGCGAGTTTCTACTTTCAAATGCAACAGAAATTTTGCGGATTGGTCAATCCGTTCGCGAGATATGGCAGTTTGGAGGTAAGAAACGCTTGTGAAACTCAAAATTTGCACAGTTCTGATGCTCGAAACGACTAAAACTAGGACGGCCCAGGGGAAAAGTGCGCATACCGTTGTAATCGGACGAGTTTCTACTTTCAGATGCAACAGAAATTTTGCGGATTGGTCAATCCGTTCGCGAGATGTGGCAGTTTGGAGGTAAGAAACGCTTGTGAAACTCAAAATTTGCGCAGTTCTGATGCTCGAAACGACTAAAACTAGGACGGCCCAGGGGAAAAGTGCGCATACCGTTGTAATCGGGCGAGTTTCTACTTTCAAATGCAACAGAAATTTTGCGGATTGGTCAATCCGTTCGCGAGATATGGCAGTTTGGAGGTAAGAAACGCTTGAGATACTCAAAATTTTCGCAGTTCTGAGGGTCGAAACGAATGACTAGAACGGCCTAGGGGAGAAGTACGCATACCGTTGTAATCGGGCGAGTTTCTACTTTCAGATGCAACAGAAATTTTGCGGATTGGTCGATCCGTTCGCGAGATGTGGCAGTTTGGAAGTAAGAAACGCTTGAGAAACTCAAAATTTTCGCAGTTCTGATGCTCGAAACGACTAAAACTAGGACGGCCCAGGGGAAAAGTGCGCATACCGTTGTAATCGGGCGAGTTTCTACTTTCAAATGCAACAGAAATTTTGCGGATTGGTGAATCCGTTCGCGAGATATGGCAGTTTGGAGGTAAGAAACGCTTGAGAAACTCAAAATTTTCGCATTTCTGATGCTCGAAACGAATAACTGGAACGGCCTAGGGGAAAACTACACATACCGTTGTAATCGGGCGAGTTTCTACTTTCAGATGCAACAGAAATTTTGCGGATTGGTCGATCCGTGAGCGAGATATGGCAGTTTGGAGATAAGAAACGCTTGAGAAACTCAAAATTTTCGCAGTTCTGAGGGTCGAAACGAATGACTAGAACGGCCTAGGGGAGAAGTACGCATACCGTTGTAATCGGGCGAGTTTCTACTTTCAGATGCAACAGAAATTTTGCGGATTGGTCGATCCGTTCGCGATATGTGGCAGTTTGGAGGTAAGAAACGCTTGAGAAACTCAAAATTTTCGCATTTCTGATGCTCGAAACGAATAACTGGAACGGCCTAGGGGAAAAATACACATACCGTTGTAATCGGGCGAGTTTCTACTTTCAGATGCAACAGAAATTTTGCGGATTGGTCAATCCGTTCGCGAGATGTGGCAGTTTGGAGGTAAGAAACGCTCGAGAAACTCAAAATTTTCGCAGTTCTAATGCTCGTAACGAATAACTAGAACGGCCTAGGGGAAAAGTACGCATACCGATGTAATCGGGCGAGTTTCTACTTTTAGATGCAACAGAAATTTTGCGGATTGGTCGATCCGTGAGCGAGATATGGCAGTTTGGAGATAAGAAACGCTTGAGAAACTCAAAATTTTCGCAGTTCTGAGGGTCGAAACGAATGACTACAACGGCCTAGGGGAGAAGTACGCATACCGTTGTAATCGGGCGAGTTTCTACTTTCAGATGCAACAGAAATTTTGCGGATTGGTCGATCCGTTCGCGAGATGTGGCAGTTTGGAAGTAAGAAACGCTTGAGAAACTCAAAATTTTTGCAGTTCAGATGCTCGAAACGAATAACTAGAACGGCCTAGGGGAAAACTACACCTACCGTTGCAATCGGGCGAATTTCTACTTTCAGATGCCACAGAAATTTTGCGGATTGGTCAATCCGTTCGCTCGATATGGCAGATTGGAGGTAAGAAACGCTTGAGAAACTCAAAATTTTCGCAGTTCTGATGCTCGAAACGAATAACTAAAACGGCCCAGGGGAAAAGTGCGCATACCGTTGTAATCGGGCGGGTTTCTACTTTCAGATGCAACAGAAATTTTGCGGATTGGTCAATCCATTCGCGAGATGTGGCAGTTTGGAGGTAAGAAACGCTTGAGAAACTCAAAATTTTCGCAGTTCTGATGCTCGAAACGAATAACTAGAACGGCCCAGGGGAAAAGTGCGCATACCGTTGTAATCGGGCGAGTTTCTACTTTCAGATGCAACAGAAATTATGCGGATCGGTCAATCCGTTCGCGAGATATGGCAGTTTGGATGTAAGAAACGCTTGAGAAACTCAAAATTTTCGCAGTTCTGATGCTCGAAACGAATGACTAGAACGGCCTAGGGGAGAAGTACGCATACCGTTGTAATCGGGCGAGTTTCTACTTTCAGATGCAACCGAAATTTTGCGGATTGTTCAATCCGTTCGCGAGATATGGCAGTTTGGAGGTAAGAAACGCTTGAGATACTCAAAATTTTCGCAGTTCTGATGCTCGAAACGAATAACTAGAACGGCCTAGGGGAAAACTACACCTACCGTTGTAATCGGGCGAGTTTCTACTTTCAGATGCAACAGAAATTTTGCGGATTGGTCAATCCGTTCGCGAGATATAGCAGTTTGGAGGCAAGAAACGCTTGAGAAACTCAAAATTTTCGCAGGTCTGATGCTCGAAACGAATAACTAGAACGGCCCAGGGGAAAAGTGCGCATACCGTTGTAATCGGGCGAGTTTCTACTTTCAGATGCAACAGAAATTATGCGGATCGGTCAATCCGTTCGCGAGATATGGCAGTTTGGAAGTAAGAAACGCTTGAGAAACTCAAAATTTTCGCAGTTCTGATGCTCGAAACGAATGACTAGAACGGCCTAGGGGAGAAGTACGCATACCGTTGTAATCGGGCGAGTTTCTACTTTCAGATGCAACCGAAATTTTGCGGATTGGTCAATCCGTTCGCGAGATATGGCAGTTTGGATGTAAGAAACGCTTGGGAAACCCCAAATTTTCGCATTTCTGATGCTCGAAACGAATAACCAGAACGGCCTGGGGGAAAAGTGCGCATACTGTTGTAATCGGGCGAGCTTCTACTTTCAGAAGCAACAGAAATTTTGCGGATTGGTCAATCCGTTAGCGAGATATGGCAGTTTGGAAGTAAGAAACGATTGAGAAACTCAAAATTTTCGCAGTTCTGATGCTCGAAACGAATGACTAGAACGGCCTAGGGGAGAAGTACGCATACCGTTGTAATCGGGCGAGTTTCTACTTTCAGATGCAACAGAAATTTTGCGGATTGGTCAATCCGTTCGCGAGATATGGCAGTTTGGAGGTAAGAAACGCTTGTGAAACACAAAATTTGCGCAGTTCTGATGCTCGAAACGAATAACTAGGACGGCCTAGGGGAAAACTACACATACTGTTGTATTCGGGCGAGTTTCTACTTTCAGATGCAACAGAAATTTTGCGGATTGGTCAATCCGTTCGCGAGATGTGGCAGTTTGGAGGTAAGAAACGCTCGAGAAACTCAAAATTTTCGCAGTTCTGATGCTCGAAACGAATAACTAGAACGGCCTAGGGGAAAAGTACGCATACCGATGTAATCGGGCGAGTTTCTACTTTCAGATGCAACAGAAATTTTCCGGATTGGTCGATCCGTTCGCGAGATATGGCAGTTTGGAAGTAAGAAACGCTTGAGAAACTCAAAATTTTCGCTGTTCTGATGCTCGAAACGAATGACTAGAACGGCCTAGTGGAGAAGTACGCATACCGTTGTAATCGGGCGAGTTTCTACTTTCAGATGCAACAGAAATTTTGCGGGTTGATCAATCCGTTCGCGAGATATGGCAGTTTGGAGATAAGAAACGCTTGAGAAACTCAAAATTTTCGCAGTTCTGATGCTCGAAACGAATAACTAGAACGGCCTAGGGGAGAAGTACGCATACCGTTGTTATCGGGCGAGTTTCTACTTTCAGATGCAAGAGAAATTATGCGGATTGGTCAATCCGTTCGCGAGATTTGGCCGTTTGGATGTAAGAAGCGCTTGAGAAACTCAAAATTTTCGCAGTTCTGATGCTCGAAACGAATAACTGGAACGGCCTAGGGGAAAACTACACATACCGTTGTAATCGGGCGAGTTTCTACTTTCAGATGCAACAGAAACTTTGCGGATTGATCAATCCGTTCGCGAGATATGGCAGTTTGGAGATAAGAAACGCTTGAGAAACTCAAAATTTTCGCAGTTCTGATGCTCGAAACGAATAACTAGAACGGCCTAGGGGAAAAGTACGCATACCGATGTAATCGGGCGAGTTTCTACTTTCAGATGCAACAGAAATTTTCCGGATTGGTCGATCCGTTCGCGAGATATGGCAGTTTGGAAGTAAGAAACGCTTGAGAAACTCAAAATTTTCGCTGTTCTGATGCTCGAAACGAATGACTAGAACGGCCTAGTGGAGAAGTACGCATACCGTTGTAATCGGGCGAGTTTCTACTTTCAGATGCAACAGAAATTTTGCGGGTTGATCAATCCGTTCGCGAGATATGGCAGTTTGGAGATAAGAAACGCTTGAGAAACTCAAAATTTTCGCAGTTCTGATGCTCGAAACGAATAACTAGAACGGCCTAGGGGAGAAGTACGCATACCGTTGTTATCGGGCGAGTTTCTACTTTCAGATGCAAGAGAAATTATGCGGATTGGTCAATCCGTTCGCGAGATTTGGCCGTTTGGATGTAAGAAGCGCTTGAGAAACTCAAAATTTTCGCAGTTCTGATGCTCGAAACGAATAACTGGAACGGCCTAGGGGAAAACTACACATACCGTTGTAATCGGGCGAGTTTCTACTTTCAGATGCAACAGAAACTTTGCGGATTGATCAATCCGTTCGCGAGATATGGCAGTTTGGAGATAAGAAACGCTTGAGAAACTCAAAATTTTCGCAGTTCTGATGCTCGAAACGAATAACTAGAACGGCCTAGGGGAAAACTACACCCACCGTTGTAATCGGGCGAGTTTCTGCTTTCAGATGCAACAGAAATTTTGCGGATTGGTCAATCCGTTCGCGAGATATGGCAGTTTGGAGGTAAGAAACGCTTGTGAAACTCAAAATTTGCGCAGTTCTGATGCTCGAAACGAATAACTAGGACGGCCTAGGGGAAAACTACACATACCGTTGTATTCGGGCGAGTTTCTACTTTCAGATGCAACAGAAATTTTGCGGATCGGTCGATCCGTTCGCGAGATATGGCAGTTTGGATGTAAGAAACGCTTGAGAAACTCAAAATTTTCGCAGTTCTGATGCTCGAAACGAATAACTAGAACGGCCTAGGGGAAAACTACACCTACCGTTGTAATCGGGCAAGTTTCTACTTTCAAATGCAACAGAAATTTTGCGGATTGGTCAACCCGTTCGCGAGATATGGCAGCTTGGAGGTAAGAAACGCTTGAGAAACTCAAAATTTTCGCAGTTCTGATGCTCGAAACGAATAACTAGAACGGCCTAGGGGAAAACTACACCTACCGTTGTAATCGGGCAAGTTTCTACTTTCAAATGCAACAGAAATTTTGCGGATTGGTCAACCCGTTCGCGAGATATGGCAGCTTGGAGGTAAGAAACGCTTGAGAAACTCAAAATTTTCGCAGTTTTGGTGCTCGAAACGAATGACTAGAACGGCCTAGGGGAGAAGTACGCATACCGTTGTAATCGGGCGAGTTTCTACTTTCAGATGCAACAGAAATTTTGCGGATTGGTCAATCCGTTCGCGAGATATGGCAGTTTGGAGGTAAGAAACGCTTGTGAAACTCAAAATTTGCGCAGTTCTGATGCTCGAAACGAATAACTAGGACGGCCTAGGGGAAAACTACACATACTGTTGTATTCGGGCGAGTTTCTACTTTCAGATGCAACAGAAATTTTGCGGATCGTTCGATCCGTTCGCGAGATATGGCAGTTTGGATGTAAGAAACGCTTGAGAAACTCAAAATTTTCGCAGTTCTGATGCTCGAAACGAATAACTAGGACCGCCTAGGGGAAAACTACACATACCGTTGTAATCGGGCGAGTTTCTACTTTCAGATGCAACAGAAATTTTGCGGATTGGTCAATCCGTTCGCGAGATGTGGCAGTTTGGAGGTAAGAAACGCTCGAGAAACTCAAAATTTTCGCAGTTCTGATGCTCGAAACGAATTACTAGAACGGCCTAGGGGAAAAGTACGCATACCGATGTAATCGGGCGAGTTTCTACTTTCAGATGCAACAGAAATTTTCCGGATTGGTCGATCCGTTCGCGAGATATGGCAGTTTGGAAGTAAGAAACGCTTGAGAAACTCAAAATTTTCGCTGTTCTGATGCTCGAAACGAATGACTAGAACGGCCTAGTGGAGAAGTACGCATACCGTTGTAATCGGGCGAGTTTCTACTTTCAGATGCAACAGAAATTTTGCGGGTTGATCAATCCGTTCGCGAGATATGGCAGTTTGGAGATAAGAAACGCTTGAGAAACTCAAAATTTTCGCAGTTCTGATGCTCGAAACGAATAACTAGAACGGCCTAGGGGAGAAGTACGCATACCGTTGTTATCGGGCGAGTTTCTACTTTCAGATGCAAGAGAAATTATGCGGATTGGTCAATCCGTTCGCGAGATTTGGCCGTTTGGATGTAAGAAACGCTTGAGAAACTCAAAATTTTCGCAGTTCTGATGCTCGAAACGAATAACTGGAACGGCCTAGGGGAAAACTACACATACCGTTGTAATCGGGCGAGTTTCTACTTTCAGATGCAACAGAAACTTTGCGGATTGATCAATCCGTTCGCGAGATATGGCAGTTTGGAGATAAGAAACGCTTGAGAAACTCAAAATTTTCGCAGTTCTGATGCTCGAAACGAATAACTAGAACGGCCTAGGGGAAAACTACACCCACCGTTGTAATCGGGCGAGTTTCTGCTTTCAGATGCAACAGAAATTTTGCGGATTGGTCAATCCGTTCGCGAGATATGGCAGTTTGGAGGTAAGAAACGCTTGTGAAACTCAAAATTTGCGCAGTTCTGATGCTCGAAACGAATAACTAGGACGGCCTAGGGGAAAACTACGCATACCGTTGTATTCGGGCGAGTTTCTACTTTCAGATGCAACAGAAATTTTGCGGATCGGTCGATCCGTTCGCGAGATATGGCAGTTTGGATGTAAGAAACGCTTGAGAAACTCAAAATTTTCGCAGTTCTGATGCTCGAAACGAATAACTAGAACGGCCTAGGGGAAAACTACACCTACCGTTGTAATCGGGCAAGTTTCTACTTTCAAATGCAACAGAAATTTTGCGGATTGGTCAACCCGTTCGCGAGATATGGCAGCTTGGAGGTAAGAAACGCTTGAGAAACTCAAAATTTTCGCAGTTTTGATGCTCGAAACGAATAACTGGAACGGCCTAGGGGAAAACTACACATACCGTTGTAATCGGGCGAGTTTCTACTTTCAGATGCAACAGAAATTATGTGGATTGGTCAATCCGTTCGCGAGATATGGCCGTTTGGATGTAAGAAACGCTTGGGAAACTCAAAATTTTCGCAGTTCTGATGCTCGAAACGAATAACTAGAACGGCCTAGGGGAAAAGTGCGCATACCGTTATAATCGGGCGAGTTTCTACTTTCAGAAGAAACAGAAATTTTGCGGATTGGTCAATCCGTTCGCGAGATATGGCAGTTTGGATGTAAGAAACGCTTGGGAAACCCCAAATTTTCGCATTTCTGATGCTCGAAACGAATAACCAGAACGGCCTGGGGGAAAAGTGCGCATACTGTTGTAATCGGGCGAGTTTCTACTTTCAGAAGCAACAGAAATTTTGCGGATTGGTCAATCCGTTAGCGAGATATGGCAGTTTGGAAGTAAGAAACGATTGAGAAACTCAAAATTTTCGCAGTTCTGATGCTCGAAACGAATGACTAGAACGGCCTAGGGGAGAAGTACGCATACCGTTGTAATCGGGCGAGTTTCTACTTTCAGATGCAACAGAAATTTTGCGGATTGGTCAATCCGTTCGCGAGATATGGCAGTTTGGAGGTAAGAAACGCTTGTGAAACACAAAATTTGCGCAGTTCTGATGCTCGAAACGAATAACTAGGACGGCCTAGGGGAAAACTACACATACTGTTGTATTCGGGCGAGTTTCTACTTTCAGATGCAACAGAAATTTTGCGGATTGGTCAATCCGTTCGCGAGATGTGGCAGTTTGGAGGTAAGAAACGCTCGAGAAACTCAAAATTTTCGCAGTTCTGATGCTCGAAACGAATAACTAGAACGGCCTAGGGGAAAAGTACGCATACCGATGTAATCGGGCGAGTTTCTACTTTCAGATGCAACAGAAATTTTCCGGATTGGTCGATCCGTTCGCGAGATATGGCAGTTTGGAAGTAAGAAACGCTTGAGAAACTCAAAATTTTCGCTGTTCTGATGCTCGAAACGAATGACTAGAACGGCCTAGTGGAGAAGTACGCATACCGTTGTAATCGGGCGAGTTTCTACTTTCAGATGCAACAGAAATTTTGCGGGTTGATCAATCCGTTCGCGAGATATGGCAGTTTGGAGATAAGAAACGCTTGAGAAACTCAAAATTTTCGCAGTTCTGATGCTCGAAACGAATAACTAGAACGGCCTAGGGGAGAAGTACGCATACCGTTGTTATCGGGCGAGTTTCTACTTTCAGATGCAAGAGAAATTATGCGGATTGGTCAATCCGTTCGCGAGATTTGGCCGTTTGGATGTAAGAAGCGCTTGAGAAACTCAAAATTTTCGCAGTTCTGATGCTCGAAACGAATAACTGGAACGGCCTAGGGGAAAACTACACATACCGTTGTAATCGGGCGAGTTTCTACTTTCAGATGCAACAGAAACTTTGCGGATTGATCAATCCGTTCGCGAGATATGGCAGTTTGGAGATAAGAAACGCTTGAGAAACTCAAAATTTTCGCAGTTCTGATGCTCGAAACGAATAACTAGAACGGCCTAGGGGAAAAGTACGCATACCGATGTAATCGGGCGAGTTTCTACTTTCAGATGCAACAGAAATTTTCCGGATTGGTCGATCCGTTCGCGAGATATGGCAGTTTGGAAGTAAGAAACGCTTGAGAAACTCAAAATTTTCGCTGTTCTGATGCTCGAAACGAATGACCAGAACGGCCTAGTGGAGAAGTACGCATACCGTTGTAATCGGGCGAGTTTCTACTTTCAGATGCAACAGAAATTTTGCGGGTTGATCAATCCGTTCGCGAGATATGGCAGTTTGGAGATAAGAAACGCTTGAGAAACTCAAAATTTTCGCAGTTCTGATGCTCGAAACGAATAACTAGAACGGCCTAGGGGAGAAGTACGCATACCGTTGTTATCGGGCGAGTTTCTACTTTCAGATGCAAGAGAAATTATGCGGATTGGTCAATCCGTTCGCGAGATTTGGCCGTTTGGATGTAAGAAGCGCTTGAGAAACTCAAAATTTTCGCAGTTCTGATGCTCGAAACGAATAACTGGAACGGCCTAGGGGAAAACTACACATACCGTTGTAATCGGGCGAGTTTCTACTTTCAGATGCAACAGAAACTTTGCGGATTGATCAATCCGTTCGCGAGATATGGCAGTTTGGAGATAAGAAACGCTTGAGAAACTCAAAATTTTCGCAGTTCTGATGCTCGAAACGAATAACTAGAACGGCCTAGGGGAAAACTACACCCACCGTTGTAATCGGGCGAGTTTCTGCTTTCAGATGCAACAGAAATTTTGCGGATTGGTCAATCCGTTCGCGAGATATGGCAGTTTGGAGGTAAGAAACGCTTGTGAAACTCAAAATTTGCGCAGTTCTGATGCTCGAAACGAATAACTAGGACGGCCTAGGGGAAAACTACACATACCGTTGTATTCGCGCGAGTTTCTACTTTCAGATGCAACAGAAATTTTGCGGATCGGTCGATCCGTTCGCGAGATATGGCAGTTTGGATGTAAGAAACGCTTGAGAAACTCAAAATTTTCGCAGTTCTGATGCTCGAAACGAATAACTAGAACGGCCTAGGGGAAAACTACACCTACCGTTGTAATCGGGCAAGTTTCTACTTTCAAATGCAACAGAAATTTTGCGGATTGGTCAACCCGTTCGCGAGATATGGCAGCTTGGAGGTAAGAAACGCTTGAGAAACTCAAAATTTTCGCAGTTCTGATGCTCGAAACGAATAACTAGAACGGCCTAGGGGAAAACTACACCTACCGTTGTAATCGGGCAAGTTTCTACTTTCAAATGCAACAGAAATTTTGCGGATTGGTCAACCCGTTCGCGAGATATGGCAGCTTGGAGGTAAGAAACGCTTGAGAAACTCAAAATTTTCGCAGTTTTGGTGCTCGAAACGAATGACTAGAACGGCCTAGGGGAGAAGTACGCATACCGTTGTAATCGGGCGAGTTTCTACTTTCAGATGCAACAGAAATTTTGCGGATTGGTCAATCCGTTCGCGAGATATGGCAGTTTGGAGGTAAGAAACGCTTGTGAAACTCAAAATTTGCGCAGTTCTGATGCTCGAAACGAATAACTAGGACGGCCTAGGGGAAAACTACACATACTGTTGTATTCGGGCGAGTTTCTACTTTCAGATGCAACAGAAATTTTGCGGATCGTTCGATCCGTTCGCGAGATATGGCAGTTTGGATGTAAGAAACGCTTGAGAAACTCAAAATTTTCGCAGTTCTGATGCTCGAAACGAATAACTAGGACCGCCTAGGGGAAAACTACACATACCGTTGTAATCGGGCGAGTTTCTACTTTCAGATGCAACAGAAATTTTGCGGATTGGTCAATCCGTTCGCGAGATGTGGCAGTTTGGAGGTAAGAAACGCTCGAGAAACTCAAAATTTTCGCAGTTCTGATGCTCGAAACGAATAACTAGAACGGCCTAGGGGAAAAGTACGCATACCGATGTAATCGGGCGAGTTTCTACTTTCAGATGCAACAGAAATTTTCCGGATTGGTCGATCCGTTCGCGAGATATGGCAGTTTGGAAGTAAGAAACGCTTGAGAAACTCAAAATTTTCGCTGTTCTGATGCTCGAAACGAATGACTAGAACGGCCTAGTGGAGAAGTACGCATACCGTTGTAATCGGGCGAGTTTCAACTTTCAGATGCAACAGAAATTTTGCGGGTTGATCAATCCGTTCGCGAGATATGGCAGTTTGGAGATAAGAAACGCTTGAGAAACTCAAAATTTTCGCAGTTCTGATGCTCGAAACGAATAACTAGAACGGCCTAGGGGAGAAGTACGCATACCGTTGTTATCGGGCGAGTTTCTACTTTCAGATGCAAGAGAAATTATGCGGATTGGTCAATCCGTTCGCGAGATTTGGCCGTTTGGATGTAAGAAACGCTTGAGAAACTCAAAATTTTCGCAGTTCTGATGCTCGAAACGAATAACTGGAACGGCCTAGGGGAAAACTACACATACCGTTGTAATCGGGCGAGTTTCTACTTTCAGATGCAACAGAAACTTTGCGGATTGATCAATCCGTTCGCGAGATATGGCAGTTTGGAGATAAGAAACGCTTGAGAAACTCAAAATTTTCGCAGTTCTGATGCTCGAAACGAATAACTAGAACGGCCTAGGGGAAAACTACACCCACCGTTGTAATCGGGCGAGTTTCTGCTTTCAGATGCAACAGAAATTTTGCGGATTGGTCAATCCGTTCGCGAGATATGGCAGTTTGGAGGTAAGAAACGCTTGTGAAACTCAAAATTTGCGCAGTTCTGATGCTCGAAACGAATAACTAGGACGGCCTAGGGGAAAACTACACATACCGTTGTATTCGGGCGAGTTTCTACTTTCAGATGCAACAGAAATTTTGCGGATCGGTCGATCCGTTCGCGAGATATGGCAGTTTGGATGTAAGAAACGCTTGAGAAACTCAAAATTTTCGCAGTTCTGATGCTCGAAACGAATAACTAGAACGGCCTAGGGGAAAACTACACCTACCGTTGTAATCGGGCAAGTTTCTACTTTCAAATGCAACAGAAATTTTGCGGATTGGTCAACCCGTTCGCGAGATATGGCAGCTTGGAGGTAAGAAACGCTTGAGAAACTCAAAATTTTCGCAGTTTTGATGCTCGAAACGAATAACTGGAACGGCCTAGGGGAAAACTACACATACCGTTGTAATCGGGCGAGTTTCTACTTTCAGATGCAACAGAAATTATGTGGATTGGTCAATCCGTTCGCGAGATATGGCCGTTTGGATGTAAGAAACGCTTGGGAAACTCAAAATTTTCGCAGTTCTGATGCTCGAAACGAATAACTAGAACGGCCTAGGGGAAAAGTGCGCATACCGTTGTAATCGGGCGAGTTTCTACTTTCAGAAGAAACAGAAATTTTGCGGATTGGTCAATCCGTTCGCGAGATATGGCAGTTTGGATGTAAGAAACGCTTGGGAAACTCCAAATTTTCGCAGTTCTGATGCTCGAAACGAATAACCAGAACGGCCTGGGGGAAAAGTGCGCATACCGTTGTAATCGGGCGAGTTTCTACTTTCAGAAGCAACAGAAATTTTGCGGATTGGTCAATCCGTTCGCGAGATATGGCAGTTTGGAAATAAGAAACGCTTGAGAAACTCAAAATTTTCGCAGTTCTGATGATCGAAACGAGTAACTAGAACGGCCTAGGGGAAAAGTACACCTACCGTTGTAATCGGGCGAGTTTCTACTTTCTGATGCAACAGAAATTTTGCGGATTGATCAATCTGTTCGCGAGATATGGCAGTTTGGAGATAAGAAACGCTTTAGAAACTCAAAATTTTCGCAGTTCTGATGCTCGAAACGAATTACTAGAACGGCCCAGGGGAAAAGGGCGCATACCGTTGTAATCGGGCGAGTTTCTACTTTCAGATGCAACAGAAATTATGCGGATTGGTCAATCCGTTCGCGAGATATGGCAGTGTGGAGGTAACAAACGCTTGAGGAACTCAAAATTTTCGCAGTTCTGATGCTCGAAACGAATACCTAGAACGGCCTAGGGGAAAAGTACGCATACCGATGTAATCGGGCGAGTTTCTACTTTCAGATGCAACAGAAATTTTCCGGATTGGTCGATCCGTTCGCGAGATATGGCAGTTTGGAAGTAAGAAACGCTTGAGAAACTCAAAATTTTCGCTGTTCTGATGCTCGAAACGAATGACTAGAACGGCCTAGGGGAGAAGTACGCATACCGTTGTAATCGGGCGAGTTTCTACTTTCAGACGCAACAGAAACTTTGCCGATAGATGAATCCGTTCGCGAGATATGGCAGTTTGGAGATTAGAAACGCTTGAGAAACTCAAAATTTTCGCAGTTCTGATGCTCGAAACGAATAACTGGAACGGCCTAGGGGAAAACTACACATACCGTTGTAATCGGGCGAGTCTCTACTTCCAGATGCAACAGAAATTTTGCGGATTGTTCAATCCGTTCGCGAGATATGGCAGTTTGGAGGTAAGATACGCTTGAGAAACTCAAAATTTTCGCAGTTCTGATGCTCGAAACGAATAACTAGAACGGCCTAGGGGAAAAGTGCGCATACCGTTGTAATCGGGCGAGTTTCTACTTTCAGATGCAACAGAAATTTTGCGGATTGGTCATTCCGTTCGCGATATATGGCAGTGTGGAGGTAACAAACGCTTGGGAAACTCAAAATTTGCGCAGTTCTGATGCTCGAAACGAATAACTAGGACGGCCTAGGGGAAAACTACACATACCGTTGTATTCGGGCGAGTTTCTACTTTCAGATGCAACAGAAATTTTGCGGATCGGTCGATCCGTTCGCGAGATATGGCAGTTTGGATGTAAGAAACGCTTGAGAAACTCAAAATTTTCGCAGTTCTGATGCTCGAAACGAATAACTAGAACGGCCTAGGGGAAAACTACACCTACCGTTGTAATCGGGCAAGTTTCTACTTTCAAATGCAACAGAAATTTTGCGGATTGGTCAACCCGTTCGCGAGATATGGCAGCTTGGAGGTAAGAAACGCTTGAGAAACTCAAAATTTTCGCAGTTTTGATGCTCGAAACGAATAACTGGAACGGCCTAGGGGAAAACTACACATACCATTGTAATCGGGCGAGTTTCTACTTTCAGATGCAACAGAAATTATGTGGATTGGTCAATCCGTTCGCGAGATATGGCCGTTTGGATGTAAGAAACGCTTGGGAAACTCAAAATTTTCGCAGTTCTGATGCTCGAAACGAATAACTAGAACGGCCTAGGGGAAAAGTGCGCATACCGTTGTAATCGGGCGAGTTTCTACTTTCAGAAGAAACAGAAATTTTGCGGATTGGTCAATCCGTTCGCGAGATATGGCAGTTTGGATGTAAGAAACGCTTGGGAAACTCCAAATTTTCGCAGTTCTGATGCTCGAAACGAATAACCAGAACGGCCTGGGGGAAAAGTGCGCATACCGTTGTAATCGGGCGAGTTTCTACTTTCAGAAGCAACAGAAATTTTGCGGATTGGTCAATCCGTTCGCGAGATATGGCAGTTTGGAGATAAGAAACGCTTGAGAAACTCAAAATTTTCGCAGTTCTGATGATCGAAACGAGTAACTAGAACGGCCTAGGGCAAAAGTACACCTACCGTTGTAATCGGGCGAGTTTCTACTTTCTGATGCAACAGAAATTTTGCGGATTGATCAATCTGTTCGCGAGATATGGCAGTTTGGAGATAAGAAACGCTTTAGAAACTCAAAATTTTCGCAGTTCTGATGCTCGAAACGAATTACTAGAACGGCCCAGGGGAAAAGGGCGCATACCGTTGTAATCGGGCGAGTTTCTACTTTCAGATGCAACAGAAACTTTGCGGATTGATCAATCCGTTCGCGAGATATGGCAGTTTGGAGATAAGAAACGCTTGAGAAACTCAAAATTTTCGAAGTTCTGATGCTCGAAACGAATGACTAGAACGGCCTAGGGGAGAAGAACGCATACCGTTGTAATCGGGCGAGTTTCTACTTTCAGATGCAACAGAAATTTTGCGGATTGGTCAATCCGTTCGCGAGATATGGCAGTTTGGAGATAAGAAACGCTTGAGAAACTCAAAATTTTCGCAGTTCTGATGCTCGAAACGAATGACTAGAACAGCCTAGGGGAGAAGTACGCATACCGTTGTAATCGGGCGAGTTTCTACTTTCAGACGCAACAGAAACTTTGCCAATAGATGAATCCGTTCGCGAGATATGGCAGTTTGGAGATAAGAAACGCTTGAGAAACTCAAAATTTTCGCAGTTCTGATGCTCGAAACGAATAACTGGAACGGCCTAGGGGAAAACTACACATACCGTTGTAATCGGGCGAGTCTCTACTTCCAGATGCAACAGAAATTTTGCGGATTGTTCAATCCGTTCGCGAGATATGGCAGTTTGGAGGTAAGATGCGCTTGAGAAACTCAAAATTTTCGCAGTTCTGATGCTCGAAACGAATAACTAGAACGGCCTAGGGGAAAAGTGCGCATACCGTTGTAATCGGGCGAGCTTCTACTTTCAGATGCAACAGAAATTTTGCGGATTGGTCATTCCGTTCGCGATATATGGCAGTGTGGAGGTAACAAACGCTTGAGGAACTCAAAATTTTCGCAGTTCTGATGCTCGAAACGAATGACTAGAACGGCCTAGGGGAGAAGTACGCATACCGTTGTAATCGGGCGAGTTTCTACTTTCAGATGCAACAGAAATTTTGCGGATTGGTCAATCCGTTCGCGAGATATGGCAGTTTGGAGGTAAGAAACGCTTGTGAAACTCAAAATTTGCGCAGTTCTGATGCTCGAAACGAATAACTAGGACGGCCTAGGGGAAAACTACACATACCGTTGTATTCGGGCGAGTTTCTACTTTCAGATGCAACAGAAATTTTGCGGATCGTTCGATCCGTTCGCGAGATATGGCAGTTTGGATGTAAGAAACGCTTGAGAAACTCAAAATTTTCGCAGTTCTGATGCTCGAAACGAATAACTAGGACCGCCTAGGGGAAAAATACACATACCGTTGTAATCGGGCGAGTTTCTACATTCAGATGCAACAGAAATTTTGCGGATTGGTCGATCCGTTCGCGAGATATGGCAGTTTGGAGGTAAGAAACGCTTGAGAAACTCAAAATTTTCGCAGTTCTGATGCTCGAAACGAATGACTAGAACGGCCTAGGGGAGAAGTACGCATACCGTTGTAATCGGGCGAGTCTCTACTTTCAGATGCAACAGAAATTTTGCGGATTGATCAATCCGTTCGCGAGATATGGCAGTTTGGAGATAAGAAACGCTTGAGAAACTCAAAATTTTCGCAGTTCTGATGCTCGAAACGAATGACTAGAACGGCCTAGGGGAGAAGTACGCATACCGTTGTAATCGGGCGAGTTTCTACTTTCAGATGCAAGAGAAATTATGCGGATTGGTCAATCCGTTCGCGAGATATGGCCGTTTGGATGTAAGAAACGCTTGAGAAACTCAAAATTTTCGCAGTTCTGATGCTCGAAACGAATAACTGGAACGGCCTAGGGGAAAACTACACATACCGTTGTAATCGGGCGAGTTTCTACTTTCAGATGCAACAGAAACTTTGCGGATTGATCAATCCGTTCGCGAGATATGGCAGTTTGGAGATAAGAAACGCTTGAGATACTCAAAATTTTCGCAGTTCTGATGCTCGAAACGAATAACTAGAACGGCCTAGGGGAAAACTACACCCACCGTTGTAATCGGGCGAGTTTCTGCTTTCAGATGCAACAGCAATTTTGCGGATTGGTTAATCCGTTCGCGAGATATGGCAGTTTGGAGGTAAGAAACGCTTGTGAAACTCAAAATTTGCGCAGTTCTGATGCTCGAAACGAATAACTAGGACGGCCTAGGGGAAAACTACACATACCGTTGTATTCGGGCGAGTTTCTACTTTCAGATGCAACAGAAATTTTGCGGATCGGTCGATCCGTTCGCGAGATATGGCAGTTTGGATGTAAGAAACGCTTGAGAAACTCAAAATTTTCGCAGTTCTGATGCTCGAAACGAATAACTAGAACCGCCTAGGGGAAAACTACACATACCGTTGTAGTCGGGCGAGTTTCTACTTTCAGATGCAACAGAAATTTTGCGGATTGGTCAATCCGTTCGCGAGATGTGGCAGTTTGGAGGTAAGAAACGCTCGAGAAACTCAAAATTTTCGCAGTTCTGATGCTCGAAACGAATAACTAGAACGGCCTAGGGGAAAAGTACGCATACCGATGTAATCGGGCGAGTTTCTACTTTCAGATGCAACAGAAATTTTCCGGATTGGTCGATCCGTTTGCGAGATATGGCAGTTTGGAAGTAAGAAACGCTTGAGAAACTCAAAATTTTCGCAGTTCTGATGCTCGAAACGACTAAAACTAGGACGGCCCAGGGGAAAAGTGCGCATACCGTTGTAATCGGGCGAGTTTCTACTTTGAAATGCAACAGAAATTTTGCGGATTGGTCAATCCGTTCGCGAGTTATGGCAGTTTGGAGGTAAGAAACGCTTGAGAAACTCAAAATTTTCGCATTTCTGATGCTCGAAACGAATAACTGGAACGGCCTAGGGGAAAACTACACATACCGTTGTAATCGGGCGAGTTTCTACTTTCAGATGCAACAGAAATTTTGCGGATTGGTCAATCCGTTCGCGAGATGTGGCAGTTTGGAGGTAAGAAACGCTCGAGAAACTCAAAATTTTCGCAGTTCTGATGCTCGAAACGAATAACTAGAACGGCCTAGGGGAAAAGTACGCATACCGATGTAATCGGGCGAGTTTCTACTTTCAGATGCAACAGAAATTTTGCGGATTGGTCGATCCGTTCGCGAGATATGGCAGTTTGGAAGTAAGAAACGCTTGAGAAACTCAAAATTTTCGCAGTTCTGATGCTCGAAACGAATAACTAGAACCGCCTAGGGGAAAACTACACATACCGTTGTAATCGGGTGAGTTTCTACTTTTAGATGCAACAGAAATTTTGCGGATTGAACAATCCGTGAGCGAGATATGGCAGTTTGGAGATAAGAAACGCTTGAGAAACTCAAAATTTTCGCAGTTCTGAGGCTCGAAACGAATGACTAGAACGGCCTAGGGGAGAAGTACGCATACCGTTGTAATCGGGCGAGTTTCTATTTTCAGATGCAACAGAAATTTTGCGGATTGGTCGATCCGTTCGCGAGATGTGGCAGTTTGGAGGTAAGAAACGCTTGAGAAACTCAAAATTTTCGCAGTTCTGATGCTCGAAACGAATGACTAGAACGGCCTAGGGGAGAAGTACGCATACCGTTGTAATCGGGCGAGCTTCTACTTTCAGATGCAAGAGAAATTATGCGGATTGGTCAATCCGTTCGCGAGATATGGCCGTTTGGATGTAAGAAACGCTTGAGAAACTCAAAATTTTCGCAGTTCTGATGCTCGAAACGAATAACTAGGACGGCCTAGGGGAAAACTACACATATCGTTGTAATCGGGCGAGTTTCTACTTTCAGATGCAACAGAAATTTTCCGGATTGGTCGATCCGTTCGCGAAATATGGCAGTTTGGAAGTAAGAAACGCTTGAGAAACTCAAAATTTTCGCAGTTCTGATGCTCGAAACGAATGACTAGAACGGCCTAGGGGAGAAGTACGCATACCGTTGTAATCGGGCGAGCTTCTACTTTCAGATGCAACAAAAATTTTGCGGATTGATCAATCCGTTCGCGAGATATGGCAGTTTGGAGATAAGAAACGCTTGAGAAACTCAAAATTTTCGCACTTCTGATGCTCGAAACGAACAACTGGAACGGCCTAGGGGAAAACTACACATACCGTTGTAATCGGGCGAGTTTCTACTTTCAGATGCAACAGAAATTTTGCGGATTGGTCAATCCGTTCGCGAGATGTGGCAGTTTGGAGGTAAGAAACGCTCGAGAAACTCAAAATTTTCGCAGTTCTGATGCTCGAAACGAATAACTAGAACGGCCTAGGGGAAAAGTACGCATACCGATGTAATCGGGCGAGTTTCTACTTTCAGATGCAACAGAAATTTTGCGGATTGGTCGATCCGTTCGCGAGATGTGGCAGTTTGGAAGTAAGAAACGCTTGAGAAACTCAAAATTTTTGCAGTTCTGATGCTCGAAACGAATAACTAGAACTGCCTAGGGGAAAACTACACCTACCGTTGTAATCGGGCGAGTTTCTACTTTCAGATGCCACAGAAATTTTGCGGATTGGTCAATCCGTTCGCGAGATGTGGCAGTTTGGAGGTAAGAAACGCTCGAGAAACTCAAAATTTTCGCAGTTCTGATGCTCGAAACGAATAACTAGAACGGCCTAGGGGAAAAGTACGCATACCGATGTAATCGGGCGAGTTTCTACTTTCAGATGCAACAGAAATTTTGCGGATTGGTCGATCCGTTCGCGAGATATGGCAGTTTGGAAGTAAGAAACGCTTGAGAAACTCAAAATTTTCGCAGTTCTGATGCTCGAAACGAATAACTAGAACCGCCTAGGGGAAAACTACACATACCGTTGTAATCGGGTGAGTTTCTACTTTTAGATGCAACAGAAATTTTGCGGATTGAACAATCCGTGAGCGAGATATGGCAGTTTGGAGATAAGAAACGCTTGAGAAACTCAAAATTTTCGCAGTTCTGAGGCTCGAAACGAATAACTAGAACGGCCTAGGGGAGAAGTACGCATACCGTTGTAATCGGGCGAGTTTCTACTTTCAGATGCAACAGAAATTTTGTGGATTGGTCGATCCGTTCGCGAGATGTGGCAGTTTGGAAGTAAGAAACGCTTGAGAAACTCAAAATTTTTGCAGTTCTGATGCTCGAAACGAATAACTAGAACTGCCTAGGGGAAAACTACACCTACCGTTGTAATCGGGCGAGTTTCTACTTTCAGATGCCACAGAAATTTTGCGGATTGGTCAATCCGTTCGCTCGATATGGCAGTTTGGAGGTAAGAAACGCTTGAGAAACTCAAAATTTTCGCAGTTCTGATGCTCGAAACGAATAACTGGAACGGCCTAGGGGAAAACTACACATACCGTTGTAATCGGGCGAGTTTCTACTTTCAGATGCAACAGAAATTTTGCGGATTGATCAATCCGTTCGCGAGATATGGCAGTTTGGAGATAAGAAACGCTTGTGAAACTCAAAATTTTCGCAGTTCTGATGCTCGAAACGAATAACTAGAACGGCCTAGGGGAAAACTACACCTACCGTTGTAATCGGGCGAGTTTCTACTTTCAGATGCAACAGAAATTTTGCGGATTGGTCAATCCGTTCGCGAGATGTGGCAGTTTGGATGTAAGAAACGCTTGAGAAAGTCAAAATTTTCGCAGTTCTGATGCTCGAAACGAATAACTAGAACGGCCTAGGGGAAAAGTACGGATACCGTTGTAATCGGGCGGGTTTCTACTTTCAGATGCAACAGAAATTTTGCGGATTGGTCAATCCGTTCGCGAGATGTGGCAGTTTGGAGGTAAGAAACGCTTGAGAAACTCAAAATTTTCGCAGTTCTGATGCTCGAAACGAATAACTAGAACGGCCTAGGGGAAAAGTACGCATACCGATGTAATTGGGCGAGTTTCTACTTTCAGATGCAACAGAAATTTTGCGGATTGGTCGATCCGTTAGCGAGATATGGCAGATTGGAAGTAAGAAACGCTTGAGAAACTCAAAATTTTCGCAGTTCTGATGCTCGAAACGAATGACTAGAACGGCCTAGGGGAGAAGTACGCATACCGTTGTAATCGGGCGAGTTTCTACTTTCAGATGCAACAGAAATTTTGTGGATTGGTCGATCCGTTCGCGAGATGTGGCAGTTTGGAAGTAAGAAACGCTTGAGAAACTCAAAATTTTTGCAGTTCTGATGCTCGAAACGAATAACTAGAACTGCCTAGGGGAAAACTACACCTACCGTTGTAATCGGGCGAGTTTCTACTTTCAGATGCCACAGAAATTTTGCGGATTGGTCAATCCGTTCGCTAGATATGGCAGTTTGGAGGTAAGAAACGCTTGAGAAACTCAAAATTTTCGCATTTCTGATGCTCGAAACGAATAACTGGAACGGCCTAGGGGAAAACTACACATACCGTTGTAATCGGGCGAGTTTCTACTTTCAGATGCAACAGAAATTTTGCGGATTGGTCAATCCGTTCGCGAGATGTGGCAGTTTGGAGGTAAGAAACGCTCGAGAAACTCAAAATTTTCGCAGTTCTGATGCTCGAAACCAATAACTAGAACGGCCTAGGGGAAAAGTACGCTTACCGATGTAATCGGGCGAGTTTCTACTTTCAGATGCAACAGAAATTTTGCGGATTGGTCGATCCGTTCGCGAGATATGGCAGTTTGGAAGTAAGAAACGCTTGAGAAACTCAAAATTTTCGCAGTTCTGATGCTCGAAACGAATAACTAGAACCGCCTAGGGGAAAACTACACATACCGTTGTAATCGGGTGAGTTTCTACTTTTAGATGCAACAGAAATTTTGCGGATTGAACAATCCGTGAGCGAGATATGGCAGTTTGGAGATAAGAAACGCTTGAGAAACTCAAAATTTTCGCAGTTCTGAGGCTCGAAACGAATAACTAGAACGGCCTAGGGGAGAAGTACGCATACCGTTGTAATCGGGCGAGTTTCTACTTTCAGATGCAACAGAAATTTCGTGGATTGGTCGATCCGTTCGCGAGATGTGGCAGTTTGGAAGTAAGAAACGCTTGAGAAACTCAAAATTTTTGCAGTTCTGATGCTCGAAACGAATAACTAGAACTGCCTAGGGGAAAACTACACCTACCGTTGTAATCGGGCGAGTTTCTACTTTCAGATGCCACAGAAATTTTGCGGATTGGTCAATCCGTTCGCTCGATATGGCAGTTTGGAGGTAAGAAACGCTTGAGAAACTCAAAATTTTCGCAGTTCTGATGCTCGAAACGAATAACTGGAACGGCCTAGGGGAAAACTACACATACCGTTGTAATCGGGCGAGTTTCTACTTTCAGATGCAACAGAAATTTTGCGGATTGATCAATCCGTTCGCGAGATATGGCAGTTTGGAGATAAGAAACGCTTGTGAAACTCAAAATTTTCGCAGTTCTGATGCTCGAAACGAATAACTAGAACGGCCTAGGGGAAAACTACACCTACCGTTGTAATCGGGCGAGTTTCTACTTTCAGATGCAACAGAAATTTTGCGGATTGGTCAATCCGTTCGCGAGATGTGGCAGTTTGGATGTAAGAAACGCTTGAGAAAGTCAAAATTTTCGCAGTTCTGATGCTCGAAACGAATAACTAGAACGGCCTAGGGGAAAAGTACGGATACCGTTGTAATCGGGCGGGTTTCTACTTTCAGATGCAACAGAAATTTTGCGGATTGGTCAATCCGTTCGCGAGATGTGGCAGTTTGGAGGTAAGAAACGCTTGAGAAACTCAAAATTTTCGCAGTTCTGATGCTCGAAACGAATAACTAGAACGGCCTAGGGGAAAAGTACGCATACCGATGTAATTGGGCGAGTTTCTACTTTCAGATGCAACAGAAATTTTGCGGATTGGTCGATCCGTTAGCGAGATATGGCAGTTTGGAAGTAAGAAACGCTTGAGAAACTCAAAATTTTCGCAGTTCTGATGCTCGAAACGAATGACTAGAACGGCCTAGGGGAGAAGTACGCATACCGTTGTAATCGGGCGAGTTTCTACTTTCAGATGCAACAGAAATTTTGTGGATTGGTCGATCCGTTCGCGAGATGTGGCAGTTTGGAAGTAAGAAACGCTTGAGAAACTCAAAATTTTTGCAGTTCTGATGCTCGAAACGAATAACTAGAACTGCCTAGGGGAAAACTACACCTACCGTTGTAATCGGGCGAGTTTCTACTTTCAGATGCCACAGAAATTTTGCGGATTGGTCAATCCGTTCGCTAGATATGGCAGTTTGGAGGTAAGAAACGCTTGAGAAACTCAAAATTTTCGCATTTCTGATGCTCGAAACGAATAACTGGAACGGCCTAGGGGAAAACTACACATACCGTTGTAATCGGGCGAGTTTCTACTTTCAGATGCAACAGAAATTTTGCGGATTGGTCAATCCGTTCGCGAGATGTGGCAGTTTGGAGGTAAGAAACGCTCGAGAAACTCAAAATTTTCGCAGTTCTGATGCTCGAAACCAATAACTAGAACGGCCTAGGGGAAAAGTACGCTTACCGATGTAATCGGGCGAGTTTCTACTTTCAGATGCAACAGAAATTTTGCGGATTGGTCGATCCGTTCGCGAGATATGGCAGTTTGGAAGTAAGAAACGCTTGAGAAACTCAAAATTTTCGCAGTTCTGATGCTCGAAACGAATAACTAGAACCGCCTAGGGGAAAACTACACATACCGTTGTAATCGGGTGAGTTTCTACTTTTAGATGCAACAGAAATTTTGCGGATTGAACAATCCGTGAGCGAGATATGGCAGTTTGGAGATGAGAAACGCTTGAGAAACTCAAAATTTTCGCAGTTCTGAGGCTCGAAACGAATAACTAGAACGGTCTAGGGGAGAAGTACGCATACCGTTGTAATCGGGCGAGTTTCTACTTTCAGATGCAACAGAAATTTTGTGGATTGGTCGATCCGTTCGCGAGATGTGGCAGTTTGGAAGTAAGAAACGCTTGAGAAACTTAAAATTTTTGCAGTTCTGATGCTCGAAACGAATAACTAGAACTGCCTAGGGGAAAACTACACCTACCGTTGTAATCGGGCGAGTTTCTACTTTCAGATGCAACAGAAATTTTGCGGATTGGTCAATCCGTTCGCGAGATATGGCAGTTTGGATGTAAGAAACGCTTGAGAAAGTCAAAATTTTCGCAGTTCTGATGCTCGAAACGAATAACTAGAACGGCCTAGGGGAAAAGTACGGATACCGTTGTAATCGGGCGGGTTTCTACTTTCAGATGCAACAGAAATTTTGCGGATTGGTCAATCCGTTCGCGAGATGTGGCAGTTTGGAGGTAAGAAACGCTTGAGAAACTCAAAATTTTCGCAGTTCTGATGCTCGAAACGAATAACTAGAACGGCCTAGGGGAAAAGTACGCATACCGATGTAATTGGGCGAGTTTCTACTTTCAGATGCAACAGAAATTTTGCGGATTGGTCGATCCGTTAGCGAGATATGGCAGTTTGGAAGTAAGAAACGCTTGAGAAACTCAAAATTTTCGCAGTTCTGATGCTCGAAACGAATGACTAGAACGGCCTAGGGGAGAAGTACGCATACCGTTGTAATCGGGCGAGTTTCTACTTTCAGATGCAACAGAAATTTTGTGGATTGGTCGATCCGTTCGCGAGATGTGGCAGTTTGGAAGTAAGAAACGCTTGAGAAACTCAAAATTTTCGCATTTCTGATGCTCGAAACGAATAACTAGAACGGCCCAGGGGAAAAGTGCGCATACCGTTGTAATCGGGCGAGTTTCTACTTTCAGATGCAACAGAAATTTTGCGGATTGGTCAATCCGTTCCCGAGATGTGGCAGTTTGGAAGTAAGAAACGCTTGAGAAACTCAAAATTTTTCCAGTTCTGATGCTCGAAACGAATAACTAGAACTGCCTAGGGGAAAACTACACCTACCGTTGTAATCGGGCGAGTTTCTACTTTCAGATGCCACAGAAATTTTGCGGATTGGTCAATCCGTGAGCGAGATATGGCAGTTTGGAGGTAAGAAACGCTTGAGAAACTCAAAATTTTCGCAGTTCTGAGGCTCGAAACGAATAACTAGAACGGTCTAGGGGAGAAGTACGCATACCGTTGTAATCGGGCGAGTTTCTACTTTCAGATGCAACAGAAATTTTGTGGATTGGTCGATCCGTTCGCGAGATGTGGCAGTTTGGAAGTAAGAAACGCTTGAGAAACTCAAAATTTTTGCAGTTCTGATGCTCGAAACGAATAACTAGAACTGCCTAGGGGAAAACTACACCTACCGTTGTAATCGGGCGAGTTTCTACTTTCAGATGCAACAGAAATTTTGCGGATTGGTCAATCCGTTCGCGAGATATGGCAGTTTGGATGTAAGAAACGCTTGAGAAAGTCAAAATTTTCGCAGTTCTGATGCTCGAAACGAATAACTAGAACGGCCTAGGGGAAAAGTACGGATACCGTTGTAATCGGGCGGGTTTCTACTTTCAGATGCAACAGAAATTTTGCGGATTGGTCAGTCCGTTCGCGAGATGTGGCAGTTTGGAGGTAAGAAACGCTTGAGAAACTCAAAATTTTCGCAGTTCTGATGCTCGAAACGAATAACTAGAACGGCCTAGGGGAAAAGTACGCATACCGATGTAATTGGGCGAGTTTCTACTTTCAGATGCAACAGAAATTTTGCGGATTGGTCGATCCGTTAGCGAGATATGGCAGTTTGGAAGTAAGAAACGCTTGAGAAACTCAAAATTTTCGCAGTTCTGATGCTCGAAACGAATGACTAGAACGGCCTAGGGGAGAAGTACGCATACCGTTGTAATCGGGCGAGTTTCTACTTTCAGATGCAACAGAAATTTTGTGGATTGGTCGATCCGTTCGCGAGATGTGGCAGTTTGGAAGTAAGAAACGCTTGAGAAACTCAAAATTTTCGCATTTCTGATGCTCGAAACGAATAACTAGAACGGCCCAGGGGAAAAGTGCGCATACCGTTATAATCGGGCGAGTTTCTACTTTCAGATGCAACAGAAATTGTGCGGATTGGTCAATCCGTTCCCGAGATGTGGCAGTTTGGAAGTAAGAAACGCTTGAGAAACTCAAAATTTTTGCAGTTCTGATGCTCGAAACGAATAACTAGAACTGCCTAGGGGAAAACTACACCTACCGTTGTAATCGGGCGAGTTTCTACTTTCAGATGCCACAGAAATTTTGCGGATTGGTCAATCCGTGAGCGAGATATGGCAGTTTGGAGGTAAGAAACGCTTGAGAAACTCAAAATTTTCGCATTTCTGATGCTCGAAACGAATAACTGGAACGGCCTAGGGGAAAACTACACATGCCGTTGTAATCGGGCAAGTCTCTACTTTCAGATGCAACAGAAATTTTGCGGATCGGTCAATCCGTTCGCAAGATGTGGCAGTTTGGAGGTAAGAAACGCTCGAGAAACTCAAAATTTTCGCAGTTCTGATGCTCGAAACGAATAACTAGAACGGCCTAGGGGAAAAGTACGCATACCGATGTAATCGGGCGAGTTTCTACTTTCAGATGCAACAGAAATTTTGCGGATTGGTCGATCCGTTCGCGAGATATGGCAGTTTGGAAGTAAGAAACGCTTGAGAAACTCAAAATTTTCGCAGTTCTGATGCTCGAAACGAATAACTAGAACCGCCTAGGGGAAAACTACACATACCGTTGTAATCGGGTGAGTTTCTACTTTTAGATGCAACAGAAATTTTGCGGATTGAACAATCCGTGAGCGAGATATGGCAGTTTGGAGATAAGAAACGCTTGAGAAACTCAAAATTTTCGCAGTTCTGAGGCTCGAAACGAATAACTAGAACGGTCTAGGGGAGAAGTACGCATACCGTTGTAATCGGGCGAGTTTCTACTTTCAGATGCAACAGAAATTTTGTGGATTGGTCGATCCGTTCGCGAGATGTGGCAGTTTGGAAGTAAGAAACGCTTGAGAAACTAAAAATTTTTGCAGTTCTGATGCTCGAAACGAATAACTAGAACTGCCTAGGGGAAAACTACACCTACCGTTGTAATCGGGCGAGTTTCTACTTTCAGATGCAACAGAAATTTTGCGGATTGGTCAATCCCTTCGCGAGATATGGCAGTTTGGATGTAAGAAACGCTTGAGAAAGTCAAAATTTTCGCAGTTCTGATGCTCGAAACGAATAACTAGAACGGCCTAGGGGAAAAGTACGGATACCGTTGTAATCGGGCGGGTTTCTACTTTCAGATGCAACAGAAATTTTGCGGATTGGTCAGTCCGTTCGCGAGATGTGGCAGTTTGGATGTAAGAAACGCTTGAGAAACTCAAAATTTTCGCAGTTCTGATGCTCGAAACGAATAACTAGAACGGCCTAGGGGAAAAGTACGCATACCGATGTAATTGGGCGAGTTTCTACTTTCAGATGCAACAGAAATTTTGCGGATTGGTCTATCCGTTAGCGAGATATGGCAGTTTGGAAGTAAGAAACGCTTGAGAAACTCAAAATTTTCGCAGTTCTGATGCTCGAAACGAATGACTAGAACGGCCTAGGGGAGAAGTACGCATACCGTTGTAATCGGGCGAGTTTCTACTTTCAGATGCAACAGAAATTTTGTGGATTGGTCGATCCGTTCGCGAGATGTGGCAGTTTGGAAGTAAGAAACGCTTGAGAAACTCAAAATTTTTGCAGTTCTGATGCTCGAAACGAATAACTAGAACTGCCTAGGGGAAAACTACACCTACCGTTGTAATCGGGCGAGTTTCTACTTTCAGATGCCACAGAAATTTTGCGGATTGGTCAATCCGTTCGCTCGATATGGCAGTTTGGAGGTAAGAAACGCTTGAGAAACTCAAAATTTTCGCATTTCTGATGCTCGAAACGAATAACTAGAACGGCCCAGGGGAAAAGTGCGCATACCGTTGTAATCGGGCGAGTTTCTACTTTCAGATGCAACAGAAATTTTGCGGATTGGTCAATCCGTTCCCGAGATGTGGCAGTTTGGAAGTAAGAAACGCTTGAGAAACTCAAAATTTTTGCAGTTCTGATGCTCGAAACGAATAACTAGAACTGCCTAGGGGAAAACTACACCTACCGTTGTAATCGGGCGAGTTTCTACTTTCAGATGCCACAGAAATTTTGCGGATTGGTCAATCCGTGAGCGAGATATGGCAGTTTGGAGGTAAGAAACGCTTGAGAAACTCAAAATTTTCGCATTTCTGATGCTCGAAACGAATAACTGGAACGGCCTAGGGGAAAACTACACATACCGTTGTAATCGGGCGAGTTTCTACTTTCAGATGCAACAGAAATTTTGCGGATTGGTCAATCCGTTCGCGAGATGTGGCAGTTTGGAGGTAAGAAACGCTCGAGAAACTCAAAATTTTCGCAGTTCTGATGCTCGAAACGAATAACTAGAACGGCCTAGGGGAAAAGTACGCATACCGATGTAATCGGGCGAGTTTCTACTTTCAGATGCAACAGAAATTTTGCGGATTGGTCGATCCGTTCGCGAGATATGGCAGTTTGGAAGTAAGAAACGCTTGAGAAACTCAAAATTTTCGCAGTTCTGATGCTCGAAACGAATAACTAGAACCGCCTAGGGGAAAACTACACATACCGTTGTAATCGGGTGAGTTTCTACTTTTAGATGCAACAGAAATTTTGCGGATTGAACAATCCGTGAGCGAGATATGGCAGTTTGGATGTAAGAAACGCTTGAGAAACTCAAAATTTTCGCAGTTCTGATGCTCGAAACGAATAACTAGGACGGCCTAGGGGAAAACTACACATATCGTTGTAATCGGGCGAGTTTCTACTTTCAGATGCAACAGAAATTTTCCGGATTGGTCGATCCGTTCGCGAAATATGGCAGTTTGGAAGTAAGAAACGCTTGAGAAACTAAAAATTTTCGCAGTTCTGATGCTCGAAACGAATGACTAGAACGGCCTAGGGGAGAAGTACGCATACCGTTGTCATCGGGCGAGCTTCTACTTTCAGATGCAACAAAAATTTTGCGGATTGATCAATCCGTTCGCGAGATATGGCAGTTTGGAGATAAGAAACGCATGAGAAACTCAAATTTTCGCAGTTCTGATGCTCGAAACGAATGACTAGAACGGCCTAGGGGAGAAGTACGCATACCGTTGTAATCGGGCGAGTTTCTACTTTCAGATGCAAGAGAAATTATGCGGATTGGTCAATCCGTTCGCGAGATATGGCCGTTTGGATGTAAGAAACGCTTGAGAAACTCAAAATTTTCGCAGTTCTGATGCTCGAAACGAATAACTAGGACGGCCTAGGGGAAAACTACACATACCGTTGTAATCGGGCGAGTTTCTACTTTCAGATGCAACAGAAATTTTCCGGATTGGTCGATCCGTTCGCGAAATATGGCAGTTTGGAAGTAAGAAACGCTTGAGAAACTCAAAATTTTCGCAGTACTGATGCTCGAAACGACTAAAACTAGGACGGCCGAGGGGAAAAGTGCGCATACCGTTGTAATCGGGCGAGTTTCTACTTTCAAATGCAACAGAAATTTGCGGATTGGTCTATCCGTTCGCGAGATATGGCAGTTTGGAGGTAAGAAACGCTTGAGAAACCCAAAATTTTCGCACTTCTGATGCTCGAAACGAACAACTGGAACGGCCTAGGGGAAAACTTCACATACCGTTGTAATCGGGCGAGTTTCTACTTTCAGATGCAACAGAAATTTTGCGGATTGGTCAATCCGTTCGCGAGATGTGGCAGTTTGGAGGTAAGAAACGCTCGAGAAACTCAAAATTTTCGCAGTTCTGATGCTCGAAACGAATAACTAGAACGGCCTAGGGAAAAGTACGCATACCGATGTAATCGGGCGAGTTTCTACTTTCAGATGCAACAGAAATTTTGCGGATTGGTCGATCCGTTCGCGAGATGTGGCAGTTTGGAAGCAAGAAACGCTTGAGAAACTCAAAATTTTTGCAGTTCTGATGCTCGAAACGAATAACTAGAACTGCTAGGGGAAAACTACACCTACCGTTGTAATCGGGCGAGTTTCTACTTTCAGATGCCACAGAAATTTTGCGGATTGGTCAATCCGTTCGCGAGATGTGGCAGTTTGGAGGTAAGAAACGCTCGAGAAACTCAAATTTTCGCAGTTCTGATGCTCGAAACGAATAACTAGAACGGCCTAGGGGAAAAGTACGCATACCGATGTAATCGGGCGAGTTTCTACTTTCAGATGCAACAGAAATTTTGCGGATTGGTCGATCCGTTCGCGAGATATGGCAGTTTGGAAGTAAGAAACGCTTGAGAAACTCAAAATTTTCGCAGTTCTGATGCTCGAAACGAATAACTAGAACCGCCTAGGGGAAAACTACACATACCGTTGTAATCGGGTGAGTTTCTACTTTTAGATGCAACAGAAATTTTGCGGATTGAACAATCCGTGAGCGAGATATGGCAGTTTGGAGATAAGAAACGCTTGAGAAACTCAAATTTTCGCAGTTCTGAGGCTCGAAACGAATAACTAGAACGGCCTAGGGGAGAAGTACGCATACCGTTGTAATCGGGCGAGTTTCTACTTTCAGATGCAACAGAAATTTTGTGGATTGGTCGATCCGTTCGCGAGATATGGCAGTTTGGAGGTAAGAAACGCTTGAGAAACCCAAAATTTTCGCACTTCTGATGCTCGAAACGAACAACTGGAACGGCCTAGGGGAAAACTACACATACCGTTGTAATCGGGCGAGTTTCTACTTTCAGATGCAACAGAAATTTTGCGGATTGGTCAATCCGTTCGCGAGATGTGGCAGTTTGGAGGTAAGAAACGCTCGAGAAACTCAAAATTTTCGCAGTTCTGATGCTCGAAACGAATAACTAGAACGGCCTAGGGGAAAAGTACGCATACCGATGTAATCGGCGAGTTTCTACTTTCAGATGCAACAGAAATTTGCGGATTGGTCGATCCGTTCGCGAGATGTGGCAGTTTGGAGGTAAGAAACGCTTGAGAAACTCAAAATTTTTGCAGTTCTGATGCTCGAAACGAATAACTAGAACTGCCTAGGGGAAAACTACACCTACCGTTGTAATCGGGCGAGTTTCTACTTTCAGATGCCACAGAAATTTTGCGGATTGGTCAATCCGTTCGCGAGATGTGGCAGTTTGGAGGTAAGAAACGCTCGAGAAACTCAAAATTTTCGCAGTTCTGATGCTCGAAACGAATAACTAGAACGGCCTAGGGGAAAAGTACGCATACCGATGTAATCGGGCGAGTTTCTACTTTCAGATGCAACAGAAATTTTGCGGATTGGTCGATCCGTTCGCGAGATATGGCAGTTTGGAAGTAAGAAACGCTTGAGAAACTCAAAATTTTCGCAGTTCTGATGCTCGAAACGAATAACTAGAACCGCCTAGGGAAAACTACACATACCGTTGTAATCGGGTGAGTTTCTACTTTTAGATGCAACAGAAATTTTGCGGATTGAACAATCCGTGAGCGAGATATGGCAGTTTGGAGATAAGAAACGCTTGAGAAACTCAAAATTTTCGCAGTTCTGAGGCTCGAAACGAATAACTAGAGCGCCTAGGGGAGAAGTACGCATACCGTTGTAATCGGGCGAGTTTCTACTTTCAGATGCAACAGAAATTTTGTGGATTGGTCGATCCGTTCGCGAGATGTGGCAGTTTGGAGGTAAGAAACGCTTGAGAAACTCAAAATTTTTGCAGTTCTGATGCTCGAAACGAATAACTAGAACTGCCTAGGGGAAAACTACACCTACCGTTGTAATCGGGCGAGTTTCTACTTTCAGATGCCACAGAAATTTTGCGGATTGGTCAATCCGTTCGCGAGATGTGGCAGTTTGGAGGTAAGAAACGCTCGAGAAACTCAAAATTTTCGCAGTTCTGATGCTCGAAACGAATAACTAGAACGGCCTAGGGGAAAAGTACGCATACCGATGTAATCGGGCGAGTTTCTACTTTCAGATGCAACAGAAATTTTGCGGATTGGTCGATCCGTTCGCGAGATATGGCAGTTTGGAAGTAAGAAACGCTTGAGAAACTCAAAATTTTCGCAGTTCTGATGCTCGAAACGAATAACTAGAGCGGCCTAGGGGAGAAGTACGCATACCGTTGTAATCGGGCGAGTTTCTACTTTCAGATGCAACAGAAATTTTGTGGATTGGTCGATCCGTTCGCGAGATGTGGCAGTTTGGAAGTAAGAAACGCTTGAGAAACTCAAAATTTTTGCAGTTCTGATGCTCGAAACGAATAACTAGAACTGCCTAGGGGAAAACTACACCTACCGTTGTAATCGGGCGAGTTTCTACTTTCAGATGCCACAGAAATTTTGCGGATTGGTCAATCCGTTCGCTCGATATGGCAGTTTGGAGGTAAGAAACGCTTGAGAAACTCAAAATTTTCGCAGTTCTGATGCTCGAAACGAATAACTGGAACGGCCTAGGGGAAAACTACACATACCGTTGTAATCGGGCGAGTTTCTACTTTCAGATGCAACAGAAACTTTGCGGATTGATCAATCCGTTCGCGAGATATGGCAGTTTGGAGATAAGAAACGCTTGAGAAACTCAAAATTTTCGCAGTTCTGATGCTCGAAACGAATAAGTAGAACGGCCTAGGGGAAAACTACACCTACCGTTGTAATCGGGCGAGTTTCTACTTTCAGATGCAACAGAAATTTTGCGGATTGGTCAATCCGTTCGCGAGATATGGCAGTTTGGATGTAAGAAACGCTTGAGAAAGTCAAAATTTTCGCAGTTCTGATGCTCGAAACGAATAACTAGAACGGCCTAGGGGAAAAGTACGGATACCGTTGTAATCGGGCGGGTTTCTACTTTCAGATGCAACAGAAATTTTTGCGGATTGGTCAATCCGTTCGCGAGATGTGGCAGTTTGGAGGTAAGAAACGCTTGAGAAACTCAAAATTTTCGCAGTTCTGATGCTCGAAACGAATAACTAGAACGGCCTAGGGGAAAAGTACGCATACCGATGTAATTGGGCGAGTTTCTACTTTCAGATGCAATAGAAATTTTGCGGATTGGTCGATCCGTTAGCGAGATATGGCAGTTTGGAAGTAAGAAACGCTTGAGAAACTCAAAATTTTCGCAGTTCTGATGCTCGAAACGAATGACTAGAACGGCCTAGGGGAGAAGTACGCATACCGTTGTAATCGGGCGAGTTTCTACTTTCAGATGCAACAGAAATTTTGTGGATTGGTCGATCCGTTCGCGAGATGTGGCAGTTTGGAAGTAAGAAACGCTTGAGAAACTCAAAATTTTTGCAGTTCTGATGCTCGAAACGAATAACTAGAACTGCCTAGGGGAAAACTACACCTACCGTTGTAATCGGGCGAGTTTCTACTTTCAGATGCCACAGAAATTTTGCGGATTGGTCAATCCGTTCGCTCGATATGGCAGTTTGGAGGTAAGAAACGCTTGAGAAACTCAAAATTTTCGCATTTCTGATGCTCGAAACGAATAACTAGAACGGCCCAGGGGAAAAGTGCGCATACCGTTGTAATCGGGCGAGTTTCTACTTTCAGATGCAACAGAAATTTTGCGGATTGGTCAATCCGTTCCCGAGATGTGGCAGTTTGGAAGTAAGAAACGCTTGAGAAACTCAAAATTTTTGCAGTTCTGATGCTCGAAACGAATAACTAGAACTGCCTAGGGGAAAACTACACCTACCGTTGTAATCGGGCGAGTTTCTACTTTCAGATGCCACAGAAATTTTGCGGATTGGTCAATCCGTTCGCGAGATGTGGCAGTTTGGAGGTAAGAAACGCTTGAGAAACTCAAAATTTTCGCAGTTCTGATGCTCGAAACGAATAACTAGAACGGCCTAGGGGAAAAGTACGCATACCGATGTAATTGGGCGAGTTTCTACTTTCAGATGCAATAGAAATTTTGCGGATTGGTCGATCCGTTAGCGAGATATGGCAGTTTGGAAGTAAGAAACGCTTGAGAAACTCAAAATTTTCGCAGTTCTGATGCTCGAAACGAATGACTAGAACGGCCTAGGGGAGAAGTACGCATACCGTTGTAATCGGGCGAGTTTCTACTTTCAGATGCAACAGAAATTTTGTGGATTGGTCGATCCGTTCGCGAGATGTGGCAGTTTGGAAGTAAGAAACGCTTGAGAAACTCAAAATTTTTGCAGTTCTGATGCTCGAAACGAATAACTAGAACTGCCTAGGGGAAAACTACACCTACCGTTGTAATCGGGCGAGTTTCTACTTTCAGATGCCACAGAAATTTTGCGGATTGGTCAATCCGTTCGCTCGATATGGCAGTTTGGAGGTAAGAAACGCTTGAGAAACTCAAAATTTTCGCATTTCTGATGCTCGAAACGAATAACTAGAACGGCCCAGGGGAAAAGTGCGCATACCGTTGTAATCGGGCGAGTTTCTACTTTCAGATGCAACAGAAATTTTGCGGATTGGTCAATCCGTTCCCGAGATGTGGCAGTTTGGAAGTAAGAAACGCTTGAGAAACTCAAAATTTTTGCAGTTCTGATGCTCGAAACGAATAACTAGAACTGCCTAGGGGAAAACTACACCTACCGTTGTAATCGGGCGAGTTTCTACTTTCAGATGCCACAGAAATTTTGCGGATTGGTCAATCCGTGAGCGAGATATGGCAGTTTGGAGGTAAGAAACGCTTGAGAAACTCAAAATTTTCGCATTTCTGATGCTCGAAACGAATAACTGGAACTGCCTAGGGGAAAACTACACATACCGTTGTAATTGGGCGAGTTTCTACTTTCAGATGCAACAGAAATTTTGCGGATTGGTCAATCCGTTCGCGAGATGTGGCAGTTTGGAGGTAAGAAACGCTCGAGAAACTCAAAATTTTCGCAGTTCTGATGCTCGAAACGAATAACTAGAACGGCCTAGGGGAAAAGTACGCATACCGATGTAATCGGGCGAGTTTCTACTTTCAGATGCCACAGAAATTTTGCGGATTGGTCAATCCGTTCGCTCGATATGGCAGTTTGGAGGTAAGAAACGCTTGAGAAACTCAAAATTTTCGCATTTCTGATGCTCGAAACGAATAACTAGAACGGCCCAGGGGAAAAGTGCGCATACCGTTGTAATCGGGCGAGTTTCTACTTTCAGATGCAACAGAAATTTTGCGGATTGGTCAATCCGTTCCCGAGATGTGGCAGTTTGGAAGTAAGAAACGCTTGAGAAACTCAAAATTTTCGCATTTCTGATGCTCGAAACGAATAACTGGAACGGCCTAGGGGAAAACTACACATACCGTTGTAATCGGGCGAGTTTCTACTTTCAGATGCCACAGAAATTTTGCGGATTGGTCAATCCGTTCGCGAGATGTGGCAGTTTGGAGGTAAGAAACGCTCGAGAAACTCAAAATTTTCGCAGTTCTGATGCTCGAAACGAATAACTAGAACGGCCTAGGGGAAAAGTACGCATACCGATGTAATCGGGCGAGTTTCTACTTTCAGATGCAACAGAAATTTTGCGGATTGGTCGATCCGTTCGCGAGATATGGCAGTTTGGAAGTAAGAAACGCTTGAGAAACTCAAAATTTTCGCAGTTCTGATGCTCGAAACGAATAACTAGAACCGCCTAGGGGAAAACTACACATACCGTTGTAATCGGGTGAGTTTCTACTTTTAGATGCAACAGAAATTTTGCGGATTGAACAATCCGTGAGCGAGATATGGCAGTTTGGAGATAAGAAACGCTTGAGAAACTCAAAATTTTCGCAGTTCTGAGGCTCGAAACGAATAACTAGAGCGGCCTAGGGGAGAAGTACGCATACCGTTGTAATCGGGCGAGTTTCTACTTTCAGATGCAACAGAAATTTTGTGGATTGGTCGATCCGTTCGCGAGATGTGGCAGTTTGGAAGTAAGAAACGCTTGAGAAACTCAAAATTTTTGCAGTTCTGATGCTCGAAACGAATAACTAGAACTGCCTAGGGGAAAACTACACCTACCGTTGTAATCGGGCGAGTTTCTACTTTCAGATGCCACAGAAATTTTGCGGATTGGTCAATCCGTTCGCTCGATATGGCAGTTTGGAGGTAAGAAACGCTTGAGAAACTCAAAATTTTCGCAGTTCTGATGCTCGAAACGAATAACTGGAACGGCCTAGGGGAAAACTACACATACCGTTGTAATCGGGCGAGTTTCTACTTTCAGATGCAACAGAAACTTTGCGGATTGATCAATCCGTTCGCGAGATATGGCAGTTTGGAGATAAGAAACGCTTGAGAAACTCAAAATTTTCGCAGTTCTGATGCTCGAAACGAATAAGTAGAACGGCCTAGGGGAAAACTACACCTACCGTTGTAATCGGGCGAGTTTCTACTTTCAGATGCAACAGAAATTTTGCGGATTGGTCAATCCGTTCGCGAGATATGGCAGTTTGGATGTAAGAAACGCTTGAGAAAGTCAAAATTTTCGCAGTTCTGATGCTCGAAACGAATAACTAGAACGGCCTAGGGGAAAAGTACGGATACCGTTGTAATCGGGCGGGTTTCTACTTTCAGATGCAACAGAAATTTTGCGGATTGGTCAATCCGTTCGCGAGATGTGGCAGTTTGGAGGTAAGAAACGCTTGAGAAACTCAAAATTTTCGCAGTTCTGATGCTCGAAACGAATAACTAGAACGGCCTAGGGGAAAAGTACGCATACCGATGTAATTGGGCGAGTTTCTACTTTCAGATGCAATAGAAATTTTGCGGATTGGTCGATCCGTTAGCGAGATATGGCAGTTTGGAAGTAAGAAACGCTTGAGAAACTCAAAATTTTCGCAGTTCTGATGCTCGAAACGAATGACTAGAACGGCCTAGGGGAGAAGTACGCATACCGTTGTAATCGGGCGAGTTTCTACTTTCAGATGCAACAGAAATTTTGTGGATTGGTCGATCCGTTCGCGAGATGTGGCAGTTTGGAAGTAAGAAACGCTTGAGAAACTCAAAATTTTTGCAGTTCTGATGCTCGAAACGAATAACTAGAACTGCCTAGGGGAAAACTACACCTACCGTTGTAATCGGGCGAGTTTCTACTTTCAGATGCCACAGAAATTTTGCGGATTGGTCAATCCGTTCGCTCGATATGGCAGTTTGGAGGTAAGAAACGCTTGAGAAACTCAAAATTTTCGCATTTCTGATGCTCGAAACGAATAACTAGAACGGCCCAGGGGAAAAGTGCGCATACCGTTGTAATCGGGCGAGTTTCTACTTTCAGATGCAACAGAAATTTTGCGGATTGGTCAATCCGTTCCCGAGATGTGGCAGTTTGGAAGTAAGAAACGCTTGAGAAACTCAAAATTTTTGCAGTTCTGATGCTCGAAACGAATAACTAGAACTGCCTAGGGGAAAACTACACCTACCGTTGTAATCGGGCGAGTTTCTACTTTCAGATGCCACAGAAATTTTGCGGATTGGTCAATCCGTGAGCGAGATATGGCAGTTTGGAGGTAAGAAACGCTTGAGAAACTCAAAATTTTCGCATTTCTGATGCTCGAAACGAATAACTGGAACTGCCTAGGGGAAAACTACACATACCGTTGTAATTGGGCGAGTTTCTACTTTCAGATGCAACAGAAATTTTGCGGATTGGTCAATCCGTTCGCGAGATGTGGCAGTTTGGAGGTAAGAAACGCTCGAGAAACTCAAAATTTTCGCAGTTCTGATGCTCGAAACGAATAACTAGAACGGCCTAGGGGAAAAGTACGCATACCGATGTAATCGGGCGAGTTTCTACTTTCAGATGCCACAGAAATTTTGCGGATTGGTCAATCCGTTCGCTCGATATGGCAGTTTGGAGGTAAGAAACGCTTGAGAAACTCAAAATTTTCGCATTTCTGATGCTCGAAACGAATAACTAGAACGGCCCAGGGGAAAAGTGCGCATACCGTTGTAATCGGGCGAGTTTCTACTTTCAGATGCAACAGAAATTTTGCGGATTGGTCAATCCGTTCCCGAGATGTGGCAGTTTGGAAGTAAGAAACGCTTGAGAAACTCAAAATTTTCGCATTTCTGATGCTCGAAACGAATAACTGGAACGGCCTAGGGGAAAACTACACATACCGTTGTAATCGGGCGAGTTTCTACTTTCAGATGCAACAGAAATTTTGCGGATTGGTCAATCCGTTCGCGAGATGTGGCAGTTTGGAGGTAAGAAACGCTCGAGAAACTCAAAATTTTCGCAGTTCTGATGCTCGAAACGAATAACTAGAACGGCCTAGGGGAAAAGTACGCATACCGATGTAATCGGGCGAGTTTCTACTTTCAGATGCAACAGAAATTTTGCGGATTGGTCGATCCTTTCGCGAGATATGGCAGTTTGGAAGTAAGAAACGCTTGAGAAACTCAAAATTTTCGCAGTTCTGATGCTCGAAACGAATAACTAGAACGGCCTAGGGGAAAAGTACGGATACCGTTGTAATCGGGCGGGTTTCTACTTTCAGATGCAACAGAAATTTTGCGGATTGGTCAATCCGTTCGCGAGATGTGGCAGTTTGGAGGTAAGAAACGCTTGAGAAACTCAAAATTTTCGCAGTTCTGATGCTCGAAACGAATAACTAGAACGGCCTAGGGGAAAAGTACGCATACCGATGTAATTGGGCGAGTTTCTACTTTCAGATGCAACAGAAATTTTGCGGATTGGTCGATCCGTTAGCGAGATATGGCAGTTTGGAAGTAAGAAACGCTTGAGAAACTCAAAATTTTCGCAGTTCTGATGCTCGAAACGAATGACTAGAACGGCCTAGGGGAGAAGTACGCATACCGTTGTAATCGGGCGAGTTTCTACTTTCAGATGCAACAGAAATTTTGTGGATTGGTCGATCCGTTCGCGAGATGTGGCAGTTTGGAAGTAAGAAACGCTTGAGAAACTCAAAATTTTTGCAGTTCTGATGCTCGAAACGAATAACTAGAACTGCCTAGGGGAAAACTACACCTACCGTTGTAATCGGGCGAGTTTCTACTTTCAGATGCCACAGAAATTTTGCGGATTGAACAATCCGTGAGCGAGATATGGCAGTTTGGAGGTAAGAAACGCTTGAGAAACTCAAAATTTTCGCAGTTCTGATGCTCGAAACGAATAACTGGAACGGCCTAGGGGAAAACTACACATACCGTTGTAATCGGGCGAGTTTCTACTTTCAGATGCAACAGAAACTTTGCGGATTGATCAATCCGTTCGGGAGATATGGCAGTTTGGAGATAAGAAACGCTTGAGAAACTCAAAATTTTCGCAGTTCTGATGCTCGAAACGAATAACTAGAACGGCCTAGGGGAAAAGTACGCATACCGATGTAATCGGGCGAGTTTCTACTTTCAGATGCAACAGAAATTTTGCGGATTGGTCGATCCGTTCGCGAGATATGGCAGTTTGGAAGTAAGAAACGCTTGAGAAACTCAAAATTTTCGCAGTTCTGATGCTCGAAACGAATAACTAGAACCGCCTAGGGGAAAACTACACATACCGTTGTAATCGGGTGAGTTTCTACTTTTAGATGCAACAGAAATTTTGCGGATTGAACAATCCGTGAGCGACATATGGCAGTTTGGAGATAAGAAACGCTTGAGGAACTCAAAATTTTCGCAGTTCTGATGCTCGAAACGAATAACTAGAACCGCCTAGGGGAAAACTACACATACCGTTGTAATCGGGTGAGTTTCTACTTTTAGATGCAACAGAAATTTTGCGGATTGAACAATCCGTGAGCGACATATGGCAGTTTGGAGATAAGAAACGCTTGAGGAACTCAAAATTTTCGCAGTTCTGAGGCTCGAAACGAATAACTAGAACCGCCTAGGGGAAAACTACACATACCGTTGTAATCGGTTGAGTTTCTACTTTTAGATGCAACAGAAATTTTGCGGATTGAACAATCCGTGAGCGAGATATGGCAGTTTGGAGATAAGAAACGCTTGAGAAACTCAAAATTTTCGCAGTTCTGAGGCTCGAAACGAATAACTAGAACGGCCTAGGGGAGAAGTACGCATACCGTTGTAATCGGGCGAGTTTCTACTTTCAGATGCAACAGAAATTTTGTGGATTGGTCGATCCGTTCGCGAGATGTGGCAGTTTGGAAGTAAGAAACGCTTGAGAAACTCAAAATTTTTGCAGTTCTGATGCTCGAAACGAATAACTAGAACTGCCTAGGGGAAAACTACACCTACCGTTGTAATCGGGCGAGTTTCTACTTTCAGATGCCACTGAAATTTTGCGGATTGGTCAATCCGTTCGCTCGATATGGCAGTTTGGAGGTAAGAAACGCTTGAGAAACTCAAAATTTTCGCAGTTCTGATGCTCGAAACGAATAACTAGAACGGCCCAGGGGAAAAGTGCGCATACCGTTGTAATCGGGCGAGTTTCTACTTTCAGATGCAACAGAAATTTTGCGGATTGGTCAATCCGTTCCCGAGATGTGGCAGTTTGGAAGTAAGAAACGCTTGAGAAACTCAAAATTTTTGCAGTTCTGATGCTCGAAACGAATAACTAGAACTGCCTAGGGGAAAACTACACCTACCGTTGAAATCGGGCGAGTTTCTACTTTCAGATGCCACAGAAATTTTGCGGATTGAACAATCCGTGAGCGAGATATGGCAGTTTGGAGGTAAGAAACGCTTGAGAAACTCAAAATTTTCGCAGTTCTGATGCTCGAAACGAATAACTGGAACGGCCTAGGGGAAAACTACACATACCGTTGTAATCGGGCGAGTTTCTACTTTCAGATGCAACAGAAACTTTGCGGATTGATCAATCCGTTCGCGAGATATGGCAGTTTGGAGATAAGAAACGCTTGACAAACTCAAAATTTTCGCAGTTCTGATGCTCGAAACGAATAACTAGAACGGCCTAGGGGAAAACTACACCTACCGTTGTAATCGGGCGAGTTTCTACTTTCAGATGCAACAGAAATTTTGCGGATTGGTCAATCCGTTCGCGAGATATGGCAGTTTGGATGTAAGAAACGCTTGAGAAAGTCAAAATTTTCGCAGTTCTGATGCTCGAAACGAATAACTAGAACAGCCTAGGGGAAAAGTACGGATACCGTTGTAATCGGGCGGGTTTCTACTTTCAGATGCAACAGAAATTTTGCGGATTGGTCGATCCGTTAGCGAGATATGGCAGTTTGGAAGTAAGAAACGCTTGAGAAACTCAAAATTTTCGCAGTTCTGATGCTAGAAACGAATGACTAGAACGGCCTAGGGGAGAAGTACGCATACCGTTGTAATCGGGCGAGTTTCTACTTTCAGATGCAACAGAAATTTTGTGGATTCGTCGATCCGTTCGCGAGATGTGGCAGTTTGGAAGTAAGAAACGCTTGAGAAACTCAAAATTTTTGCAGTTCTGATGCTCGAAACGAATAACTAGAACTGCCTAGGGGAAAACTACACCTACCGTTGTAATCGGGCGAGTTTCTACTTTCAGATGACACAGAAATTTTGCGGATTGGTCAATCCGTTCGCTCGATATGGCAGTTTGGAGGTAAGAAACGCTTGAGAAACTCAAAATTTTCGCAGTTCTGATGCTCGAAACGAATAACTAGAACGGCCAAGGGGAAAAGTGCGCATACCGTTGTAATCGGGCGAGTTTCTACTTTCAGATGCAACAGAAATTTTGCGGATTGGTCAATCCGTTCCCGAGATGTGGCAGTTTGGAAGTAAGAAACGCTTGAGAAACTCAAAATTTTTGCAGTTCTGATGCTCGAAACGAATAACTAGAACTGCCTAGGGGAAAACTACACCTACCGTTGTAATCGGGCGAGTTTCTACTTTCATATGCCACAGAAATTTTGCGGATTGGTCAATCCGTTCGCTCGATATGGCAGTTTGGAGGTAAGAAACGCTTGAGAAACTCAAAATTTTCGCAGTTCTGATGCTCGAAACGAATAACTGGAACGGCCTAGGGGAAAACTACACATACCGTTGTAATCGGGCGAGTTTCTACTTTCAGATGCAACAGAAACTTTGCGGATTGATCAATCCGTTCGCGAGATATGGCAGTTTGGAGATAAGAAACCCTTGAGAAACTCAAAATTTTCGCAGTTCTGATGCTCGAAACGAATAACTAGAACGGCCTAGGGGAAAACTACACCCACCGTTGTAATCGGGCGAGTTTCTACTTTCAGATGCAACAGAAATTTTGCGGATTGGTCAATCCGTTCGCTCGATATGGCAGTTTGGAAGTAAGAAACGCTTGAGAAACTCAAAATTTTCGCAGTTCTGATGCTCCAAACGAATAACTAGAACGGCCTAGGGGAAAACTACACATACCGTTGTAATCGGGCGAGTTTCTACTTTCAGATGCAACAGAAACTTTGCGGATTGATCAATCCGTTCGCGAGATATGGCAGTTTGGAGATAAGAAACGCTTGAGAAACTCAAAATTTTCGCAGTTCTGATGCTCGAAACGAATAACTAGAACGGCCTAGGGGAAAACTACACCTACCGTTGTAATCGGGCGAGTTTCTACTTTCAGATGCAACAGAAATTTTGCGGATTGGTCAATCCGTTCGCGAGATATGGCAGTTTGGATGTAAGAAACGCTTGAGAAAGTCAAAATTTTCGCAGTTCTGATGCTCGAAACGAATAACTAGAACTGCCTAGGGGAAAACTACACCAACCGTTGTAATCGGGCGAGTTTCTACTTTCAGATGACACAGAAATTTTGCGGATTGGTCAATCCGTTCGCTCGATATGGCAGTTTGGAGGTAAGAAACGCTTGAGAAACTCAAAATTTTCGCAGTTCTGATGCTCGAAACGAATAACTAGAACGGCCAAGGGGAAAAGTGCGCATACCGTTGTAATCGGGCGAGTTTCTACTTTCAGATGCAACAGAAATTTTGCGGATTGGTCAATCCGTTCCCGAGATGTGGCAGTTTGGAAGTAAGAAACGCTTGAGAAACTCAAAATTTTTGCAGGTCTGATGCTCGAAACGAATAACTAGAACTGCCTAGGGGAAAACTACACCTACCGTTGTAATCGGGCGAGTTTCTACTTTCATATGCCACAGAAATTTTGCGGATTGGTCAATCCGTTCGCTCGATATGGCAGTTTGGAGGTAAGAAACGCTTGAGAAACTCAAAATTTTCGCAGTTCTGATGCTCGAAACGAATAACTGGAACGGCCTAGGGGAAAACTACACATACCGTTGTAATCGGGCGAGTTTCTACTTTCAGATACAACAGAAACTTTGCGGATTGATCAATCCGTTCGCGAGATATGGCAGTTTGGATGTAAGAAACGCTTGAGAAAGTCAAAATTTTCGCAGTTCTGATGCTCGAAACGAATAACTAGAACGGCCTAGGGGAAAAGTACGGATACCGTTGTAATCGGGCGGGTTTCTACTTTCAGATGCCACAGAAATTTTGCGGATTGGTCAATCCGTTCGCTCGATATGGCAGTTTGGAAGTAAGAAACGCTTGAGAAACTCAAAATTTTCGCAGTTCTGATGCTCGAAACGAATAACTAGAACGGCCTAGGGGAAAAGTACGGATACCGTTGTAATCGGGCGGGTTTCTACTTTCAGATGCCACAGAAATTTTGCGGATTGGTCAATCCGTTCGCTCGATATGGCAGTTTGGAAGTAAGAAACGCTTGAGAAACTCAAAATTTTCGCAGTTCTGATGCTCCAAACGAATAACTAGAACGGCCTAGGGGAAAACTACACATACCGTTGTAATCGGGCGAGTTTCTACTTTCAGATGCAACAGAAACTTTGCGGATTGATCAATCCGTTCGCGAGATATGGCAGTTTGGAGATAAGAAACGCTTGAGAAACTCAAAATTTTCGCAGTTCTGATGCTCGAAACGAATAACTAGAACGGCCTAGGGGAAAACTACACCTACCGTTGTAATCGGGCGAGTTTCTACTTTCAGATGCAACAGAAATTTTGCGGATTGGTCAATCCGTTCGCGAGATATGGCAGTTTGGATGTAAGAAACGCTTGAGATAGTCAAAATTTTCGCAGTTCTGATGCTCGAAACGAATAACTAGAACGGCCTAGGGGAAAAGTACGGATACCGTTGTAATCGGGCGGGTTTCTACTTTCAGATGCAACAGAAATTTTGCGGATTGGTCAATCCGTTCGCGAGATGTGGCAGTTTGGAGGTAAGAAACGCTTGAGAAACTCAAAATTTTCGCAGTTCTGATGCTCGAAACGAATAACTGGAACGGCCTAGGGGAAAACTACACCTACCGTTGTAATCGGGCGAGTTTCTACTTTCAGATGCCACAGAAATTTTGCGGATTGGTCAATCCGTTCGCTCTATATGGCAGTTTGGAAGTAAGAAACGCTTGAGAAACTCAAAATTTTCGCAGTTCTGATGCTCGAAACGAATAACTAGAACGGCCTAGGGGAAAAGTACGCATACCGTTGTAATCGGGTGAGTTTCTACTTTTAGATGCAACAGAAATTTTGCGGATTGAACAATCCGTGAGCGAGATATGGCAGTTTGGAGATAAGAAACGCTTGAGAAACTCAAAATTTTCGCAGTTCTGAGGCTCGAAACGAATAACTAGAACGGCCTAGGGGAGAAGTACGCATACCGTTGTAATCGGGCGAGTTTCTACTTTCAGATGCAACAGAAATTTTGTGGATTGGTCGATCCGTTCGCGAGATGTGGCAGTTTGGAAGTAAGAAACGCTTGAGAAACTCAAAATTTTTGCAGTTCTGATGCTCGAAACGAATAACTAGAACTGCCTAGGGGAAAACTACACCTACCGTTGTAATCGGGCGAGTTTCTACTTTCAGATGCCACAGAAATTTTGCTGATTGGTCAATCCGTTCGCGAGATGTGGCAGTTTGGAGGTAAGAAGCGCTCGAGAAACTCAAAATTTTCGCAGTTCTGACGCTCGAAACGAATAACTAGAACGGCCTAGGGGAAAAGTACGCATACCGATGTAATCGGGCGAGTTTCTACTTTCAGATGCAACAGAAATTTTGTGGATTGGTCGATCCGTTCGCGAGATGTGGCAGTTTGGAAGTAAGAAACGCTTGAGAAACTCAAAATTTTTGCAGTTCTGATGCTCGAAACGAATAACTAGAACTGCCTAGGGGAAAACTACACCTACCGTTGTAATCGGGCGAGTTTCTACTTTCAGATGCCACAGAAATTTTGCGGATTGGTCAATCCGTTCGCGAGATGTGGCAGTTTGGAGGTAAGAAACGCTCGAGAAACTCAAAATTTTCGCAGTTGTGATGCTCGAAACGAATAACTAGAACGTCCTAGGGGAAAAGTACGCATACCGATGTAATCGGGCGAGTTTCTACTTTCAGATGCAACAGAAATTTTGCGGATTGGTCGATCCGTTCGCGAGATATGGCAGTTTGGAAGTAAGAAACGCTTGAGAAACTCAAAATTTTCGCAGTTCTGATGCTCGAAACGAATAACTAGAACCGCCTAGGGGAAAACTACACATACCGTTGTAATCGGTTGAGTTTCTACTTTTAGATGCAACAGAAATTTTGCGGATTGAGCAATCCGTGAGCGAGATATGGCAGTTTGGAGATAAGAAACGCTTGAGAAACTCAAAATTTTCGCAGTTCTGAGGCTCGAAACGAATAACTAGAACGGCCTAGGGGAGAAGTACGCATACCGTTGTAATCGGGCGAGTTTCTACTTTCAGATGCAACAGAAATTTTGTGGATTGGTCGATCCGTTCGCGAGATGTGGCAGTTTGGAAGTAAGAAACGCTTGAGAAACTCAAAATTTTTGCAGTTCTGATGCTCGAAACGAATAACTAGACCTGCCTAGGGGAAAACTACACCTACCGTTGTAATCGGGCGAGTTTCTACTTTCAGATGCCACTGAAATTTTGCGGATTGGTCAATCCGTTCGCTCGATATGGCAGTTTGGAGGTAAGAAACGCTTGAGAAACTCAAAATTTTCGCAGTTCTGATGCTCGAAACGAATAACTAGAACGGCCCAGGGGAAAAGTGCGCATACCGTTGTAATCGGGCGAGTTTCTACTTTCAGATGCAACAGAAATTTTGCGGATTGGTCAATCCGTTCCCGAGATGTGGCAGTTTGGAAGTAAGAAACGCTTGAGAAACTCAAAATTTTTGCAGTTCTGATGCTCGAAACGAATAACTAGAACTGCCTAGGGGAAAACTACACCTACCGTTGAAATCGGGCGAGTTTCTACTTTCAGATGCCACAGAAATTTTGCGGATTGAACAATCCGTGAGCGAGGTATGGCAGTTTGGAGGTAAGAAACGCTTGAGAAACTCAAAATTTTCGCAGTTCTGATGCTCGAAACGAATAACTAGAACGGCCTAGGGGAAAAGTACGGATACCGTTGTAATCGGGCGGGTTTCTACTTTCAGATGCAACAGAAATTTTGCGGATTGGTCAATCCGTTCGCGAGATGTGGCAGTTTGGAGGTAAGAAACGCTTGAGAAACTCAAAATTTTCGCAGTTCTGATGCTCGAAACGAATAACTAGAACGGCCTAGGGGAAAAGTACGCATACCGATGTAATTGGGCGAGTTTCTACTTTCAGATGCAACAGAAATTTTGCGGATTGGTCGATCCGTTAGCGAGATATGGCAGTTTGGAAGTAAGAAACGCTTGAGAAACTCAAAATTTTCGCAGTTCTGATGCTCGAAACGAATGACTAGAACGGCCTAGGGGAGAAGTACGCATACCGTTGTAATCGGGCGAGTTTCTACTTTCAGATGCAACAGAAATTTTGTGGATTGGTCGATCCGTTCGCGAGATGTGGCAGTTTGGAAGTAAGAAACGCTTGAGAAACTCAAAATTTTTGCAGTTCTGATGCTCGAAACGAATAACTAGAACTGCCTAGGGGAAAACTACACCTACCGTTGTAATCGGGCGAGTTTCTACTTTCAGATGCCACAGAAATTTTGCGGATTGGTCAATCCGTTCGCTCGATATGGCAGTTTGGAGGTAAGAAACGCTTGACAAACTCAAAATTTTCGCAGTTCTGATGCTCGAAACGAATAACTAGAACGGCCCAGGGGAAAAGTGCGCATACCGTTGTAATCGGGCGAGTTTATACTTTCAGATGCAACAGAAATTTTGCGGATTGGTCAATCCGTTCCCGAGATGTGGCCGTTTGGAAGTAAGAAACGCTTGAGAAACTCAAAATTTGTGCAGTTCTGATGCTCGAAACGAATAACTAGACCTGCCTAGGGGAAAACTACACCTACCGTTGTAATCGGGCGAGTTTCTACTTTCAGATGCCACAGAAATTTTGCGGATTGGTCAATCCGTTCGCTCGATATGGCAGTTTGGAGGTAAGAAACGCTTGAGAAACTCAAAATTTTCGCAGTTCTGATGCTCGAAACGAATAACTAGCACGGCCCGGGGGAAAAGTGCGCATACCGTTGTAATCGGGCGAGTTTCTACTTTCAGATGCAACAGAAATTTTGCGGATTGGTCAATCCGTTCCCGAGATGTGGCAGTTTGGAAGTAAGAAACGCTTGAGAAACTCAAAATTTTTGCAGTTCTGATGCTCGAAACGAATAACTAGAACTGCCTAGGGGAAAACTACACCTACCGTTGTAATCGGGCGAGTTTCTACTTTCAGATGCCACAGAAATTTTGCGGATTGGTCAATCCGTTCGCTCGATATGGCAGTTTGGAGGTAAGAAACGCTTGAGAAACTCAAAATTTTCGCAGTTCTGATGCTCGAAACGAATAACTGGAACGGCCTAGGGGAAAACTACACATACCGTTGTAATCGGGCGAGTTTCTACTTTCAGATGCAACAGAAACTTTGCGGATTGATCAATCCGTTCGCGAGATATGGCAGTTTGGAGATAAGAAACGCTTGAGAAACTCAAAATTTTCGCAGTTCTGATGCTCGAAACGAATAACTAGAACGGCCTAGGGGAAAACTACACCTACCGTTGTAATCGGGCGAGTTTCTACTTTCAGATGCAACAGAAATTTTGCGGATTGGTCGATTCGTTCGCGAGATATGGCAGTTTGGATGTAAGAAACGCTTGAGAAAGTCGAAATTTTCGCAGTTCTGATGCTCGAAACGAATAACTAGAACGTCCTAGGGGAAAAGTACGCATACCGATGTAATCGGGCGAGTTTCTACTTTCAGATGCAACAGAAATTTTGCGGATTGGTCGATCCGTTCGCGAGATGTGGCAGTTTGGAGGTAAGAAACGCTTGAGAAACTCAAAATTTTCGCAGTTCTGATGCTCGAAACGAATAACTAGAACGGCCTAGGGGAAAAGTACGCATACCGATGTAATTGGGCGAGTTTCTACTTTCAGATGCAACAGAAATTTTGCGGATTGGTCGATCCGTTAGCGAGATATGGCAGTTTGGAAGTAAGAAACGCTTGAGAAACTCAAAATTTTCGCAGTTCTGATGCTCGAAACGAATGACTAGAACGGCCTAGGGGAGAAGTACGCATACCGTTGTAATCGGGCGAGTTTCTACTTTCAGATGCAACAGAAATTTTGTGGATTGGTCGATCCGTTCGCGAGATGTGGCAGTTTGGAAGTAAGAAACGCTTGAGAAACTCAAAATTTTTGCAGTTCTGATGCTCGAAACGAATAACTAGAACTGCCTAGGGGAAAACTACACCTACCGTTGTAATCGGGCGAGTTTCTACTTTCAGATGCCACAGAAATTTTGCGGATTGGTCAATCCGTTCGCTCGATATGGCAGTTTGGAGGTAAGAAACGCTTGAGAAACTCAAAATTTTCGCAGTTCTGATGCTCGAAACGAATAACTAGCACGGCCCAGGGGAAAAGTGCGCATACCGTTGTAATCGGGCGAGTTTCTACTTTCAGATGCAACAGAAATTTTGCGGATTGGTCAATCCGTTCCCGAGATGTGGCAGTTTGGAAGTAAGAAACGCTTGAGAAACTCAAAATTTTTGCAGTTCTGATGCTCGAAACGAATAACTAGAACTGCCTAGGGGAAAACTACACCTACCGTTGTAATCGGGCGAGTTTCTACTTTCAGATGCCACAGAAATTTTGCGGATTGGTCAATCCGTTCGCTCGATATGGCAGTTTGGAGGTAAGAAACGCTTGAGAAACTAAAAATTTTCGCAGTTCTGATGCTCGAAACGAATAACTGGAACGGCCTAGGGGAAAACTACACATACCGTTGTAATCGGGCGAGTTTCTACTTTCAGATGCAACAGAAACTTTGCGGATTGATCAATCCGTTCGCGAGATATGGCAGTTTGGAGATAAGAAACGCTTGAGAAACTCAAAATTTTCGCAGTTCTGATGCTCGAAACGAATAACTAGAACGGCCTAGGGGAAAACTACACCTACCGTTGTAATCGGGCGAGTTTCTACTTTCAGATGCAACAGAAATTTTGCGGATTGGTCGATTCGTTCGCGAGATATGGCAGTTTGGATGTAAGAAACGCTTGAGAAAGTCGAAATTTTCGCAGTTCTGATGCTCGAAACGAATAACTAGAACGTCCTAGGGGAAAAGTACGCATACCGATGTAATCGGGCGAGTTTCTACTTTCAGATGCAACAGAAATTTTGCGGATTGGTCGATCCGTTCGCGAGATATGGCAGTTTGGAAGTAAGAAACGCTTGAGAAACTCAAAATTTTCGCAGTTCTGATTCTCGAAACGAATAACTAGAACCGCCTAGGGGAAAACTACACATACCGTTGTAATCGGTTGAGTTTCTACTTTTAGATGCAACAGAAATTTTGCGGATTGAACAATCCGTGAGCGAGATATGGCAGTTTGGAGATAAGAAACGCTTGAGAAACTCAAAATTTTCGCAGTTCTGAGGCTCGAAACGAATAACTAGAACGGCCTCGGGGAGAAGTACGCATACCGTTGTAATCGGGCGAGTTTCTACTTTCAGATGCAACAGAAATTTTGTGGATTGGTCGATCCGTTCGCGAGATGTGGCAGCTTGGAAGTAAGAAACGCTTGAGAAACTCAAAATTTTTGCAGTTCTGATGCTCGAAACGAATAACTAGAACTGCCTAGGGGAAAACTACACCTACCGTTGTAATCGGGCGAGTTTCTACTTTCAGATGCCACTGAAATTTTGCGGATTGGTCAATCCGTTCGCTCGATATGGCAGTTTGGAGGTAAGAAACGCTTGAGAAACTCAAAATTTTCGCAGTTCTGATGCTCGAAACGAATAACTAGAACGGCCCAGGGGAAAAGTGCGCATACCGTTGTAATCGGGCGAGTTTCTACTTTCAGATGCAACAGAAATTTTGCGGATTGGTCAATCCGTTCCCGAGATGTGGCAGTTTGGAAGTAAGAAACGCTTGAGAAACTCAAAATTTTTGCAGTTCTGATGCTCGAAACGAATAACTAGAACTGCCTAGGGGAAAACTACACCTACCGTTGAAATCGGGCGAGTTTCTACTTTCAGATGCCACAGAAATTTTGCGGATTGAACAATCCGTGAGCGAGATATGGCAGTTTGGAGGTAAGAAACGCTTGAGAAACTCAAAATTTTCGCAGTTCTGATGCTCGAAACGAATAACTGGAACGGCCTAGGGGAAAACTACACATACCGTTGTAATCGGGCGAGTTTCTACTTTCAGATGCAACAGAAACTTTGCGGATTGATCAATCCGTTCGCGAGATATGGCAGTTTGGAGATAAGAAACGCTTGAGAAACTCAAAATTTTCGCAGTTCTGATGCTCGAAACGAATAACTAGAACGGCCTAGGGGAAAACTACACCTACCGTTGTAATCGGGCGAGTTTCTACTTTCAGATGCAACAGAAATTTTGCGGATTGGTCAATCCGTTCGCGAGATATGGCAGTTTGGATGTAAGAAACGCTTGAGAAAGTCAAAATTTTCGCAGTTCTGATGCTCGAAACGAATAACTAGAACGGCCTAGGGGAAAAGTACGGATACCGTTGTAATCGGGCGGGTTTCTACTTTCAGATGCAACAGAAATTTTGCGGATTGGTCAATCCGTTCGCGAGATGTGGCAGTTTGGAGGTAAGAAACGCTTGAGAAACTCAAAATTTTCGCAGTTCTGATGCTCGAAACGAATAACTAGAACGGCCTAGGGGAAAAGTACGCATACCGATGTAATTGGGCGAGTTTCTACTTTCAGATGCAACAGAAATTTTGCGGATTGGTCGATCCGTTAGCGAGATATGGCAGTTTGGAAGTAGGAAACGCTTGAGAAACTCAAAATTTTCGCAGTTCTGATGCTCGAAACGAATGACTAGAACGGCCTAGGGGAGAAGTACGCATACCGTTGTAATCGGGCGAGTTTCTACTTTCAGATGCAACAGAAATTTTGTGGATTGGTCGATCCGTTCGCGAGATGTGGCAGTTTGGAAGTAAGAAACGCTTGAGAAACTCAAAATTTTTGCAGTTCTGATGCTCGAAACGAATAACTAGAACTGCCTAGGGGAAAACTACACCTACCGTTGTAATCGGGCGAGTTTCTACTTTCAGATGCCACAGAAATTTTGCGGATTGGTCAATCCGTTCAATCGATATGGCAGTTTGGAGGTAAGAAACGCTTGACAAACTCAAAATTTTCGCAGTTCTGATGCTCGAAACGAATAACTAGAACGGCCCAGGGGAAAAGTGCGCATACCGTTGTAATCGGGCGAGTTTCTACATTCAGATGCAACAGAAATTTTGCGGATTGGTCAATCCGTTCCCGAGATGTGGCCGTTTGGAAGTAAGAAACGCTTGAGAAACTCAAAATTTTTGCAGTTCTGATGCTCGAAACGAATAACTAGAACTGCCTAGGGGAAAACTACACCTACCGTTGTAATCGGGCGAGTTTCTACTTTCAGATGCCACAGAAATTTTGCGGATTGGTCAATCCGTTCGCTCGATATGGCAGTTTGGAGGTAAGAAACGCTTGAGAAACTCAAAATTTTCGCAGTTCTGATGCTCGAAACGAATAACTAGCACGGCCCAGGGGAAAAGTGCGCATACCGTTGTAATCGGGCGAGTTTCTACTTTCAGATGCAACAGAAATTTTGCGGATTGGTCAATCCGTTCCCGAGATGTGGCAGTTTGGAAGTAAGAAACGCTTGAGAAACTCAAAATTTTTGCAGTTCTGATGCTCGAAACGAATAACTAGAACTGCCTAGGGGAAAACTACACCTACCGTTGTAATCGGGCGAGTTTCTACTTTCAGATGCCACAGAAATTTTGCGGATTGGTCAATCCGTTCGCTCGATATGGCAGTTTGGAGTTAAGAAACGCTTGAGAAACTCAAAATTTTCGCAGTTCTGATGCTCGAAACGAATAACTGGAACGGCCTAGGGGAAAACTACACATACCGTTGTAATCGGGCGAGTTTCTACTTTCAGATGCAACAGAAACTTTGCGGATTGATCAATCCGTTCGCGAGATATGGCAGTTTGGAGATAAGAAACGCTTGAGAAACTCAAAATTTTCGCAGTTCTGATGCTCGAAACGAATAACTAGAACGGCCTAGGGGAAAACTACACCTACCGTTGTAATCGGGCGAGTTTCTACTTTCAGATGCAACAGAAATTTTGCGGATTGGTCGATTCGTTCGCGAGATATGGCAGTTTGGATGTAAGAAACGCTTGAGAAAGTCGAAATTTTCGCAGTTCTGATGCTCGAAACGAATAACTAGAACGTCCTAGGGGAAAAGTACGCATACCGATGTAATCGGGCGAGTTTCTACTTTCAGATGCAACAGAAATTTTGCGGATTGGTCGATCCGTTCGCGAGATGTGGCAGTTTGGAGGTAAGAAACGCTTGAGAAACTCAAAATTTTCGCAGTTCTGATGCTCGAAACGAATAACTAGAACGGCCTAGGGGAAAAGTACGCATACCGATGTAATTGGGCGAGTTTCTACTTTCAGATGCAACAGAAATTTTGCGGATTGGTCGATCCGTTAGCGAGATATGGCAGTTTGGAAGTAAGAAACGCTTGAGAAACTCAAAATTTTCGCAGTTCTGATGCTCGAAACGAATGACTAGAACGGCCTAGGGGAGAAGTACGCATACCGTTGTAATCGGGCGAGTTTCTACTTTCAGATGCAACAGAAATTTTGTGGATTGGTCGATCCGTTCGCGAGATGTGGCAGTTTGGAAGTAAGAAACGCTTGAGAAACTCAAAATTTTTGCAGTTCTGATGCTCGAAACGAATAACTAGAACTGCCTAGGGGAAAACTACACCTACCGTTGTAATCGGGCGAGTTTCTACTTTCAGATGCCACAGAAATTTTGCGGATTGGTCAATCCGTTCGCTCGATATGGCAGTTTGGAGGTAAGAAACGCTTGAGAAACTCAAAATTTTCGCAGTTCTGATGCTCGAAACGAATAACTAGCACGGCCCAGGGGAAAAGTGCGCATACCGTTGTAATCGGGCGAGTTTCTACTTTCAGATGCAACAGAAATTTTGCGGATTGGTCAATCCGTTCCCGAGATGTGGCAGTTTGGAAGTAAGAAACGCTTGAGAAACTCAAAATTTTTGCAGTTCTGATGCTCGAAACGAATAACTAGAACTGCCTAGGGGAAAACTACACCTACCGTTGTAATCGGGCGAGTTTCTACTTTCAGATGCCACAGAAATTTTGCGGATTGGTCAATCCGTTCGCTCGATATGGCAGTTTGGAGGTAAGAAACGCTTGAGAAACTCAAAATTTTCGCAGTTCTGATGCTCGAAACGAATAACTGGAACGGCCTAGGGGAAAACTACACATACCGTTGTAATCGGGCGAGTTTCTACTTTCAGATGCAACAGAAACTTTGCGGATTGATCAATCCGTTCGCGAGATATGGCAGTTTGGAGATAAGAAACGCTTGAGAAACTCAAAATTTTCGCAGTTCTGATGCTCGAAACGAATAACTAGAACGGCCTAGGGGAAAACTACACCTACCGTTGTAATCGGGCGAGTTTCTACTTTCAGATGCAACAGAAATTTTGCGGATTGGTCGATTCGTTCGCGAGATATGGCAGTTTGGATGTAAGAAACGCTTGAGAAAGTCGAAATTTTCGCAGTTCTGATGCTCGAAACGAATAACTAGAACGTCCTAGGGGAAAAGTACGCATACCGATGTAATCGGGCGAGTTTCTACTTTCAGATGCAACAGAAATTTTGCGGATTGGTCGATCCGTTCGCGAGATATGGCAGTTTGGAAGTAAGAAACGCTTGAGAAACTCAAAATTTTCGCAGTTCTGATTCTCGAAACGAATAACTAGAACCGCCTAGGGGAAAACTACACATACCGTTGTAATCGGTTGAGTTTCTACTTTTAGATGCAACAGAAATTTTGCGGATTGAACAATCCGTGAGCGAGATATGGCAGTTTGGAGATAAGAAACGCTTGAGAAACTCAAAATTTTCGCAGTTCTGAGGCTCGAAACGAATAACTAGAACGGCCTCGGGGAGAAGTACGCATACCGTTGTAATCGGGCGAGTTTCTACTTTCAGATGCAACAGAAATTTTGTGGATTGGTCGATCCGTTCGCGAGATGTGGCAGCTTGGAAGTAAGAAACGCTTGAGAAACTCAAAATTTTTGCAGTTCTGATGCTCGAAACGAATAACTAGAACTGCCTAGGGGAAAACTACACCTACCGTTGTAATCGGGCGAGTTTCTACTTTCAGATGCCACTGAAATTTTGCGGATTGGTCAATCCGTTCGCTCGATATGGCAGTTTGGAGGTAAGAAACGCTTGAGAAACTCAAAATTTTCGCAGTTCTGATGCTCGAAACGAATAACTAGAACGGCCCAGGGGAAAAGTGCGCATACCGTTGTAATCGGGCGAGTTTCTACTTTCAGATGCAACAGAAATTTTGCGGATTGGTCAATCCGTTCCCGAGATGTGGCAGTTTGGAAGTAAGAAACGCTTGAGAAACTCAAAATTTTTGCAGTTCTGATGCTCGAAACGAATAACTAGAACTGCCTAGGGGAAAACTACACCTACCGTTGAAATCGGGCGAGTTTCTACTTTCAGATGCCACAGAAATTTTGCGGATTGAACAATCCGTGAGCGAGATATGGCAGTTTGGAGGTAAGAAACGCTTGAGAAACTCAAAATTTTCGCAGTTCTGATGCTCGAAACGAATAACTGGAACGGCCTAGGGGAAAACTACACATACCGTTGTAATCGGGCGAGTTTCTACTTTCAGATGCAACAGAAACTTTGCGGATTGATCAATCCGTTCGCGAGATATGGCAGTTTGGAGATAAGAAACGCTTGAGAAACTCAAAATTTTCGCAGTTCTGATGCTCGAAACGAATAACTAGAACGGCCTAGGGGAAAACTACACCTACCGTTGTAATCGGGCGAGTTTCTACTTTCAGATGCAACAGAAATTTTGCGGATTGGTCAATCCGTTCGCGAGATATGGCAGTTTGGATGTAAGAAACGCTTGAGAAAGTCAAAATTTTCGCAGTTCTGATGCTCGAAACGAATAACTAGAACGGCCTAGGGGAAAAGTACGGATACCGTTGTAATCGGGCGGGTTTCTACTTTCAGATGCAACAGAAATTTTGCGGATTGGTCAATCCGTTCGCGAGATGTGGCAGTTTGGAGGTAAGAAACGCTTGAGAAACTCAAAATTTTCGCAGTTCTGATGCTCGAAACGAATAACTAGAACGGCCTAGGGGAAAAGTACGCATACCGATGTAATTGGGCGAGTTTCTACTTTCAGATGCAACAGAAATTTTGCGGATTGGTCGATCCGTTAGCGAGATATGGCAGTTTGGAAGTAAGAAACGCTTGAGAAACTCAAAATTTTCGCAGTTCTGATGCTCGAAACGAATGACTAGAACGGCCTAGGGGAGAAGTACGCATACCGTTGTAATCGGGCGAGTTTCTACTTTCAGATGCAACAGAAATTTTGTGGATTGGTCGATCCGTTCGCGAGATGTGGCAGTTTGGAAGTAAGAAACGCTTGAGAAACTCAAAATTTTTGCAGTTCTGATGCTCGAAACGAATAACTAGAACTGCCTAGGGGAAAACTACACCTACCGTTGTAATCGGGCGAGTTTCTACTTTCAGATGCCACAGAAATTTTGCGGATTGGTCAATCCGTTCAATCGATATGGCAGTTTGGAGGTAAGAAACGCTTGACAAACTCAAAATTTTCGCAGTTCTGATGCTCGAAACGAATAACTAGAACGGCCCAGGGGAAAAGTGCGCATACCGTTGTAATCGGGCGAGTTTCTACATTCAGATGCAACAGAAATTTTGCGGATTGGTCAATCCGTTCCCGAGATGTGGCCGTTTGGAAGTAAGAAACGCTTGAGAAACTCAAAATTTTTGCAGTTCTGATGCTCGAAACGAATAACTAGAACTGCCTAGGGGAAAACTACACCTACCGTTGTAATCGGGCGAGTTTCTACTTTCAGATGCCACAGAAATTTTGCGGATTGGTCAATCCGTTCGCTCGATATGGCAGTTTGGAGGTAAGAAACGCTTGAGAAACTCAAAATTTTCGCAGTTCTGATGCTCGAAACGAATAACTAGCACGGCACAGGGGAAAAGTGCGCATACCGTTGTAATCGGGCGAGTTTCTACTTTCAGATGCAACAGAAATTTTGCGGATTGGTCAATCCGTTCCCGAGATGTGGCAGTTTGGAAGTAAGAAACGCTTGAGAAACTCAAAATTTTTGCAGTTCTGATGCTCGAAACGAATAACTAGAACTGCCTAGGGGAAAACTACACCTACCGTTGTAATCGGGCGAGTTTCTACTTTCAGATGCCACAGAAATTTTGCGGATTGGTCAATCCGTTCGCTCGATATGGCAGTTTGGAGGTAAGAAATGCTTGAGAAACTCAAAATTTTCGCAGTTCTGATGCTCGAAACGAATAACTGGAACGGCCTAGGGGAAAACTACACATACCGTTGTAATCGGGCGAGTTTCTACTTTCAGATGCAACAGAAACTTTGCGGATTGATCAATCCGTTCGCGAGATATGGCAGTTTGGAGATAAGAAACGCTTGAGAAACTCAAAATTTTCGCAGTTCTGATGCTCGAAACGAATAACTAGAACGGCCTAGGGGAAAACTACACCTACCGTTGTAATCGGGCGAGTTTCTACTTTCAGATGCAACAGAAATTTTGCGGATTGGTCGATTCGTTCGCGAGATATGGCAGTTTGGATGTAAGAAACGCTTGAGAAAGTCGAAATTTTCGCAGTTCTGATGCTCGAAACGAATAACTAGAACGTCCTAGGGTAAAAGTACGCATACCGATGTAATCGGGCGAGTTTCTACTTTCAGATGCAACAGAAATTTTGCGGATTGGTCGATCCGTTCGCGAGATATGGCAGTTTGGAAGTAAGAAACGCTTGAGAAACTCAAAATTTTCGCAGTTCTGATGCTCGAAACGAATAACTAGAACCGCCTAGGGGAAAACTACACATACCGTTGTAATCGGTTGAGTTTCTACTTTTAGATGCAACAGAAATTTTGCGGATTGAACAATCCGTGAGCGAGATATGGCAGTTTGGAGATAAGAAACGCTTGAGAAACTCAAAATTTTCGCAGTTCTGAGGCTCGAAACGAATAACTAGAACGGCCTCGGGGAGAAGTACGCATACCGTTGTAATCGGGCGAGTTTCTACTTTCAGATGCAACAGAAATTTTGTGGATTGGTCGATCCGTTCGCGAGATGTGGCAGTTTGGAAGTAAGAAACGCTTGAGAAACTCAAAATTTTTGCAGTTCTGATGCTCGAAACGAATAACTAGAACTGCCTAGGGGAAAACTACACCTACCGTTGTAATCGGGCGAGTTTCTACTTTCAGATGCCACTGAAATTTTGCGGATTGGTCAATCCGTTCGCTCGATATGGCAGTTTGGAGGTAAGAAACGCTTGAGAAACTCAAAATTTTCGCAGTTCTGATGCTCGAAACGAATAACTAGAACGGCCCAGGGGAAAAGTGCGCATACCGTTGTAATCGGGCGAGTTTCTACTTTCAGATGCAACAGAAATTTTGCGGATTGGTCAATCCGTTCCCGAGATGTGGCAGTTTGGAAGTAAGAAACGCTTGAGAAACTCAAAATTTTTGCAGTTCTGATGCTCGAAACGAATAACTAGAACTGCCTAGGGGAAAACTACACCTACCGTTGAAATCGGGCGAGTTTCTACTTTCAGATGCCACAGAAATTTTGCGGATTGAACAATCCGTGAGCGAGATATGGCAGTTTGGAGGTAAGAAACGCTTGAGAAACTCAAAATTTTCGCAGTTCTGATGCTCGAAACGAATAACTGGAACGGCCTAGGGGAAAACTACACATACCGTTGTAATCGGGCGAGTTTCTACTTTCAGATGCAACAGAAACTTTGCGGATTGATCAATCCGTTCGCGAGATATGGCAGTTTGGAGATAAGAAACGCTTGAGAAACTCAAAATTTTCGCAGTTCTGATGCTCGAAACGAATAACTAGAACGGCCTAGGGGAAAACTACACCTACCGTTGTAATCGGGCGAGTTTCTACTTTCAGATGCAACAGAAATTTTGCGGATTGGTCAATCCGTTCGCGAGATATGGCAGTTTGGATGTAAGAAACGCTTGAGAAAGTCAAAATTTTCGCAGTTCTGATGCTCGAAACGAATAACTAGAACAGCCTAGGGGAAAAGTACGGATACCGTTGTAATCGGGCGGGTTTCTACTTTCAGATGCAACAGAAATTTTGCGGATTGGTCGATCCGTTAGCGAGATATGGCAGTTTGGAAGTAAGAAACGCTTGAGAAACTCAAAATTTTCGCAGTTCTGATGCTCGAAACGAATGACTAGAACGGCCTAGGGGAGAAGTACGCATACCGTTGTAATCGGGCGAGTTTCTACTTTCAGATGCAACAGAAATTTTGTGGATTGGTCGATCCGTTCGCGAGATGTGGCAGTTTGGAAGTAAGAAACGCTTGAGAAACTCAAAATTTTTGCAGTTCTGATGCTCGAAACGAATAACTAGAACTGCCTAGGGGAAAACTACACCTACCGTTGTAATCGGGCGAGTTTCTACTTTCAGATGACACAGAAATTTTGCGGATTGGTCAATCCGTTCGCTCGATATGGCAGTTTGGAGGTAAGAAACGCTTGAGAAACTCAAAATTTTCGCAGTTCTGATGCTCGAAACGAATAACTAGAACGGCCAAGGGGAAAAGTGCGCATACCGTTGTAATCGGGCGAGTTTCTACTTTCAGATGCAACAGAAATTTTGCGGATTGGTCAATCCGTTCCCGAGATGTGGCAGTTTGGAAGTAAGAAACGCTTGAGAAACTCAAAATTTTTGCAGTTCTGATGCTCGAAACGAAAAACTAGAACTGCCTAGGGGAAAACTACACCTACCGTTGTAATCGGGCGAGTTTCTACTTTCATATGCCACAGAAATTTTGCGGATTGGTCTATCCGTTCGCTCGATATGGCAGTTTGGAGGTAAGAAACGCTTGAGAAACTCAAAATTTTCGCAGTTCTGATGCTCGAAACGAATAACTGGAACGGCCTAGGGGAAAACTACACATACCGTTGTAATCGGGCGAGTTTCTACTTTCAGATGCAACAGAAACTTTGCGGATTGATCAATCCGTTCGCGAGATATGGCAGTTTGGAGATAAGAAACGCTTGAGAAACTCAAAATTTTCGCAGTTCTGATGCTCGAAACGAATAACTAGAACGGCCTAGGGGAAAACTACACCCACCGTTGTAATCGGGCGAGTTTCTACTTTCAGATGCAACAGAAATTTTGCGGATTGGTCAATCCGTTCGCGAGATATGGCAGTTTGGATGTAAGAAACGCTTGAGAAAGTCAAAATTTTCGCAGTTCTGATGCTCGAAACGAATAACTAGAACGGCCTAGGGGAAAAGTACGGATACCGTTGTAATCGGGCGGGTTTCTACTTTCAGATGCCACAGAAATTTTGCGGATTGGTCAATCCGTTCGCTCGATATGGCAGTTTGGAAGTAAGAAACGCTTGAGAAACTCAAAATTTTCGCAGTTCTGATGCTCCAAACGAATAACTAGAACGGCCTAGGGGAAAACTACACATACCGTTGTAATCGGGCGAGTTTCTACTTTCAGATGCAACAGAAACTTTGCGGATTGGTCAATCCGTTCCCGAGATGTGGCAGTTTGGAAGTAAGAAACGCTTGAGAAACTCAAAATTTTTGCAGTTCTGATGCTCGAAACGAATAACTAGAACGGCCTAGGGGAAAACTACACCTACCGTTGTAATCGGGCGAGTTTCTACTTTCAGATGCAACAGAAATTTTGCGGATTGGTCAATCCGTTCGCGAGATATGGCAGTTTGGATGTAAGAAACGCTCGAGAAAGTCAAAATTTTCGCAGTTCTGATGCTCGAAACGAATAACTAGAACGGCCTAGGGGAAAAGTACGGATACCGTTGTAATCGGGCGGGTTTCTACTTTCAGATGCAACAGAAATTTTGCGGATTGGTCGATCCGTTCGCGAGATATGGCAGTTTGGAAGTAAGAAACGCTTGAGAAACTCAAAATTTTCGCAGTTCTGATGCTCGAAACGAATAACTGGAACGGCCTAGGGGAAAACTACACCTACCGTTGTAATCGGGCGAGTTTCTACTTTCAGATGCCACAGAAATTTTGCGGATTAGTCAATCCGTGAGCGAGATATGGCAGTTTGGAGATAAGAAACGCTTGAGAAACTCAAAATTTTCGCAGTTCTGATGCTCGAAACGAATAACTAGAACGGCCTAGGGGAAAAGTACGCATACCGATGTAATCGGGCGAGTTTCTACTTTCAGATGCAACAGAAATTTTGCGGATTGGTCGATCCGTTCGCGAGATATGGCAGTTTGGAAGTAAGAAACGCTTGAGAAACTCAAAATTTTCGCAGTTCTGATGCTCGAAACGAATGACTAGAACGGCCTAGGGGAGAAGTACGCATACCGTTGTAATCGGGCGAGTTTCTACTTTCAGATGCAACAGAAATTTTGTGGATTGGTCGATCCGTTCGCGAGATGTGGCAGTTTGGAAGTAAGAAACGCTTGAGAAACTCAAAATTTTTGCAGTTCTGATGCTCGAAACGAATAACTAGAACTGCCTAGGGGAAAACTACACCTACCGTTGTAATCGGGCGAGTTTCTACTTTCAGATGCCACAGAAATTTTGCAGATTGGTCAATCCGTTCGCTCGATATGGCAGTTTGGAGGTAAGAAACGCTTGACAAACTCAAAATTTTCGCAGTTCTGATGCTCGAAACGAATAACTAGAACGGCCCAGGGGAAAAGTGCGCATACCGTTGTAATCGGGCGAGTTTCTACTTTCAGATGCAACAGAAATTTTGCGGATTGGTCAATCCGTTCCCGAGATGTGGCCGTTTGGAAGTAAGAAACGCTTGAGAAACTCAAAATTTTTGCAGTTCTGATGCTCGAAACGAATAACTAGAACTGCCTAGGGGAAAACTACACCTACCGTTGTAATCGGGCGAGTTTCTACTTTCAGATGCCACAGAAATTTTGCGGATTGGTCAATCCGTTCGCTCGATATGGCAGTTTGGAGGTAAGAAACGCTTGAGAAACTCAAAATTTTCGCAGTTCTGATGCTCGAAACGAATAACTGGAACGGCCTAGGGGAAAACTACACATACCGTTGTAATCGGGCGAGTTTCTACTTTCAGACGCAACGGAAATTTTGCGGATTGGTCGATCCGTTAGCGAGATATGGCAGTTTGGAAGTAAGAAACGCTTGAGAAACTCAAAATTTTCGCAGCTCTGATGCTCGAAACGAATGACTAGAACAGCCTAGGGGAGAAGTACGCATACCGATGTAATCGGGCGAGTTTCTACTTTCAGATGCAACAAAAATTTTGCGGATTGGTCAATCCGTTCGCGAGATATGGCAGTTTGGAGGTAAGAAACGCTTGTGAAACTCAAAATTTGCGCATTTCTGATGCTCGAAACGAATAACTAGGACTGCCTAGGGGAAAACTACACATACCGTTGTAATCGGGCGAGTTTCTACTTTCAGATGCAACAGATATTTTGCGGATTGGTCAATCCGTTCGCGAGATGTGGCAGTTTGGAGGTAAGAAACGCTCGAGAAACTCAAAATTTTCGCAGTTCTGATGCTCGAAACGAATAACTGGAACGGCCTAGGGGAAAACTACACATACCGTTGTAATCGGGCGAGTTCTACTTTCAGATGCAACAGAAACTTTGCGGATTGATCAATCCGTTCGCGAGATATGGCAGTTTGGAGATAAGAAACGCTTGAGAAACTCAAAATTTTCGCAGTTCTGATGCTCGAAACGAATAACTAGAACGGCCTAGGGGAAAACTACACCCACCGTTGTAATCGTGCGAGTTTCTACTTTCAGATGCAACAGAAATTTTGCGGATTGGTCAATCCGTTCGCGAGATATGGCAGTTTGGAGGTAAGAAACGCTTGTGAAACTCAAAATTTGCGCAGTTCTGATGCTCGAAACGAATAACTAGGACGGCCTAGGGGAAAACTACACATACCGTTGTATTCGGGCGAGTTTCTACTTTCAGATGCAACAGAAATTTTGCGGATCGGTCGATCCGTTCGCGAGATATGGCAGTTTGGATGTAAGAAACGCTTGAGAAACTCAAAATTTTCGCAGTTCTGATGCTCGAAACGAATAACTAGAACCGCCTAGGGGAAAACTACACCTACCGTTGTAATCGGGCGAGTTTCTACTTTCAGATGCAACAGAAATTTTGCGGATTGGTCAATCCGTTCGCGAGATATGGCAGTTTGGATGTAAGAAACGCTTGAGAAAGTCGAAACTTTCGCAGTTTTGATGCTTGAAACGAATAACTAGAACGGCCTAGGGGAAAAGTACGGATACCGTTGTAATCGGGCGGGTTTCTACTTTCAGATGCAACAGAAATTTTGCGGATTGGTCAATCCGTTCGCGAGATGTGGCAGTTTGGAGGTAAGAAACGCTTGAGAAACTCAAAATTTTCGCAGTTCTGATGCTCGAAACGAATAACTAGAACGGCCTAGGGGAAAAGTACGCATACCGATGTAATTGGGCGAGTTTCTACTTTCAGATGCAACAGAAATTTTGCGGATTGGTCGATCCGTTAGCGAGATATGGCAGTTTGGAAGTAAGAAACGCTTGAGAAACTCAAAATTTTCGCAGTTCTGATGCTCGAAACGAATGACTAGAACGGCCTAGGGGAGAAGTACGCATACCGATGTAATCGGGCGAGTTTCTACATTCAGATGCAACAAAAATTTTGCGTATTGGTCAATCCGTTCGCGAGATATGGCAGTTTGGATGTAAGAAACGCTTGTGAAACTCAAAATTTGCGCAGTTCTAATGCTCGAAACGAATAACTAGGACGGCCTAGGGGAAAACTACACATACCGTTGTAATCGGGCGAGTTTCTACTTTCAGATGCAACAGAAATTTTGCGGATTGGTCGATCCGTTAGCGAGATATGGCAGTTTGGAAGTAAGAAACGCTTGAGAAACTCAAAATTTTCGCAGCTCTGATGCTCGAAACGAATGACTAGGACGGCCTAGGGGAGAAGTACGCATACCGATGTAATCGGGCGAGTTTCTACTTTCAGATGCAACAAAAATTTTGCGGATTGGTCAATCCGTTCGCGAGATATGGCAGTTTGGAGGTAAGAAACGCTTGTGAAACTCAAAATTTGCGCATTTCTGATGCTCGAAAAGAATAACTAGGACTGCCTAGGGGAAAACTACACATACCGTTGTAATCGGGCGAGTTTCTACTTTCAGATGCCACAGAAATTTTGCGGATTGGTCAATCCGTTCGCTCGATATGGCAGTTTGGAGGTAAGAAACGCTTGAGAAACTCAAAATTTTCGCAGTTCTGATGCTCGAAACGAATAACTGGAACGGCCTAGGGGAAAACTACACATACCGTTGTAATCGGGCGAGTTTCTACTTTCAGATGCAACAGAAACTTTGCGGATTGATCAATCCGTTCGCGAGATATGGCAGTTTGGAGATAAGAAACGCTTGAGAAACTCAAAATTTTCGCAGTTCTGATGCTCGAAACGAATAACTAGAACGGCCTAGGGGAAAACTACACCTACCGTTGTAATCGGGCGAGTTTCTACTTTCAGATGCAACAGAAATTTTGCGGATTGGTCAATTCGTTCGCGAGATATGGCAGTTTGGATGTAAGAAACGCTTGAGAAAGTCGAAATTTTCGCAGTTCTGATGCTCGAAACGAATAACTAGAACGGCCTAGGGGAAAAGTACGGATACCGTTGTAATCGGGCGGGTTTCTACTTTCAGATGCAACAGAAATTTTGCGGATTGGTCAATCCGTTCGCGAGATGTGGCAGTTTGGAGGTAAGAAACGCTTGAGAAACTCAAAATTTTCGCAGTTCGGATGCTCGAAACGAATAACTAGAACGGCCTAGGGGAAAAGTACGCATACCGATGTAATTGGGCGAGTTTCTACTTTCAGATGCAACAGAAATTTTGCGGATTGGTCGATCCGTTAGCGAGATATGGCAGTTTGGAAGTAAGAAACGCTTGAGAAACTCAAAATTTTCGCAGTTCTGATGCTCGAAACGAATGACTAGAACGGCCTAGGGGAGAAGTACGCATACCGATGTAATCGGGCGAGTTTCTACTTTCAGATGCAACAAAAATTTTGCGGATTGGTCAATCCGTTCGCGAGATATGGCAGTTTGGATGTAAGAAACGCTTGTGAAACTCAAAATTTGCGCAGTTCTAATGCTCGAAACGAATAACTAGGACGGCCTAGGGGAAAACTACACATACCGTTGTAATCGGGCGAGTTTCTACTCTCAGATGCAACAGAAATTTTGCGGATTGGTCGATCCGTTAGCGAGATATGGCAGTTTGGAAGTAAGAAACGCTTGAGAAACTCAAAATTTTCGCAGCTCTGATGCTCGAAACGAATGACTAGAACGGCCTAGGGGAGAAGTACGCATACCGATGTAATCGGGCGAGTTTCTACTTTCAGATGCAACAAAAATTTTGCGGATTGGTCAATCCGTTCGCGAGATATGGCAGTTTGGAGGTAAGAAACGCTTGTGAAACTCAAAATTTGCGCATTTCTGATGCTCGAAACGAATAACTAGGACTGCCTAGGGGAAAACTACACATACCGTTGTAATCGGGCGAGTTTCTACTTTCAGATGCAACAGATATTTTGCGGATTGGTCAATCCGTTCGCGAGATGTGGCAGTTTGGAGGTAAGAAACGCTTGAGAAACTCAAAATTTTCGCAGTTCTGATGCTCGAAACGAATGACTAGAACGGCCTAGGGGAGAAGTACGCATACCGATGTAATCGGGCGAGTTTCTACTTTCAGATGCAACAGAAATTTTCCGGATTGGTCGATCCGTTCGGGAGATATGGCAGTTTGGAAGTAAGAAACGCTTGAGAAACTCAAAATTTTCGCAGTTCTGATGCTCGAAACGACTAAAACTAGGACGGCCCAGGGGAAAAGTGCGCATACCGTTGTAATCGGGCGAGTTTCTACTTTCAAATGCAACAGAAATTTTGCGGATTGGTCAATCCGTTCGCGAGATGTGGCAGTTTGGAGGTAAGAAACGCTCGAGAAACTCAAAATTTTCGCAGTTCTGATGCTCGAAACGAATAACTAGAACGGCCTAGGGGAAAAGTACGCATACCGATGTAATCGGGCGAGTTTCTACTTTCAGATGCAACAGAAATTTTGCGGATTGGTCGATCCGTTCGCGAGATATGGCAGTTTGGAAGTAAGAAACGCTTGAGAAACTCAAAATTTTCGCAGTTCTGATGCTCGAAACGAATAACTAGAACCGCCTAGGGGAAAACTACACATACCGTTGTAATCGGGTGAGTTTCTACTTTTAGATGCAACAGAAATTTTGCGGATTGAACAATCCGTGAGCGAGATATGGCAGTTTGGAGATAAGAAACGCTTGAGAAACTCAAAATTTTCGCAGTTCTGATGCTCGAAACGAATGACTAGAACGGCCTAGGGGAGAAGTACGAATACCGTTGTAATCGGGCGAGTTTCTACTTTCAGATGCAACAGAAATTTTGCGGATTGGTCGATCCGTTCGCGAGATGTGGCAGTTTGGAAGTAAGAAACGCTTAAGAAACTCAAAATTTTTGCAGTTCTGATGCTCGAAACGAATAACTAGAACGGCCTAGGGGAAAACTACACCTACCGTTGTAATCGGGCGAGTTTCTACTTTCAGATGCCACAGAAATTTTGCGGATTGGTCAATCCGTTCGCTCGATATGGCAGTTTGGAGGTAAGAAACGTTTGAGAAACTCAAAATTTTCGCAGTTCTGATGCTCGAAACGAATAACTAGAACGGCCCAGGGGAAAAGTGCGCATACCATTGTAATCGGGGGAGTTTCTACTTTCAGATGCAACAGAAATTATGCGTGTTGGTCAATCCGTTCGCGAGATATGGCAGTTTGGAGGCAAGAAACGCTTGAGAAACTCAAAATTTTCGCAGTTCTGATGCTCGAAACGAATAACTAGAACGGCCTAGGGGAAAACTACACCTACCGTTGTAATCGGGCGAGTTTCTACTTTCAGATGCAATAGAAATTTTGCGGATTGGTCAATCCGTTCGCAAGATATGGCAGTTTGGAGGTAAGAAACGCTTGAGAAAGTCAAAATTTTCGCAGTTCTGATGCTCGAAACGAATAACTAGAACGGCCTAGGGGAAAAGTACGCATACCGTTGTAATCGGGCGGGTTTCTACTTTCAGATGCAACAGAAATTTTGCGGATTGGTCAATCCATTCGCGAGATGTGGCAGTTTGGAGGTAAGAAACGCTTGAGAAACTCAAAATTTTCGCAGTTCTGATGCTCGAAACGAATAACTAGAACGGCCTAGGGGAAAAGTACGCATACCGATGTAATCGGGCGTGTTTCTACTTTCAGATGCAACAGAAATTTTGCGGATTGGTCGATCCGTTAGCGAGATATGGCAGTTTGGAAGTAAGAAACGCTTGAGAAACTCAAAATTTTCGCAGTTCTGATGCTCGAAACGAATGACTAGAACGGCCTAGGGGAGAAGTACGCATACCGTTGCAATCGGGCTAGTTTCTACTTTCAGATGCAACAAAAATTTTGCGGATTGATCAATCCGTTCGCGAGATATGGCAGTTTGGAGATAAGAAACGCTTGAGAAACTCAAAATTTTCGCAGTTCTGATACTCGAAACGAATGACTAGAAAGGCCTAGGGGAGAAGTACGCATACCGTTGTAATCGGGCGAGTTTCTACTTTCAGATGCAAGAGAAATTATGCGGATTGGTCAATCCGTTCGCGAGATATGGCAGTTTGGATGTAAGAAACGCTTGAGAAACTCAAAATTTTCGCAGTTCTGATGCTCGAAACGAATAACTGGAACGGCCTAGGGGAAAACTACACATACCGTTGTAATCGGGCGAGTTTCTACTTTCAGATGCAACAGAAACATTGCGGATTGATCAATCCGTTCGCGAGATATGGCAGTTTGGAGATAAGAAACGCTTGAGAAACTCAAAATTTTCGCAGTTCTGATGCCCGAAACGAATAACTAGAACGGCCTAGGGGAAAACTACACCTACCGTTGTAATCGGGCGAGTTTCTACTTTCAGATGCAACAGACATTTTGCGGATTGGTCAATCCGTTCGCGAGATATGGCAGTTTGGAGGTAAGAAACGCTTGAGAAAGTCAAAATTTTCGCAGTTCTGATGCTTGAAACGAATAACTAGAACGGCCTAGGGGAAACGTACGCATACCGTTGTAATCGGGCGGGTTTCTACTTTCAGATGCAACAGAAATTTTGCGGATTGGTGAATCCGTTCGCGAGATATGGCAGTTTGGAGATAAGAAACGCTTGAGAAACTCAAAATTTTCGCAGTTCTGATACTCGAAACGAATGACTAGAACGGCCTAGGGGAGAAGTACGCATACCGTTGTAATCGGGCGAGTTTCTACTTTCAGATGCAAGAGGAATTATGCGGATTGGTCAATCCGTTCGCGAGATATGGCAGTTTGGATGTAAGAAACGCTTGAGAAACTCAAAATTTTCGCAGTTCTGATGCTCGAAACGAATAACTGGAACGGCCTAGGGGAAAACTACACATACCGTTGTAATCGGGCGAGTTTCTACTTTCAGATGCAACAGAAACATTGCGGATTGATCAATCCGTTCGCGAGATATGGCAGTTTGGAGATAAGAAACGCTTGAGAAACTCAAAATTTTCGCAGTTCTGATGCCCGAAACGAATAACTAGAACGGCCTAGGGGAAAACTACACCTACCGTTGTAATCGGGCGAGTTTCTACTTTCAGATGCAACAGAAATTTTGCGGATTGGTCAATCCGTTCGCGAGATGTGGCAGTTTGGAGGTAAGAAACGCTCGAGAAACTCAAAATTTTCGCCGTTCTGATGCTCGAAACGAATAACTAGAACGGCCTAGGGGAAAAGTACGCATACCGATGTAATCGGGCGAGTTTCTACTTTCAGATGCAACAGAAATTTTCCGGATTGGTCGATCCGTTCGCGAGATATGGCAGTTTGGAAGTAAGAAACGCTTGAGAAGCTCAAAATTTTTGCAGTTCTGATGCTCGAAACGACTAAAACTAGGACGGCCCAGGGGAAAAGTGCGCATACCGTTGTAATCGGGCGAGTTTCTACTTTCAAATGCAACAGAAATTTTGCGGATTGGTCAATCCGTTCGCGAGATGTGGCAGTTTGGAGGTAAGAAACGCTCGAGAAACTCAAAATTTTCGCAGTTCTGATGCTCGAAACGAATAACTAGAACGGCCTAGGGGAAAAGTACGCATACCGATGTAATCGGGCGAGTTTCTACTTTCAGATGCAACAGAAATTTTGCGGATTGGTCAATCCGTTCGCGAGATATGGCAGTTTGGAAGTAAGAAACGCTTGAGAAACTCAAAATTTTCGCAGTTCTGATGCTCGAAACGAATGACTAGAACGGCCTAGGGGAGAAGTACGAATACCGTTGTAATCGGGCGAGTTTCTACTTTCAGATGCAACAGAAATTTTGCGGATTGGTCGATCCGTTCGCGAGATGTGGCAGTTTGGAGGTAAGAAACGCTTAAGAAACTCAAAATTTTTGCAGTTCTGATGCTCGAAACGAATAACTAGAACGGCCTAGGGGAAAACTACACCTACCGTTGTAATCGGGCGAGTTTCTACTTTCAGATGCCACAGAAATTTTGCGGATTGGTCAATCCGTTCGCTCGATATGGCAGTTTGGAGGTAAGAAACGTTTGAGAAACTCAAAATTTTCGCAGTTCTGATGCTCGAAACGAATAACTAGAACGGCCCAGGGGAAAAGTGCGCATACCATTGTAATCGGGCGAGTTTCTACTTTCAGATGCAACAGAAATTATGCGTGTTGGTCAATCCGTTCGCGAGATATGGCAGTTTGGAGGCAAGAAACGCTTGAGAAACTCAAAATTTTCGCAGTTCTGATGCTCGAAACGAATAACTAGAACGGCCTAGGGGAAAACTACACCTACCGTTGTAATCGGGCGAGTTTCTACTTTCAGATGCAATAGAAATTTTGCGGATTGGTCAATCCGTTCGCAAGATATGGCAGTTTGGAGGTAAGAAACGCTTGAGAAAGTCAAAATTTTCGCAGTTCTGATGCTCGAAACGAATAACTAGAACGGCCTAGGGGAAAAGTACGCATACCGTTGTAATCGGGCGGGTTTCTACTTTCAGATGCAACAGAAATTTTGCGGATTGGTCAATCCATTCGCGAGATGTGGCAGTTTGGAGGTAAGAAACGCTTGAGAAACTCAAAATTTTCGCAGTTCTGATGCTCGAAACGAATAACTAGAACGGCCTAGGGGAAAAGTACGCATACCGATGTAATCGGGCGTGTTTCTACTTTCAGATGCAACAGAAATTTTGCGGATTGGTCGATCCGTTAGCGAGATATGGCAGTTTGGATGTAAGAAACGCTTGAGATACTCAAAATTTTCGCAGTTCTGATGCTCGAAACGAATGACTAGAACGGCCTAGGGGAGAAGTACGCATACCGTTGTAATCGGGCGAGTTTCTACTTTCAGATGCAACAGAAACATTGCGGATTGATCAATCCGTTCGCGAGATATGGCAGTTTGGAAGTAAGAAACGCTTGAGAAAGTCAAAATTTTCGCAGTTCTGATGCTCGAAACGAATAACTAGAACGCCCTGGGGGAAAAGTACGCATACCGTTGTAATCGGGCGGGTTTCTACTTTCAGATGCAACAGAAATTTTGCGGATTGGTCAATCCGTTCGCGAGATGTGGCAGTTTGGAGATAAGAAACGCTTGAGAAACTCAAAATTTTCGCAGTTCTGATGCTCGAAACGAATAACTAGAACGGCCTAGGGGAAAACTACACCTACCGTTGTAATCGGGCGAGTTTCTACTTTCAGATGCAACAGAAATTTTGCGGATTGGTCAATCCGTTCGCGAGATGTGGCAGTTTGGAGGTAAGAAACGCTTGAGAAAGTCAAAATTTTCGCAGTTCTGATGCTCGAAACGAATAACTAGAACGGCCTAGGGGAAAAGTACGCATACCGTTGTAATCGGGCGGGTTTCTACTTTCAGATGCAACAGAAATTTTGCGGATTGGTCAATCCATTCGCGAGATGTGGCAGTTTGGAGGTAAGAAACGCTTGAGAAACTCAAAATTTTCGCAGTTCTGATGCTCGAAACGAATAACTAGAACGGCCTAGGGGAAAAGTACGCATACCGATGTAATCGGGCGTGTTTCTACTTTCAGATGCAATAGAAATTATGCGGATTGGTCGATCCGTTCGCGAGATATGGCAGTTTGGAAGTAAGAAACGCTTGAGAAACTCAAAATTTTCGCAGTTCTGATGCTCGAAACGACTAAAACTAGGACGGCCCAGGGGAAAAGTGCGCATACCGTTGTAATCGGGCGAGTTTCTACTTTCAAATGCAACAGAAATTTTGCGGATTGGTCAATCCGTTCGCGAGATATGGCCGTTTGGATGTAAGAAACGCTTGAGAAACTCAAAATTTTCGCAGTTCTGATGCTCGACACGAATAACTGGAACGGCCTAGGGGAGAACTACACATACCGTTGTAATCGGGCGAATTTCTACTTTCAGAAGCAACAGAAATTTTGCGGATTGGTCAATCCGTTCGCGAGATATGGCAGTTTGGAGGTAAGAAACGCTTAAGAAACTCAAAATTTTCGCAGTTCTGATGCTCGAAACGAATAACTGGAACGGCCTAGGGGAAAACTACTCATACCGTTGTAATCGGGCGAGTCTCTACTTTCAGATGCAACAGAAATTTTGCGGATTGGTCAATCCGTTCGCGAGATATGGCAGTTTGGAGGTAAGAAACGCTTGAGAAACTCAAAATTTGCGCAGTTCTGATGCTTGAAACGAATAACTAGAACCGCTTAGGGGAGAAGTACGCATACCGTTATAATCGTGCGAGTTTCTACTTTCAGATGCAACAGAAATTTTGCGGATTGATCAATCCGTTCGCGAGATATGGCAGTTTGGAGGTAAGAAACGCTTGAGAAAAAATTCAAAATTTTCGCAGTTCTGATGATCGAAACGAATGACTAGAACGGCCTAAGGGAAAAGTACGCATACCGATGTAATCGGGCGAGTTTCTACTTTCAGATGCAACAGAAATTTTGCGGATTGGTCGATCCGTTAGCGAGATATGGCAGTTTGGAAGTAAGAAACGCTTGAGAAACTCAAAATTTTCGCACTTCTGATGCTCGAAACGAATGACTAGAACGGCCTAGGGGAGAAGTGCGCATTCCGTTGTAATCGGGCGAGTTTCTACTTTCAAATGCAACAGAAATTTTGCGGATTGGTCAACCCGTTCGCGAGATATGGCAGTTTGGAGGTAAGAAACGCTTGAGAAACTCAAAATTTTCGCAGTTCTGATGCTCGAAACGAATAACTGGAACGGCCTAGGGGAAAACTACACATACCGTTGTAATCGGGCGAGTTTCTACTTTCAGATGCAACAGAAATTATGCGGATTGGTCGATCCGTTCGCGAGATATGGCAGTTTGGAAGAAAGAAACGCTTGAGAAACTCAAAATTTTCGCAGATCTGATGCTCGAAACGACTAAAACTAGGACGGCCCAGGGGAAAAGTGCGCATACAGTTGTAATCGGGCGAGTTTCTACTTTCAAATGCAACAGAAATTTTGCGGATTGGTCAATTCGTTCGCGAGATATGGCAGTTTGGAGGTAAGAAACGCTTGAGAAACTCAAAATTTTCGCATTTCTGATGCTCGAAACGAATAACTGGAACGGCCTAGGGGAAAACTACACATACCGTTGTAATCGGGCGAGTTTCTACTTTCAGATGCAACAGAAATTTTGCGGATTGAACAATCCGTGAGCGAGATATGGCAGTTTGGAAGTAAGAAACGCTTGAGAAACTCAAAATTTTCGCAGTTCTGATGCTCGATACGAATAACTAGAAACGCCTAGGGGAAAACTACACATACCGTTGTAATCGGGTGAGTTTCTACTATTAGATGCAACAGAAATTTTGCGGATTGAACAATGCGTGAGCGAGATATGGCAGTTTGGAGATAAGAAACGCTTGAGAAACTCAAAATTTTCGCAGTTCTGAGGCTCGAAACGAATGACTAGTACGGCCTAGGGGAGAAGTACGCATACCGTTGTAATCGGGCGAGTTTCTACTTTCAGATGCAACAGAAATGTTGCGGATTGGTCGATCCGTTCGCGAGATGTGGCAGTTTGGAGGTAAGAAACGCTTAAAAAACTCAAAATTTTCGCAGTTCTGATGCTCGAAACGAATAACTAGAACGGCCCAGGGGAAAAGTGCGCATACCGTTGTAATCGGGCGAGTTTCTACTTCCAAATGCAACAGAAATTTTGCGGATTGGTCAATCTGTTCGCGAGATATGGCAGTTTCTAGGTAAGAAACGCTTGAGAAACTCAAAATTTTCGCATTTCTGATGCTCGAAACGAATAACTGGAACGGCCTAGGGGAAAACTACACATACCGTTGTAATCGGGCGAGTTTCTACTTTCAGATGCAACAGAAATTTTGCGGATTGGTCGATCCGTTCGCGAGATGTGGCAGTTTGGAAGTAAGAAACGCTTCAGAAACTCAAAATTTTTGCAGTTCTGATGCTCGAAACGAATAACTAGAACGGCGAAGGGGAAAACTACACCTACCGTTGTAATCGGGCGGGTTTCTACTTTCAGATGCCACAGAAATTTTGCGGATTGGTCAATCCGTTCGCTCGATATGGCAGTTTGGAGGTAAGAAACGCTTGACAAACTCAAAATTTTCGCAGTTCTGATACTCGAAACGAATAACTAGAACGGCCCAGGGGAAAAGTGCGCATACTGTTGTAATCGGGCGGGTTTCTACTTTCAGATACAACAGAAATTTTGCGGATTGGTCAATCCGTTCGCGAGATGTGGCAGTTTGGAGGTAAGAAACGCTTGAGAAACTCAAAATTTTCGCAGTTCTGATGCTCGAAACGAATAACTAGAACGGCCCAGGGGAAAAGTGCGCATCCCGTTGTAATCGGGCGAGTTTCTACTTTCAGATGCAACAGAAATTATGCGGATTGGTCCATCCGTTCGCGAGATATGGCAGTTTGGAAGTAAAAAACGCTTGAGAAACTCAAAATTTTCGCAGTTCTGATGCTCGAAACGAATGACTAGAACGGCCTAGGGGAGAAGTACGCATACCGTTGTAATCGGGCGAGTTTCTACTTTCAGATGCAACCGAAATTTTACGGATTGTTCAATCCGTTCGCGAGATATGGCAGTTTGGAGGTAAGAAACGCTTGAGACACTCAAAATTTTCGCAGTTCTGATGCTCGAAACGAATAACTAGAACGGCCTAGGGGAAAACTACACCTACCGTTGTAATCGGGCGAGTTTCTACTTTCAGATGCAACAGAAATTTTGCGGATTGAACAATCCGTGAGCGAGATATGGCAGTTTCGAGGTAAGAAACGCTTGAGAAACTCAAAATTTTCGCAGTTCTGAGGCTCGAAACGAATGACTAGAACGGCCTAGGGGGAAGTACGCATACCGTTGTAATCGGGCGAGTTTCTACTTTTAGATGCAACAGAAATTTTGCGGATTGAACAATCCATGAGCGAGATATGGCAGTTTGGGGATAAGAAACGCTTGAGAAACTCAAAATTTTCGCATTTCTGATGCTCGAAACGAATAACTGGAACGGCCTAGGGGAAAACTACACATACCGTTGTAATCGGGCGAGTTTCTACTTTCAGATGCAACAGAAATTTTGCGGATTGGTCGATCCGTTCGCGAGATGTGGCAGTTTGGAAGTAAGAAACGCTTGAGAAACTCAAAATTTTTGCAGTTCTGATGCTCGAAACGAATAACTAGAACGGCCAAGGGGAAAACTACACCTACCGTTGTAATCGGGCGGGTTTCTTCTTTCAGATGCCACAGAAATTTTGCGGATTGGTCAATCCGTTCGCTCGATATGGCAGTTTGGAGGTAAGAAACGCTTGACAAACTCAAAATTTTCGCAGTTCTGATGCTCGAAACGAATAACTAGAACGGCCCAGGGGAAAAGTGCGCATACTGTTGTAATCGGGCGGGTTTATACTTTCAGATACAACAGAAATTTTGCGGATTGGTCAATCCGTTCGCGAGATGTGGCAGTTTGGAGGTAAGAAACGCTTGAGAAACTCAAAATTTTCGCAGTTCTGAGGCTCGAAACGAATAACTAGAACGGCCCAGGGGAAAAGTGCGCATCCCGTTGTAATCGGGCGAGTTTCTACTTTCAGATGCAACAGAAATTATGCGGATTGGTCCATCCGTTCGCGAGATATGGCAGTTTGGAAGTACAAAACGCTTGAGAAATTCAAAATTTTCGCAGTTCTGATGCTCGAAACGAATGACTAGAACGGCCTAGGGGAGAAGTACGCATACCGTTGTAATCGGGCGAGTTTCTACTTTCAGATGCAACCGAAATTTTACGGATTGTTCAATCCGTTCGCGAGATATGGCAGTTTGGAGGTAAGAAACGCTTGAGACACTCAAAATTTTCGCAGTTCTGATGCTCGAAACGAATAACTAGAACGGCCTAGGGGAAAACTACACCTACCGTTGTAATCGGGCGAGTTTCTACTTTCAGATGCAACAGAAATTTTGCGGATTGAACAATCCGTGAGCGAGATATGGCAGTTTGGAGGTAAGAAACGCTTGAGAAACTCAAAATTTTCGCAGTTCTGAGGCTCGAAACGAATGACTAGAACGGCCTAGGGGAGAAGTACGCATACCGTTGTAATCGGGCGAGTTTCTACTTTTAGATGCAACAGAAATTTTGCGGATTGAACAATCCGTGAGCGAGATATGGCAGTTTGGGGATAAGAAACGCTTGAGAAACTCAAAATTTTCGCAGTCCTGAAGCTCGAAACGAATGACTAGAACGGCCTAGGGGAGAAGTACGCATACCGTTGTAATCGGGCGAGTTTCTACTTTCAGGTGCAACAGAAATGTTGCGGATTGGTCGATCCGTTCGCGAGATGTGGCAGTTTGGAGGTAAGAAACGCTTAAAAAACTCAAAATTTTCGCAGTTCTGATGCTCGAAACGAATAACTAGAACGGCCCAGGGGAAAAGTGCGCATACCGTTGTAATCGGGCGAGTTTCTACTTTCAAATGCAACAGAAATTTTGCGGATTGGTCAATCCGTTCGCGAGATATGGCCGTTTGGATTTAAGAAACGCTTGAGAAACTCAAAATTTTCGCAGTTCTGATGCTCGACACGAATAAATGGAACGGCCCAGGGGAAAACTACACATACCGTTGTAATCGGGCGAATTTCTACTTTCAGAAGCAACAGAAATTTTGCGGATTGGTCAATCCGTTCGCGAGATATGGCAGTTTGGAGGTAAGAAACGCTTAAGAAACTAAAAATTTTCGCAGTTCTGATGCTCGAAACGAATAACTGGAACGGCCTAGGGGAAAACTACTCATACCGTTGTAATCGGGCGAGTCTCTACTTTCAGATGCAACAGAAATTTTGCGGATTGGTCAATCCGTTCGCGAGATATGGCAGTTTGGAGGTAAGAAACGCTTGAGAAACTCAAAATTTGCGCAGTTCTGATGCTTGAAACGAATAACTAGAACCGCCTAGGGGAGAAGTACGCATACCGTTATAATCGGGCGAGTTTCTACTTTCAGATGCAACAGAAATTTTGCGGATTGATCAATCCGTTCGCGAGATATGGCAGTTTGGAGGTAAGAAACGCTTGAGAAACTCAAAATTTTCGCAGTTCTGATGATCGAAACGAATGACTAGAACGGCCTAAGGGAAAAGTACGCATACCGATGTAATCGGGCGAGTTTCTACTTTCAGATGCAACAGAAATTTTGCGGATTGGTCGATCCGTTAGCGAGATATGGCAGTTTGGAAGTAAGAAACGCTTGAGAAACTCAAAATTTTCGCACTTCTGATGCTCGAAACGAATGACTAGGACGGCCTAGGGGAGAAGTGCCCATACCGTTGTAATCGGGCGAGTTTCTACTTTCAAATGCAACAGAAATTTTGCGGATTGGTCAACCCGTTCGCGAGATATGGCAGTTTGGAGGTAAGAAACGCTTGAGAAACTCAAAATTTTCGCAGTTCTGATGCTCGAAACGAATAACTGGAACGGCCTAGGGGAAAACTACACATACCGTTGTAATCGGGCGAGTTTCTACTTTCAGATGCAACAGAAATTATGCGGATTGGTCGAACCGTTCGCGAGATATGGCAGTTTGGAAGTAAGAAACGCTTGAGAAACTCAAAATTTTCGCAGATCTGATGCTCTCAACGACTAAAACTAGGACGGCCCAGGGGAAAAGTGCGCATACCGTTGTAATCGGGCGAGTTTCTACTTTCAAATGCAACAGAAATTTTGCGGATTGGTCAATCCGTTCGCGAGATATGGCAGTTTGGAGGTAAGAAACGCTTGAGAAACTCAAAATTTTCGCATTTCTGATGCTCGAAACGAATAACTGGAACGGCCTAGGGGAAAACTACACATACCGTTGTAATCGGGCGAGTTTCTACTTTCAGATGCAACAGAAATTTTGCGGATTGGTCAATCCGTTCGCGAGATGTGGCAGTTTGGTGGTAAGAAACGCTTGAGAAACTCAAAATTTTCGCATTTCTGATGCTCGAAACGAATAACTGGAACGGCCTAGGGGAAAACTACACATACCGTTGTAATCGGGCGAGTTTCTACTTTCAGATGCAACAGAAATTTTGCGGATTGAACAATCCGTGAGCGAGATATGGCAGTTTGGAAGTAAGAAACGCTTGAGAAACTCAAAATTTTCGCAGTTCTGATGCTCGAAACGAATAACTAGAAACGCCTAGGGGAAAACTACACATACCGTTGTAATCGGGTGAGTTTCTACTATTAGATGCAACAGAAATTTTGCGGATTGAACAATCCGTGAGCGAGATATGGCAGTTTGGAGATAAGAAACGCTTGAGAAACTCAAAATTTTCGCAGTTCTGAGGCTCGAAACGAATGACTAGAACGGCCTAGGGGAGAAGTACGCATACCGTTGTAATCGGGCGAGTTTCTACTTTCAGATGCAACAGAAATTTTGCGGATTGGTCAATCCGTTCGCGAGATGTGGCAGTTTGGTGGTAAGAAACGCTTGAGAAACTCAAAATTTTCGCATTTCTGATGCTCGAAACGAATAACTGGATCGGCCTAGGGGAAAACTACACATACCGTTGTAATCGGGCGAGTTTCTACTTTCAGATGCAACAGAAATTTTGCGGATTGAACAATCCGTGAGCGAGATATGGCAGTTTGGAAGTAAGAAACGCTTGAGAAACTCAAAATTTTCGCAGTTCTGATGCTCGAAACGAACAACTAGAAACGCCTAGGGGAAAACTACACATACCGTTGTAATCGGGTGAGTTTCTACTATTAGATGCAACAGAAATTTTGCGGATTGAACAATCCGTGAGCGAGATATGGCAGTTTGGAGATAAGAAACGCTTGAGAAACTCAAAATTTTCGCAGTTCTGACGCTCGAAACGAATGACTAGAACGGCCTAGGGGAGAAGTACGCATACCGTTGTAATCGGGCGAGTTTCTACTTTCAGATGCAACAGAAATGTTGCGGATTGGTCGATCCGTTCGCGAGATGTGGCAGTTTGGAGGTAAGAAACGCTTAAAAAACTCAAAATTTTCGCAGTTCTGATGCTCGAAACGAATAACTAGAACGGCCCAGGGGAAAAGTGCGCATACCGTTGTAATCGGGCGAGTTTCTACTTTCAAATGCAACAGAAATTTTGCGGATTGGTCAATCCGTTCGCGAGATATGGCCGTTTGGATTTAAGAAACGCTTGAGAAACTCAAAATTTTCGCAGTTCTGATGCTCGACACGAATAAATGGAACGGCCTAGGGGAAAACTACACATACCGTTGTAATCGGGCGAATTTCTACTTTCAGAAGCAACAGAAATTTTGCGGATTGGTCAATCCGTTCGCGAGATATGGCAGTTTGGAGGTAAGAAACGCTTAAGAAACTAAAAATTTTCGCAGTTCTGATGCTCGAAACGAATAACTGGAACGGCCTAGGGGAAAACTACTCATACCGTTGTAATCGGGCGAGTCTCTACTTTCAGATGCAACAGAAATTTTGCGGATTGGTCAATCCGTTCGCGAGATATGGCAGTTTGGAGGTAAGAAACGCTTGAGAAACTCAAAATTTGCGCAGTTCTGATGCTTGAAACGAATAACTAGAACCGCCTAGGGGAGAAGTACGCATACCGTTATAATCGGGCGAGTTTCTACTTTCAGATGCAACAGAAATTTTGCGGATTGATCAATCCGTTCGCGAGATATGGCAGTTTGGAGGTAAGAAACGCTTGAGAAACTCAAAATTTTCGCAGTTCTGATGATCGAAACGAATGACTAGAACGGCCTAAGGGAAAAGTACGCATACCGATGTAATCGGGCGAGTTTCTACTTTCAGATGCAACAGAAATTTTGCGGATTGGTCGATCCGTTAGCGAGATATGGCAGTTTGGAAGTAAGAAACGCTTGAGAAACTCAAAATTTTCGCACTTCTGATGCTCGAAACGAATGACTAGAACGGCCTAGGGGAGAAGTGCCCATACCGTTGTAATCGGGCGAGTTTCTACTTTCAAATGCAACAGAAATTTTGCGGATTGGTCAACCCGTTCGCGAGATATGGCAGTTTGGAAGTAAGAAACGCTTGAGAAACTCAAAATTTTCGCAGTTCTGATGCTCGAAACGAATAACTAGAAACGCCTAGGGGAAAACTACACATACCGTTGTAATCGGGTGAGTTTCTACTATTAGATGCAACAGAAATTTTGCGGATTGAACAATCCGTGAGCGAGATATGGCAGTTTGGAGATAAGAAACGCTTGAGAAACTCAAAATTTTCGCAGTTCTGAGGCTCGAAACGAATGACTAGAACGGCCTAGGGGAGAAGTACGCATACCGTTGTAATCGGGCGAGTTTCTACTTTCAGATGCAACAGAAATTTTGCGGATTGGTCAATCCGTTCGCGAGATGTGGCAGTTTGGTGGTAAGAAACGCTTGAGAAACTCAAAATTTTCGCATTTCTGATGCTCGAAACGAATAACTGGAACGGCCTAGGGGAAAACTACACATACCGTTGTAATCGGGCGAGTTTCTACTTTCAGATGCAACAGAAATTTTGCGGATTGAACAATCCGTGAGCGAGATATGGCAGTTTGGAAGTAAGAAACGCTTGAGAAACTCAAAATTTTCGCAGTTCTGATGCTCGAAACGAATAACTAGAAACGCCTAGGGGAAAACTACACATACCGTTGTAATCGGGTGAGTTTCTACTATTAGATGCAACAGAAATTTTGCGGATTGAACAATCCGTGAGCGAGATATGGCAGTTTGGAGATAAGAAACGCTTGAGAAACTCAAAATTTTCGCAGTTCTGACGCTCGAAACGAATGACTAGAACGGCCTAGGGGAGAAGTACGCATACCGTTGTAATCGGGCGAGTTTCTACTTTCAGATGCAACAGAAATGTTGCGGATTGGTCGATCCGTTCGCGAGATGTGGCAGTTTGGAGGTAAGAAACGCTTAAAAAACTCAAAATTTTCGCAGTTCTGATGCTCGAAACGAATAACTAGAACGGCCCAGGGGAAAAGTGCGCATACCGTTGTAATCGGGCGAGTTTCTACTTTCAAATGCAACAGAAATTTTGCGGATTGGTCAATCCGTTCGCGAGATATGGCCGTTTGGATTTAAGAAACGCTTGAGAAACTCAAAATTTTCGCAGTTCTGATGCTCGACACGAATAAATGGAACGGCCTAGGGGAAAACTACACATACCGTTGTAATCGGGCGAATTTCTACTTTCAGAAGCAACAGAAATTTTGCGGATTGGTCAATCCGTTCGCGAGATATGGCAGTTTGGAGGTAAGAAACGCTTAAGAAACTAAAAATTTTCGCAGTTCTGATGCTCGAAACGAATAACTGGAACGGCCTAGGGGAAAACTACTCATACCGTTGTAATCGGGCGAGTCTCTACTTTCAGATGCAACAGAAATTTTGCGGATTGGTCAATCCGTTCGCGAGATATGGCAGTTTGGAGGTAAGAAACGCTTGAGAAACTCAAAATTTGCGCAGTTCTGATGCTTGAAACGAATAACTAGAACCGCCTAGGGGAGAAGTACGCATACCGTTATAATCGGGCGAGTTTCTACTTTCAGATGCAACAGAAATTTTGCGGATTGATCAATCCGTTCGCGAGATATGGCAGTTTGGAGGTAAGAAACGCTTGAGAAACTCAAAATTTTCGCAGTTCTGATGATCGAAACGAATGACTAGAACGGCCTAAGGGAAAAGTACGCATACCGATGTAATCGGGCGAGTTTCTACTTTCAGATGCAACAGAAATTTTGCGGATTGGTCGATCCTTTAGCGAGATATGGCAGTTTGGAAGTAAGAAACGCTTGAGAAACTCAAAATTTTCGCACTTCTGATGCTCGAAACGAATGACTAGAACGGCCTAGGGGAGAAGTGCCCATACCGTTGTAATCGGGCGAGTTTCTACTTTCAAATGCAACAGAAATTTTGCGGATTGGTCAACCCGTTCGCGAGATATGGCAGTTTGGAAGTAAGAAACGCTTGAGAAACTCAAAATTTTCGCAGTTCTGATGCTCGAAACGAATAACTAGAAACGCCTAGGGGAAAACTACACATACCGTTGTAATCGGGTGAGTTTCTACTATTAGATGCAACAGAAATTTTGCGGATTGAACAATCCGTGAGCGAGATATGGCAGTTTGGAGATAAGAAACGCTTGAGAAACTCAAAATTTTCGCAGTTCTGAGGCTCGAAACGAATGACTAGAACGGCCTAGGGGAGAAGTACGCATACCGTTGTAATCGGGCGAGCTTCTACTTTCAGATGCAACAGAAATTTTGCGGATTGGTCAATCCGTTCGCGAGATGTGGCAGTTTGGTGGTAAGAAACGCTTGAGAAACTCAAAATTTTCGCATTTCTGATGCTCGAAACGAATAACTGGAACGGCCTAGGGGAAAACTACACATACCGTTGTAATCGGGCGAGTTTCTACTTTCAGATGCAACAGAAATTTTGCGGATTGAACAATCCGTGAGCGAGATATGGCAGTTTGGAAGTAAGAAACGCTTGAGAAACTCAAAATTTTCGCAGTTCTGATGCTCGAAACGAATAACTAGAAACGCCTAGGGGAAAACTACACATACCGTTGTAATCGGGTGAGTTTCTACTATTAGATGCAACAGAAATTTTGCGGATTGAACAATCCGTGAGCGAGATATGGCAGTTTGGAGATAAGAAACGCTTGAGAAACTCAAAATTTTCGCAGTTCTGACGCTCGAAACGAATGACTAGAACGGCCTAGGGGAGAAGTACGCATACCGTTGTAATCGGGCGAGTTTCTACTTTCAGATGCAACAGAAATGTTGCGGATTGGTCGATCCGTTCGCGAGATGTGGCAGTTTGGAGGTAAGAAACGCTTAAAAAACTCAAAATTTTCGCAGTTCTGATGCTCGAAACGAATAACTAGAACGGCCCAGGGGAAAAGTGCGCATACCGTTGTAATCGGGCGAGTTTCTACTTTCAAATGCAACAGAAATTTTGCGGATTGGTCAATCCGTTCGCGAGATATGGCCGTTTGGATTTAAGAAACGCTTGAGAAACTCAAAATTTTCGCAGTTCTGATGCTCGACACGAATAAATGGAACGGCCTAGGGGAAAACTACACATACCGTTGTAATCGGGCGAATTTCTACTTTCAGAAGCAACAGAAATTTTGCGGATTGGTCAATCCGTTCGCGAGATATGGCAGTTTGGAGGTAAGAAACGCTTAAGAAACTAAAAATTTTCGCAGTTCTGATGCTCGAAACGAATAACTGGAACGGCCTAGGGGAAAACTACTCATACCGTTGTAATCGGGCGAGTCTCTACTTTCAGATGCAACAGAAATTTTGCGGATTGGTCAATCCGTTCGCGAGATATGGCAGTTTGGAGGTAAGAAACGCTTGAGAAACTCAAAATTTGCGCAGTTCTGATGCTTGAAACGAATAACTAGAACCGCCTAGGGGAGAAGTACGCATACCGTTATAATCGGGCGAGTTTCTACTTTCAGATGCAACAGAAATTTTGCGGATTGATCAATCCGTTCGCGAGATATGGCAGTTTGGAGGTAAGAAACGCTTGAGAAACTCAAAATTTTCGCAGTTCTGATGATCGAAACGAATGACTAGAACGGCCTAAGGGAAAAGTACGCATACCGATGTAATCGGGCGAGTTTCTACTTTCAGATGCAACAGAAATTTTGCGGATTGGTCGATCCGTTAGCGAGATATGGCAGTTTGGAAGTAAGAAACGCTTGAGAAACTCAAAATTTTCGCACTTCTGATGCTCGAAACGAATGACTAGAACGGCCTAGGGGAGAAGTGCCCATACCGTTGTAATCGGGCGAGTTTCTACTTTCAAATGCAACAGAAATTTTGCGGATTGGTCAACCCGTTCGCGAGATATGGCAGTTTGGAGGTAAGAAACGCTTGAGAAACTCAAAATTTTCGCAGTTCTGATGCTCGAAACGAATAACTGGAACGGCCTAGGGGAAAATTACACATACCGTTGTAATCGGGCGAGTCTCTACTTTCAGATGCAACAGAAACTTTGCGGATTGGTCAATCCGTTCGCGAGATATGGCAGTTTGGAAGTAAGAAACGCTTGAGAAACTCAAAATTTTCGCACTTCTGATGCTCGAAACGAATGACTAGAACGGCCTAGGGGAGAAGTGCCCATACCGTTGTAATCGGGCGAGTTTCTACTTTCAAATGCAACAGAAATTTTGCGGATTGGTCAACCCGTTCGCGAGATATGGCAGTTTGGAGGTAAGAAACGCTTGAGAAACTCAAAATTTTCGCAGTTCTGATGCTCGAAACGAATAACTGGAACGGCCTAGGGGAAAACTACACATACCGTTGTAATCGGGCGAGTCTCTACTTTCAGATGCAACAGAAATTTTGCGGATTGGTCAATCCGTTCGCGAGATATGGCAGTTTGGAGGTAAGAAACGCTTGAGAAACTCAAAATTTTCGCAGTTCTGATGATCGAAACGAATGACTAGAACGGCCTAAGGGAAAAGTACGCATACCGATGTAATCGGGCGAGTTTCTACTTTCAGATGCAACAGAAATTTTGCGGATTGGTCGATCCGTTAGCGAGATATGGCAGTTTGGAAGTAAGAAACGCTTGAGAAACTCAAAATTTTCGCACTTCTCATGCTCGAAACGAATGACTAGAACGGCCTAGGGGAGAAGTGCCCATACCGTTGTAATCGGGCGAGTTTCTACTTTCAAATGCAACAGAAATTTTGCGGATTGGTCAACCCGTTCGCGAGATATGGCAGTTTGGAGGTAAGAAACGCTTGAGAAACTCAAAATTTTCGCAGTTCTGATGCTCGAAACGAATAACTGGAACGGCCTAGGGGAAAACTACACATACCGTTGTAATCGGGCGAGTTTCTACTTTCAGATGCAACAGAAATTATGCGGATTGTTCGAACCGTTCGCGAGATATGGCAGTTTGGAAGTAAGAAACGCTTGAGAAACTCAAAATTTTCGCAGATCTGATGCTCGAAACGACTAAAACTAGGACGGCCCAGGGGAAAAGTGCGCATACCGTTGTAATCGGGCGAGTTTCTACTTTCAAATGCAACAGAAATTTTGCGGATTGGTCAATCCGTTCGCGAGATATGGCAGTTTGGAGGTAAGAAACGCTTGAGAAACTCAAAATTTTCGCATTTCTGATGCTCGAAACGAATAACTGGAACGGCCTAGGGGAAAACTACACATACCGTTGTAATCGGGCGAGTTTCTACTTTCAGATGCAACAGAAATTTTGCGGATTGGTCAATCCGTTCGCGAGATGTGGCAGTTTGGTGGTAAGAAACGCTTGAGAAACTCAAAATTTTCGCATTTCTGATGCTCGAAACGAATAACTGGAACGGCCTAGGGGAAAACTACACATACCGTTGTAATCGGGCGAGTTTCTACATTCAGATGCAACAGAAATTTTGCGGATTGAACAATCCGTGAGCGAGATATGGCAGTTTGGAAGTAAGAAACGCTTGAGAAACTCAAAATTTTCGCAGTTCTGATGCTCGAAACGAATAACTAGAAACGCCTAGGGGAAAACTACACATACCGTTGTAATCGGGTGAGTTTCTACTATTAGATGCAACAGAAATTTTGCGGATTGAACAATCCGTGAGCGAGATATGGCAGTTTGGAAGTAAGAAACGCTTGAGAAACTCAAAATTTTCGCAGTTCTGATGCTCGAAACGAATAACTAGAAACGCCTAGGGGAAAGCTACACATACCGTTGTAATCGGGTGAGTTTCTACTATTAGATGCAACAGAAATTTTGCGGATTGAACAATCCGTGAGCGAGATATGGCAGTTTGGAGATAAGAAACGCTTGAGAAACTCAAAATTTTCGCAGTTCTGACGCTCGAAACGAATGACTAGAACGGCCTAGGGGAGAAGTACGCATACCGTTGTAATCGGGCGAGTTTCTACTTTCAGATGCAACAGAAATGTTGCGGATTGGTCGATCCGTTCGCGAGATGTGGCAGTTTGGAGGTAAGAAACGCTTAAAAAACTCAAAATTTTCGCAGTTCTGATGCTCGAAACGAATAACTAGAACGGCCCAGGGAAAAAGTGCGCATACCGTTGTAATCGGGCGAGTTTCTACTTTCAAATGCAACAGAAATTTTGCGGATTGGTCAATCCGTTCGCGAGATATGGCCGTTTGGATTTAAGAAACGCTTGAGAAACTCAAAATTTTCGCAGTTCTGATGCTCGACACGAATAAATGGAACGGCCTAGGGGAAAACTACACATACCGTTGTAATCGGGCGAATTTCTACTTTCAGAAGCAACAGAAATTTTGCGGATTGGTCAATCCGTTCGCGAGATATGGCAGTTTGGAGGTAAGAAACGCTTAAGAAACTAAAAATTTTCGCAGTTCTGATGCTCGAAACGAATAACTGGAACGGCCTAGGGGAAAACTACTCATACCGTTGTAATCGGGCGAGTCTCTACTTTCAGATGCAACAGAAATTTTGCGGATTGGTCAATCCGTTCGCGAGATATGGCAGTTTGGAGGTAAGAAACGCTTGAGAAACTCAAAATTTGCGCAGTTCTGATGCTTGAAACGAATAACTAGAACCGCCTAGGGGAGAAGTACGCATACCGTTATAATCGGGCGAGTTTCTACTTTCAGATGCAACAGAAATTTTGCGGATTGGTCAATCCGTTCGCGAGATATGGCAGTTTGGAGGTAAGAAACGCTTGAGAAACTCAAAATTTGCGCAGTTCTGATGCTTGAAACGAATAACTAGAACCGCCTAGGGGAAAACTACACATACCGTTGTAATCGGGCGAGTTTCTACTTTCAGATGCAACAGAAATTTTGCGGATTGGTCAATCCGTTCGCGAGATGTGGCAGTTTGGTGGTAAGAAACGCTTGAGAAACTCAAAATTTTCGCATTTCTGATGCTCGAAACGAATAACTAGAAACGCCTAGGGGAAAACTACACATACCGTTGTAATCGGGTGAGTTTCTACTATTAGATGCAACAGAAATTTTGCGGATTGAACAATCCGTGAGCGAGATATGGCAGTTTGGAGATAAGAAACGCTTGAGAAACTCAAAATTTTCGCAGTTCTGAGGCTCGAAACGAATGACTAGAACGGCCTAGGGGAGAAGTACGCATACCGTTGTAATCGGGCGAGTTTCTACTTTCAGATGCAACAGAAATTTTGCGGATTGGTCAATCCGTTCGCGAGATGTGGCAGTTTGGTGGTAAGAAACGCTTGAGAAACTCAAAATTTTCGCATTTCTGATGCTCGAAACGAATAACTGGAACGTCCTAGGGGAAAACTACACATACCGTTGTAATCGGGCGAGTTTCTACTTTCAGATGCAACAGAAATTTTGCGGATTGAACAATCCGTGAGCGAGATATGGCAGTTTGGAAGTAAGAAACGCTTGAGAAACTCAAAATTTTCGCAGTTCTGATGCTCGGAACGAATAACTAGAAACGCCTAGGGGAAAACTACACATACCGTTGTAATCGGGTGAGTTTCTACTATTAGATGCAACAGAAATTTTGCGGATTGAACAATCCGTGAGCGAGATATGGCAGTTTGGAGATAAGAAACGCTTGAGAAACTCAAAATTTTCGCAGTTCTGACGCTCGAAACGAATGACTAGAACGGCCTAGGGGAGAAGTACGCATACCGTTGTAATCGGGCGAGTTTCTACTTTCAGATGCAACAGAAATGTTGCGGATTGGTCGATCCGTTCGCGAGATGTGGCAGTTTGGAGGTAAGAAACGCTTAAAAAACTCAAAATTTTCGCAGTTCTGATGCTCGAAACGAATAACTAGAACGGCCCAGGGGAAAAGTGCGCATACCGTTGTAATCGGGCGAGTTTCTACTTTCAAATGCAACAGAAATTTTGCGGATTGGTCAATCCGTTCGCGAGATATGGCCGTTTGGATTTAAGAAACGCTTGAGAAACTCAAAATTTTCGCAGTTCTGATGCTCGACACGAATAAATGGAACGGCCTAGGGGAAAACTACACATACCGTTGTAATCGGGCGAATTTCTACTTTCAGAAGCAACAGAAATTTTGCGGATTGGTCAATCCGTTCGCGAGATATGGCAGTTTGGAGGTAAGAAACGCTTAAGAAACTCAAAATTTTCGCAGTTCTGATGCTCGAAACGAATAACTGGAACGGCCTAGGGGAAAACTACTCATACCGTTGTAATCGGGCGAGTCTCTACTTTCAGATGCAACAGAAATTTTGCGGATTGGTCAATCCGTTCGCGAGATATGGCAGTTTGGAGGTAAGAAACGCTTGAGAAACTCAAAATTTGCGCAGTTCTGATGCTTGAAACGAATAACTAGAACCGCCTAGGGGAGAAGTACGCATACCGTTATAATCGGGCGAGTTTCTACTTTCAGATGCAACAGAAATTTTGCGGATTGATCAATCCGTTCGCGAGATATGGCAGTTTGGAGGTAAGAAACGCTTGAGAAACTCAAAATTTTCGCAGTTCTGATGATCGAAACGAATGACTAGAACGGCCTAAGGGAAAAGTACGCATACCGATGTAATCGGGCGTGTTTCTACTTTCAGATGCAACAGAAATTTTGCGGATTGGTCGATCCGTTAGCGAGATATGGCAGTTTGGAAGTAAGAAACGCTTGAGAAACTCAAAATTTTCGCAGTTCTGATGCTCGAAACGAATAACTAGAAACGCCTAGGGGAAAACTACACATACCGTTGTAATCGGGTGAGTTTCTACTATTAGATGCAACAGAAATTTTGCGGATTGAACAATCCGTGAGCGAGATATGGCAGTTTGGAGATAAGAAACGCTTGAGAAACTCAAAATTTTCGCAGTTCTGAGGCTCGAAACGAATGACTAGAACGGCCTAGGGGAGAAGTACGCATACCGTTGTAATCGGGCGAGTTTCTACTTTCAGATGCAACAGAAATGTTGCGGATTGGTCGATCCGTTCGCGAGATGTGGCAGTTTGGAGGTAAGAAACGCTTAAAAAACTCAAAATTTTCGCAGTTCTGATGCTCGAAACGAATAACTAGAACGGCCCAGGGGAAAAGTGCGCATACCGTTGTAATCGGGCGAGTTTCTACTTTCAAATGCAACAGAAATTTTGCGGATTGGTCAATCCGTTCGCGAGATATGGCCGTTTGGATTTAAGAAACGCTTGAGAAACTCAAAATTTTCGCAGTTCTGATGCTCGACACGAATAAATGGAACGGCCTAGGGGAAAACTACACATACCGTTGTAATCGGGCGAATTTCTACTTTCAGAAGCAACAGAAATTTTGCGGATTGGTCAATCCGTTCGCGAGATATGGCAGTTTGGAGGTAAGAAACGCTTAAGAAACTCAAAATTTTCGCAGTTCTGATGCTCGAAACGAATAACTGGAACGGCCTAGGGGAAAACTACTCATACCGTTGTAATCGGGCGAGTCTCTACTTTCAGATGCAACAGAAATTTTGCGGATTGGTCAATCCGTTCGCGAGATATGGCAGTTTGGAGGTAAGAAACGCTTGAGAAACTCAAAATTTGCGCAGTTCTGATGCTTGAAACGAATAACTAGAACCGCCTAGGGGAGAAGTACGCATACCGTTATAATCGGGCGAGTTTCTACTTTCAGATGCAACAGAAATTTTGCGGATTGATCAATTCGTTCGCGAGATATGGCAGTTTGGAGGTAAGAAACGCTTGAGAAACTCAAAATTTTCGCAGTTCTGATGCTCGAAACGAATAACTAGCACGGCCCAGGGGAAAAGTGCGCATACCGTTGTAATCGGGCGAGTTTCTACTTTCAGATGCAACAGAAATTTTGCGGATTGGTCGATCCGTTAGCGAGATATGGCAGTTTGGAAGTAAGAAACGCTTGAGAAACTCAAAATTTTCGCACTTCTGATGCTCGAAACGAATGACTAGAACGGCCTAGGGGAGAAGTGCCCACACCGTTGTAATCGGGCGAGTTTCTACTTTCAAATGCAACAGAAATTTTGCGGATTGGTCAACCCGTTCGCGAGATATGGCAGTTTGGAGGTAAGAAACGCTTGAGAAACTCAAAATTTTCGCAGTTCTGATGCTCAAAACGAATAACTGGAACGGCCTAGGGGAAAACTACACATACCGTTGTAATCGGGCGAGTTTCTACTTTCAGATGCAACAGAAATTATGCGGATTGGTCGAACCGTTCGCGAGATATGGCAGTTTGGAAGTAAGAAACGCTTGAGAAACTCAAAATTTTCGCAGATCTGATGCTCGAAACGACTAAAACTAGGACGGCCCAGGGGAAAAGTGCGCATACCGTTGTAATCGGGCGAGTTTCTACTTTCAAATGCAACAGAAATTTTGCGGATTGGTCAATCCGTTCGCGAGATATGGCAGTTTGGAGGTAAGAAACGCTTGAGAAACTCAAAATTTTCGCATTTCTGATGCTCGAAACGAATAACTGGAACGGCCTAGGGGAAAACTACTCATACCGTTGTAATCGGGCGAGTCTCTACTTTCAGATGCAACAGAAATTTTGCGGATTGGTCAATCCGTTCGCGAGATATGGCAGTTTGGAGGTAAGAAACGCTTGAGAAACTCAAAATTTGCGCAGTTCTGATGCTTGAAACGAATAACTAGAACCGCCTAGGGGAGAAGTACGCATACCGTTATAATCGGGCGAGTTTCTACTTTCAGATGCAACAGAAATTTTGCGGATTGATCAATTCGTTCGCGAGATATGGCAGTTTGGAGGTAAGAAACGCTTGAGAAACTCAAAATTTTCGCAGTTCTGATGCTCGAAACGAATAACTAGCACGGCCCAGGGGAAAAGTGCGCATACCGTTGTAATCGGGCGAGTTTCTACTTTCAGATGCAACAGAAATTTTGCGGATTGGTCGATCCGTTAGCGAGATATGGCAGATTGGAAGTAAGAAACGCTTGAGAAACTCAAAATTTTCGCACTTCTGATGCTCGAAACGAATGACTAGAACGGCCTAGGGGAGAAGTGCCCATACCGTTGTAATCGGGCGAGTTTCTACTTTCAAATGCAACAGAAATTTTGCGGATTGGTCAACCCGTTCGCGAGATATGGCAGTTTGGAGGTAAGAAACGCTTGAGAAACTCAAAATTTTCGCAGTTCTGATGCTCAAAACGAATAACTGGAACGGCCTAGGGGAAAACTACACATACCGTTGTAATCGGGCGAGTTTCTACTTTCAGATGCAACAGAAATTTTGCGGATTGGTCAATCCGTTCGCGAGATGTGGCAGTTTGGTGGTAAGAAACGCTTGAGAAACTCAAAATTTTCGCATTTCTGATGCTCGAAACGAATAACTGGAACGGCCTAGGGGAAAACTACACATACCGTTGTAATCGGGCGAGTTTCTACTTTCAGATGCAACAGAAATTTTGCGGATTGAACAATCCGTGAGCGAGATATGGCAGTTTGGAAGTAAGAAACGCTTGAGAAACTCAAAATTTTCGCAGTTCTGATGCTCGAAACGAATAACTAGAAACGCCTAGGGGAAAACTACACATACCGTTGTAATCGGGTGAGTTTCTACTATTAGATGCAACAGAAATTTTGCGGATTGAACAATCCGTGAGCGAGATATGGCAGTTTGGAGATAAGAAACGCTTGAGAAACTCAAAATTTTCGCAGTTCTGAGGCTCGAAACGAATGACTAGAACGGCCTAGGGGAGAAGTACGCATACCGTTGTAATCGGGCGAGTTTCTACTTTCAGATGCAACAGAAATTTTGCGGATTGGTCAATCCGTTCGCGAGATGTGGCAGTTTGGTGGTAAGAAACGCTTGAGAAACTCAAAATTTTCGCATTTCTGATGCTCGAAACGAATAACTGGAACGGCCTAGGGGAAAACTACACATACCGTTGTAATCGGGCGAGTTTCTACTTTCAGATGCAACAGAAATTTTGCGGATTGAACAATCCGTGAGCGAGACATGGCAGTTTGGAAGTAAGAAACGCTTGAGAAACTCAAAATTTTCGCAGTTCTGATGCTCGAAACGAATAACTAGAAACGCCTAGGGGAAAACTACACATACCGTTGTAATCGGGTGAGTTTCTACTATTAGATGCAACAGAAATTTTGCGGATTGAACAATCCGTGAGCGAGATATGGCAGTTTGGAGATAAGAAACGCTTGAGAAACTCAAAATTTTCGCAGTTCTGATGCTCGAAACGAATAACTAGAACGGCCCAGGGGAAAAGTGCGCATACCGTTGTAATCGGGCGAGTTTCTACTTTCAAATGCAACAGAAATTTTGCGGATTGGTCAATCCGTTCGCGAGATATGGCAGTTTGGAGGTAAGAAACGCTTGAGAAACTCAAAATTTTCGCATTTCTGATGCTCGAAACGAATAACTGGAACGGCCTAGGGGAAAACTACACATACCGTTGTAATCGGGCGAGTTTCTACTTTCAGATGCAACAGAAATTTTGCGGATTGGTCAATCCGTTCGCGAGATGTGGCAGTTTGGAGGTAAGAAACGCTTGAGAAACTCAAAATTTTCGCAGTTCTGATGCTCGAAACGAATAACTAGAACCGCCTAGGGGAAAACTACACATACCGTTGTAATCGGGTGAGTTTCTACTTTTAGATGCAACAGAAATTTTGCGGATTGAACAATCCGTGAGCGAGATATGGCAGTTTGGAGATAAGAAACGCTTGAGAAACTCAAAATTTTCGCAGTTCTGATGCTCGAAACGAATAACTAGAACGGCCCAGGGGAAAAGTGCGCATACCGTTGTAATCGGGCGAGTTTCTACTTTCAGATGCAACAGAAATTATGCGGATTGGTCCATCCGTTCGCGAGATATGGCAGTTTGGAAGTAAGAAACGCTTGAGGAACTCAAAATTTTCGCAGTTCTGATGCTCGAAACGAATAACTAGAACGGCCTAGGGGAAAACTACACCTACCGTTGTAATCGGGCGAGTTTCTACTTTCAGATGCCACAGAAATTTTGCGGATTGGTCAATCCGTTCGCTCGATATGGCAGTTTGGAGGTAAGAAACGCTTGAGAAACTCAAAATTTTCGCAGTTCTGATGCTCGAAACGAATAACTAGAAGGGCCCAGGGGAAAAGTGCGCATACTGTTGTAATCGGGCGGGTTTCTACTTTCAGATACAACAGAAATTTTGCGGATTGGTCAATCCGTTCGCGAGATGTGGCAGTTTGGAGGTAAGAAACGCTTGAGAAACTCAAAATTTTCGCATTTCTGATGCTCGAAACGAATAACTGGAACGGCCTAGGGGAAAACTACACATACCGTTGTAATCGGGCGAGTTTCTACTTTCAGATGCAACAGAAATTTTGCGGATTGGTCAATCCGTTCGCGAGATATGGCAGTTTGGAAGTAAGAAACGCTTGAGAAACTCAAAATTTTCGCACTTCTGATGCTCGAAACGAATGACTAGAACGGCCTAGGGGAGAAGTGCGCATACCGTTGTAATCGGGCGAGTTTCTACTTTCAAATGCAACAGAAATTTTGCGGATTGGTCAAACCGTTCGCGAGATATGGCAGTTTGGAGGTAAGAAACGCTTGAGAAACTCAAAATTTTCGCAGTTCTGATGCTCGAAACGAATAACTGGAACGGCCTAGGGGAAAACTACACATACCGTTGTAATCGGGCGAGTTTCTACTTTCAGATGCAACCGAAATTTTGCGGATTGTTCAATCCGTTCCCGAGATATGGCAGTTTGGATGTAAGAAACGCTTGAGATACTCAAAATTTTCGCAGTTCTGATGCTCGAAACGAATAACTAGAACGGCCTAGGGGAAAACTACACCTACCGTTGTAATCGGGCGAGTTTCTACTTTCAGATGCAACAGAAATTTTGCGGATTGAACAATCCGTGAGCGAGATATGGCAGTTTGGATGTAAGAAACGCTTGAGAAACTCAAAATTTTCGCAGTTCTGAGGCTCGAAACGAATGACTAGAACGGCCTAGGGGAGAAGTACGCATACCGTTGTAATCGGGCGAGTTTCTACTTTCAGATGCAACAGAAATTATGCGGATTGGTCAATCCGTTCGCGAGATATGGCAGCTTGGAGGTAAGAAACGCTTGAGAAACTCAAAATTTTCGCAGTTCTGATGCTCGAAACGAATAACTAGAACGGCCTAGGGGAAAAGTACGCATACCGATGTAATCGGGCGAGTTTCTACTTTCAGATGCAACAGAAATTTTGCGGATTGGTCGATCCGTGAGCGAGATATGGCAGTTTGGAGATAAGAAACGCTTGAGAAACTCAAAATTTTCGCAGTTCTGAGGCTCGAAACGAATAACTAGAACGGTCTAGGGGAGAAGTACGCATACCGTTGTAATCGGGCGAGTTTCTACTTTCAGATGCAACAGAAATTTTGTGGATTGGTCGATCCGTTCGCGAGATGTGGCAGTTTGGAAGTAAGAAACGCTTGAGAAACTCAAAATTTTTGCAGTTCTGATGCTCGAAACGAATAACTAGAACTGCCTAGGGGAAAACTACACCTACCGTTGTAATCGGGCGAGTTTCTACTTTCAGATGCCACAGAAATTTTGCGGATTGGTCAATCCGTTCGCTCGATATGGCAGTTTGGAGGTAAGAAACGCTTGAGAAACTCAAAATTTTCGCATTTCTGATGCTCGAAACGAATAACTAGAACGGCCCAGGGGAAAAGTGCGCATACCGTTGTAATCGGGCGAGTTTCTACTTTCAGATGCAACAGAAATTTTGCGGATTGGTCAATCCGTTCCCGAGATGTGGCAGTTTGGAAGTAAGAAACGCTTGAGAAACTCAAAATTTTTGCAGTTCTGATGCTCGAAACGAATAACTAGAACTGCCTAGGGGAAAACTACACCTACCGTTGTAATCGGGCGAGTTTCTACTTTCAGATGCCACAGAAATTTTGCGGATTGGTCAATCCGTGAGCGAGATATGGCAGTTTGGAGGTAAGAAACGCTTGAGAAACTCAAAATTTTCGCATTTCTGATGCTCGAAACGAATAACTGGAACGGCCTAGGGGAAAACTACACATACCGTTGTAATCGGGCGAGTTTCTACTTTCAGATGCAACAGAAATTTTGCGGATTGGTCAATCCGTTCGCGAGATGTGGCAGTTTGGAGGTAAGAAACGCTCGAGAAACTCAAAATTTTCGCAGTTCTGATGCTCGAAACGAATAACTAGAACGGCCTAGGGGAAAAGTACGCATACCGATGTAATCGGGCGAGTTTCTACTTTCAGATGCAACAGAAATTTTGCGGATTGGTCGATCCGTTCGCGAGATGTGGCAGTTTGGAAGTAAGAAACGCTTGAGAAACTCAAAATTTTCGCAGTTCTGAGGCTCGAAACGAATAACTAGAAACGCCTAGGGGAAAACTACACATACCGTTGTAATCGGGTGAGTTTCTACTATTAGATGCAACAGAAATTTTGTGGATTGAACAATCCGTGAGCGAGATATGGCAGTTTGGAGATAAGAAACGCTTGAGAAACTCAAAATTTTCGCAGTTCTGAGGCTCGAAACGAATGACTAGAACGGCCTAGGGGAGAAGTACGCATACCGTTGTAATCGGGCGAGTTTCTACTTTCAGATGCAACAGAAATTTTGCGGATTGGTCGATCCGTTCGCGAGATGTGGCAGTTTGGAAGTAAGAAACGCTTGAGAAACTCAAAATTTTTGCAGTTGTGATGCTCGAAACGAATTACTAGAACGGCCTAGGGGAAAACTACACCTACCGTTGTAATCGGGCGAGTTTCTACTTTCAGATGCCACAGAAATTTTGCGGATTGGTCAATCCGTTCGCTCGATATGGCAGTTTGGAGGTAAGAAACGCTTAAAAAACTCAAAATTTTCGCAGTTCTGATGCTCGAAACGAATAACTAGAACGGCCCAGGGGAAAAGTGCGCATACCGTTGTAATCGGGCGAGTTTCTACTTTCAAATGCAACAGAAATTTTGCGGATTGGTCAATCCGTTCGCGAGATGTGGCAGTTTGGAGGTAAGAAACACTTGAGAAACTCAAAATTTTCGCAGTTCTGATGCTCGAAACGAATAACTGGAACGGCCTAGGGGAAAACTACACATACCGTTGTAATCGGGCGAGTTTCTACTTTCAGATGCAACAGAAATTTTGCGGATTGGTCAATCCGTTCGCGAGATATATCAGTTTGGAGGTAAGAAACGCATGAGAAACTCAAAATTTTCGCAGTTCTGGTGCTCGAAACGAATGACTAGAACGGCCTAGGGGAGAAGTACGCATACCGTTTTAATCGGGCGAGTTTCTACTTTCAGATGCAACAGAAATTTTGCGGATTGATCAATCCGTTCGCGAGATATGACAGTTTGGAGATAAGAAACGCTTGAGAAACTCAAAATTTTCGCAGTTCTGATGCTCGAAACGAATAACTGGAACGGCCTAGGGGAAAACTACACATACCGTTGTAATCGTGCTAGTTTCTACTTTCAGATGCAACAGAAATTTTGCGGATTGGTCAATCCGTTCGCTCGATATGGCAGTTTGGAGGTAAGAAACGCTTGAGAAACTCAAAATTTTCGCAGTTCTGATGCTCGACACGAATGACTAGAACGGCCTAGGGGAGAAGTACGCATACCGTTGTAATCGGGCGAGTTTCTACTTTCAGATGCAACAGAAATTTTGTGGATTGGTCGATCCGTTCGCGAGATGTGGCAGTTTGGAAGTAAGAAACGCTTGAGAAACTCAAAATTTTTGCAGTTCTGATGCTCGAAACGAATAACTAGAACTGCCTAGGGGAAAACTACACCTACCGTTGTAATCGGGCGAGTTTCTACTTTCAGATGCCACAGAAATTTTGCGGATTGGTCAATCCGTTCGCTCGATATGGCAGTTTGGAGGTAAGAAACGCTTGAGAAACTCAAAATTTTCGCATTTCTGATGCTCGAAACGAATAACTAGAACGGCCCAGGGGAAAAGTGCGCATACCGTTGTAATCGGGCGAGTTTCTACTTTCAGATGCAACAGAAATTTTGCGGATTGGTCAATCCGTTCCCGAGATGTGGCAGTTTGGAAGTAAGAAACGCTTGAGAAACTCAAAATTTTTGCAGTTCTGATGCTCGAAACGAATAACTAGAACTGCCTAGGGGAAAACTACACCTACCGTTGTAATCGGGCGAGTTTCTACTTTCAGATGCCACAGAAATTTTGCGGATTGGTCAATCCGTGAGCGAGATATGGCAGTTTGGAGGTAAGAAACGCTTGAGAAACTCAAAATTTTCGCATTTCTGATGCTCGAAACGAATAACTGGAACGGCCTAGGGGAAAACTACACATACCGTTGTAATCGGGCGAGTTTCTACTTTCAGATGCAACAGAAATTTTGCGGATTGGTCAATCCGTTCGCGAGATGTGGCAGTTTGGAGGTAAGAAACGCTCGAGAAACTCAAAATTTTCGCAGTTCTGATGCTCGAAACGAATAACTAGAACGGCCTAGGGGAAAAGTACGCATACCGATGTAATCGGGCGAGTTTCTACTTTCAGATGCAACAGAAATTTTGCGGATTGGTCGATCCGTTCGCGAGATATGGCAGTTTGGAAGTAAGAAACGCTTGAGAAACTCAAAATTTTCGCAGTTCTGACGCTCGAAACGAATAACTAGAACCGCCTAGGGGAAAACTACACATACCGTTGTAATCGGGTGAGTTTCTACTTTTAGATGCAACAGAAATTTTGCGGATTGAACAATCCGTGAGCGAGATATGGCAGTTTGGAGATAAGAAACGCTTGAGAAACTCAAAATTTTCGCAGTTCTGAGGCTCGAAACGAATAACTAGAACGGTCTAGGGGAGAAGTACGCATACCGTTGTAATCGGGCGAGTTTCTACTTTCAGATGCAACAGAAATTTTGTGGATTGGTCGATCCGTTCGCGAGATGTGGCAGTTTGGAAGTAAGAAACGCTTGAGAAACTCAAAATTTTTGCAGTTCTGATGCTCGAAACGAATAACTAGAACCGCCTAGGGGAAAACTACACATACCGTTGTAATCGGTTGAGTTTCTACTTTTAGATGCAACAGAAATTTTGCGGATTGAACAATCCGTGAGCGAGATATGGCAGTTTGGAGATAAGAAACGCTTGAGAAACTCAAAATTTTCGCAGTTCTGAGGCTCGAAACGAATAACTAGAACGGCCTAGGGGAAAACTACACATACCGTTGTAATCGGGCGAGTTTCTACTTTCAGATGCAACAGAAATTTTGCGGATTGGTCAATCCGTTCGCGAGATATGGCAGTTTGGAGGTAAGAAACACTTGAGAAACTCAAAATTTTCGCATTTCTGATGCTCGAAACGAATAACTAGAACGGCCCAGGGGAAAAGTGCGCATACCGTTGTAATCGGGCGAGTTTCTACTTTCAGATGCAACAGAAATTTTGCGGATTGGTCAATCCGTTCGCTCGATATGGCAGTTTGGAGGTAAGAAACGCTTGAGAAACTCAAAATTTTCGCATTTCTGATGCTCGAAACGAATAACTAGAACGGCCCAGGGGAAAAGTGCGCATACCGTTGTAATCGGGCGAGTTTCTACTTTCAGATGCAACAGAAATTTTGCGGATTGGTCAATCCGTTCCCGAGATGTGGCAGTTTGGAAGTAAGAAACGCTTGAGAAACTCAAAATTTTTGCAGTTCTGATGCTCGAAACGAATAACTAGAACTGCCTAGGGGAAAACTACACCTACCGTTGTAATCGGGCGAGTTTCTACTTTCAGATGCCACAGAAATTTTGCGGATTGGTCAATCCGTGAGCGAGATATGGCAGTTTGGAGGTAAGAAACGCTTGAGAAACTCAAAATTTTCGCATTTCTGATGCTCGAAACGAATAACTGGAACGGCCTAGGGGAAAACTACACATACCGTTGTAATCGGGCGAGTTTCTACTTTCAGATGCAACAGAAATTTTGCGGATTGGTCAATCCGTTCGCGAGATATGGCAGTTTGGAGGTAAGAAACACTTGAGAAACTCAAAATTTTCGCAGTTCTGATGCTCGAAACGAATAACTGGAACGGCCTAGGGGAAAACTACACATACCGTTGTAATCGGGCGAGTTTCTACTTTCAGATGCAACAGAAATTTTGCGGATTGGTCAATCCGTTCGCGAGATATATCAGTTTGGAAGTAAGAAACGCATGAGAAACTCAAAATTTTCGCAGTTCTGGTGCTCGAAACGAATGACTAGAACGGCCTAGGGGAGAAGTACGCATACCGTTTTGATCGGGCGAGTTTCTACTTTCAGATGCAACAGAAATTTTGCGGATTGATCAATCCGTTCGCGAGATATGACAGTTTGGAGATAAAAAACGCTTGAGAAACTCAAAATTTTCGCAGTTCTGATGCTCGAAACAAATAACTGGAACGGCCTAGGGGAAAACTACACATACCGTTGTAATCGTGCTAGTTTCTACTTTCAGATGCAACAGAAATTTTGCGGATTGGTCAACCCGTTCGCGAGATATGGCAGTTTGGAGGTAAGAAACGCTTGAGAAACTCAAAATTTTCGCAGTTCTAATGCTCGACACGAATGACTAGAACGGCCTAGGGGAGAAGTACGCATACCGTTGTAATCGGGCGAGTTTCTACTTTCAGATGCAACAGAAATTTTGTGGATTGGTCGATCCGTTCGCGAGATGTGGCAGTTTGGAAGTAAGAAACGCTTGAGAAACTCAAAATTTTTGCAGTTCTGATGCTCGAAACGAATAACTAGAACTGCCTAGGGGAAAACTACACCTACCGTTGTAATCGGGCGAGTTTCTACTTTCAGATGCCACAGAAATTTTGCGGATTGTTCAATCCGTTCGCTCGATATGGCAGTTTGGAGGTAAGAAACGCTTGAGAAACTCAAAATTTTCGCATTTCTGATGCTCGAAACGAATAACTAGAACGGCCCAGGGGAAAAGTGCGCATACCGTTGTAATCGGGCGAGTTTCTACTTTCAGATGCAACAGAAATTTTGCGGATTGGTCAATCCGTTCCCGAGATGTGGCAGTTTGGAAGTAAGAAACGCTTGAGAAACTCAAAATTTTTGCAGTTCTGATGCTCGAAACGAATAACTAGAACTGCCTAGGGGAAAACTACACCTACCGTTGTAATCGGGCGAGTTTCTACTTTCAGATGCCACAGAAATTTTGCGGATTGGTCAATCCGTTCGCGAGATGTGGCAGTTTGGAGGTAAGAAACGCTCGAGAAACTCAAAATTTTCGCAGTTCTGATGCTCGAAACGAATAACTAGAACGGCCTAGGGGAAAAGTACGCATACCGATGTAATCGGGCGAGTTTCTACTTTCAGATGCAACAAAAATTTTGCGGATTGGCCAATCCGTTCGCGAGATGTGGCAGTTTGGAGGTAAGAAACGCTTGAGAAACTCAAAATTTTCGCATTTCTGATGCTCGAAACGAATAACTGGAACGGCCTAGGGGAAAACTACACATACCGTTGTAATCGGGCGAGTTTCTACTTTCAGATGCAACAGAAATTTTGCGGATTGGTCGATCCGTTCGCGAGATATGGCAGTTTGGAAGTAAGAAACGCTTGAGAAACTCAAAATTTTCGCAGTTCTGATGCTCGAAACGAATAACTAGAACGGCCAAGGGGAAAAGTGCGCATACCGTTGTAATCGGTCGGGTTTCTACTTTCAGATGCAACAAAAATTTTGCGGATTGCCAATCCGTTCGCGAGATGTGGCAGTTTGGAGGTAAGAAACGCTTGAGAAACTCAAAATTTTCGCAGTTCTGATGCTCGAAACGAATGACTAGAACGGCCTAGGGGAGAAGTACGCATACCGTTGTAATCGGGCGAGTTTCTACTTTCAGATGCAAGAGAAATTATGCGGATTGGTCAATCCGTTCGCGAGATATGGCCGTTTGGATGTAAGAAACGCTTGAGAAACTCAAAATTTTCGCAGTTCTGATGCTCGAAACGAATAACTAGGACGGCCTAGGGGAAAACTACACATATCGTTGTAATCGGGCGAGTTTCTACTTTCAGATGCAACAGAAATTTTTCGGATTGGTCGATCCGTTCGCGAAATATGGCAGTTTGGAAGTAAGAAACGCTTGAGAAACTCAAAATTTTCGCAGTTCTGATGCTCGAAACGAATGACTAGAACGGCCTAGGGGAGAAGTACGCATACCGTTGTAATCGGGCGAGCTTCTACTTTCAGATGCAACAAAAATTTTGCGGATTGATCAATCCGTTCGCGAGATATGGCAGTTTGGAGATAAGAAACGCTTGAGAAACTCAAAATTTTCGCAGTTCTGATGCTCGAAACGAATGACTAGAACGGCCTAGGGGAGAAGTACGCATACCGTTGTAATCGGGCGAGTTTCTACTTTCAGATGCAAGAGAAATTATGCGGATTGGTCAATCCGTTCGCGAGATATGGCCGTTTGGATGTAAGAAACGCTTGAGAAACTCAAAATTTTCGCAGTTCTGATGCTCGAAACGAATAACTAGGACGGCCTAGGGGAAAACTACACATACCGTTGTAATCGGGCGAGTTTCTACTTTCAGATGCAACAGAAATTTTCCGGATTGGTCGATCCGTTCGCGAAATATGGCAGTTTGGAAGTAAGAAACGCTTGAGAAACTCAAAATTTTCGCAGTACTGATGCTCGAAACGACTAAAACTAGGACGGCCCAGGGGAAAAGTGCGCATACCGTTGTAATCGGGCGAGTTTCTACTTTCAAATGCAACAGAAATTTTGCGGATTGGTCTATCCGTTCGCGAGATATGGCAGTTTGGAGGTAAGAAACGCTTGAGAAACCCAAAATTTTCGCACTTCTGATGCTCGAAACGAACAACTGGAACGGCCTAGGGGAAAACTACACATACCGTTGTAATCGGGCGAGTTTCTACTTTCAGATGCAACAGAAATTTTGCGGATTGGTCAATCCGTTCGCGAGATGTGGCAGTTTGGAGGTAAGAAACGCTCGAGAAACTCAAAATCTTCGCAGTTCTGATGCTCGAAACGAATAACTAGAACGGCCTAGGGGAAAAGTACGCATACCGATGTAATCGGGCGAGTTTCAACTTTCAGATGCAACAGAAATTTTGCGGATTGGTCGATCCGTTCGCGAGATGTGGCAGTTTGGAAGTAAGAAACGCTTGAGAAACTTAAAATTTTTGCAGTTCTGATGCTCGAAACGAATAACTAGAACTGCCTAGGGGAAAACTACACCTACCGTTGTAATCGGGCGAGTTTCTACTTTCAGATGCCACAGAAATTTTGCGGATTGGTCAATCCGTTCGCGAGATGTGGCAGTTTGGAGGTAAGAAACGCTCGAGAAACTCAAAATTTTCGCAGTTCTGATGCTCGAAACGAATAACTAGAACGGCCTAGGGGAAAAGTACGCATACCGATGTAATCGGGCGAGTTTCTACTTTCAGATGCAACAGAAATTTTGCGGATTGGTCGATCCGTTCGCGAGATATGGCAGTTTGGAAGTAAGAAACGCTTGAGAAACTCAAAATTTTCGCAGTTCTGATGCTCGAAACGAATAACTAGAACCGCCTAGGGGAAAACTACACATACCGTTGTAATCGGGTGAGTTTCTACTTTTAGATGCAACAGAAATTTTGCGGATTGAACAATCCGTGAGCGAGATATGGCAGTTTGGAGATAAGAAACGCTTGAGAAACTCAAAATTTTCGCAGTTCTGAGGCTCGAAACGAATAACTAGAACGGCCTAGGGGAGAAGTACGCATACCGTTGTAATCGGGCGAGTTTCTACTTTCAGATGCAACAGAAATTTTGTGGATTGGTCGATCCGTTCGCGAGATGTGGCAGTTTGGAAGTAAGAAACGCTTGAGAAACTCAAAATTTTTGCAGTTCTGATGCTCGAAACGAATAACTAGAACTGCCTAGGGGAAAACTACACCTACCGTTGTAATCGGGCGAGTTTCTACTTTCAGATGCCACAGAAATTTTGCGGATTGGTCAATCCGTTCGCGAGATATGGCAGTTTGGAGATAAGAAACGCTTGAGAAACTCAAAATTTTCGCAGTTCTGATGCTCGAAACGAATAAGTAGAACGGCCTAGGGGAAAACTACACCTACCGTTGTAATCGGGCGAGTTTCTACTTTCAGATGCAACAGAAATTTTGCGGATTGGTCAATCCGTTCGCGAGATATGGCAGTTTGGATGTAAGAAACGCTTGAGAAACTCAAAATTTTCGCATTTCTGATGCTCGAAACGAATAACTGGAACGGCCTAGGGGAAAACTACACATACCGTTGTAATCGGGCGAGTTTCTACTTTCAGATGCAACAGAAATTTTGCGGATTGGTCAATCCGTTCGCGAGATGTGGCAGTTTGGAGGTAAGAAACGCTCGAGAAACTCAAAATTTTCGCAGTTCTGATGCTCGAAACGAATAACTAGAACGGCCTAGGGGAAAAGTACGCATACCGATGTAATCGGGCGAGTTTCTACTTTCAGATGCAACAGAAATTTTGCGGATTGGTCGATCCGTTCGCGAGATATGGCAGTTTGGAAGTAAGAAACGCTTGAGAAACTCAAAATTTTCGCAGTTCTGATGCTCGAAACGAATAACTAGAACCGCCTAGGGGAAAACTACACATACCGTTGTAATCGGGTGAGTTTCTACTTCTAGATGCAACAGAAATTTTGCGGATTGAACAATCCGTGAGCGAGATATGGCAGTTTGGAGATAAGAAACGCTTGAGAAACTCAAAATTTTCGCAGTTCTGAGGCTCGAAACGAATAACTAGAACGGTCTAGGGGAGAAGTACGCATACCGTTGTAATCGGGCGAGTTTCTACTTTCAGATGCAACAGAAATTTTGTGGATTGGTCGATCCGTTCGCGAGATGTGGCAGTTTGGAAGTAAGAAACGCTTGAGAAACTCAAAATTTTTGCAGTTCTGATGCTCGAAACGAATAACTAGAACCGCCTAGGGGAAAACTACACATACCGTTGTAATCGGTTGAGTTTCTACTTTTAGATGCAACAGGAATTTTGCGGATTGAACAATCCGTGAGCGAGATATGGCAGTTTGGAGATAAGAAACGCTTGAGAAACTCAAAATTTTCGCAGTTCTGAGGCTCGAAACGAATAACTAGAACGGCCTAGGGGAGAAGTACGCATACCGTTGTAATCGGGCGAGTTTCTACTTTCAGATGCAACAGAAATTTTGTGGATTGGTCGATCCGTTCGCGAGATGTGGCAGTTTGGAAGTAAGAAACGCTTGAGAAACTCAAAATTTTTGCAGTTCTGATGCTCGAAACGAATAACTAGAACTGCCTAGGGGAAAACTACACCTACCGTTGTAATCGGGCGAGTTTCTACTTTCAGATGCCACAGAAATTTTGCGGATTGGTCAATCCGTTCGCTCGATATGGCAGTTTGGAGGTAAGAAACGCTTGAGAAACTCAAAATTTTCGCATTTCTGATGCTCGAAACGAATAACTAGAACGGCCCAGGGGAAAAGTGCGCATACCGTTGTAATCGGGCGAGTTTCTACTTTCAGATGCAACAGAAATTTTGCGGATTGGTCAATCCGTTCCCGAGATGTGGCAGTTTGGAAGTAAGAAACGCTTGAGAAACTCAAATTTTTGCAGTTCTGATGCTCGAAACGAATAACTAGAACTGCCTAGGGGAAAACTACACCTACCGTTGTAATCGGGCGAGTTTCTACTTTCAGATGCCACAGAAATTTTGCGGATTGGTCAATCCGTGAGCGAGATATGGCAGTTTGGAGGTAAGAAACGCTTGAGAAACTCAAAATTTTCGCATTTCTGATGCTCGAAACGAATAACTGGAACGGCCTAGGGGAAAACTACACATACCGTTGTAATCGGGCGAGTTTCTACTTTCAGATGCAACAGAAATTTTGCGGATTGGTCAATCCGTTCGCGAGATATGGCAGTTTGGAGGTAAGAAACACTTGAGAAACTCAAAATTTTCGCAGTTCTGATGCTCGAAACGAATAACTGGAACGGCCTAGGGGAAAACTACACATACCGTTGTAATCGGGCGAGTTTCTACTTTCAGATGCAACAGAAATTTTGCGGATTGGTCAATCCGTTCGCGAGATATATCAGTTTGGAGGTAAGAAACGCATGAGAAACTCAAAATTTTCGCAGTTCTGGTGCTCGAAACGAATGACTAGAACGGCCTAGGGGAGAAGTACGCATACCGTTTTAATCGGGCGAGTTTCTACTTTCAGATGCAACAGAAATTTTGCGGATTGATCAATCCGTTCGCGAGATATGACAGTTTGGAGATAAGAAACGCTTGAGAAACTCAAAATTTTCGCAGTTCTGATGCTCGAAACGAATAACTGGAACGGCCTAGGGGAAAACTACACATACCGTTGTAATCGTGCTAGTTTCTACTTTCAGATGCAACAAAAATTTTGCGGATTGATCAATCCGTTCGCGAGATATGGCAGTTTGGAGATAAGAAACGCTTGAGAAACTCAAAATTTTCGCAGTTCTGATGCTCGAAACGAATGACTAGAACGGCCTAGGGGAGAAGTACGCATACCGTTGTAATCGGGCGAGTTTCTACTTTCAGATGCAAGAGAAATTATGCGGATTGGTCAATCCGTTCGCGAGATATGGCCGTTTGGATGTAAGAAACGCTTGAGAAACTCAAAATTTTCGCAGTTCTGATGCTCGAAACGAATAACTAGGACGGCCTAGGGGAAAACTACACATACCGTTGTAATCGGGCGAGTTTCTACTTTCAGATGCAACAGAAATTTTCCGGATTGGTCGATCCGTTCGCGAAATATGGCAGTTTGGAAGTAAGAAACGCTTGAGAAACTCAAAATTTCGCAGTACTGATGCTCGAAACGACTAAAACTAGGACGGCCCAGGGGAAAAGTGCGCATACCGTTGTAATCGGGCGAGTTTCTACTTTCAAATGCAACAGAAATTTTGCGGATTGGTCTATCCGTTCGCGAGATATGGCAGTTTGGAGGTAAGAAACGCTTGAGAAACCCAAAATTTTCGCACTTCTGATGCTCGAAACGAACAACTGGAACGGCCTAGGGGAAAACTACACATACAGTTGTAATCGGGCGAGTTTCTACTTTCAGATGCAACAGAAATTTTGCGGATTGGTCAATCCGTTCGCGAGATGTGGCAGTTTGGAGGTAAGAAACGCTCGAGAAACTCAAAATTTTCGCAGTTCTGATGCTCGAAACGAATAACTAGAACGGCCTAGGGGAAAAGTACGCATACCGATGTAATCGGGCGAGTTTCTACTTTCAGATGCAACAGAAATTTTGCGGATTGGTCGATCCGTTCGCGAGATGTGGCAGTTTGGAAGTAAGAAACGCTTGAAAAACTCAAAATTTTTGCAGTTCTGATGCTCGAAACGAATAACTAGAACTGCCTAGGGGAAAACTACACCTACCGTTGTAATCGGGCGAGTTTCTACTTTCAGATGCCACAGAAATTTTGCGGATTGGTCAATCCGTTCGCGAGATGTGGCAGTTTGGAGGTAAGAAACGCTCGAGAAACTCAAAATTTTCGCAGTTCTGATGCTCGAAACGAATAACTAGAACGGCCTAGGGGAAAAGTACGCATACCGATGTAATCGGGCGAGTTTCTACTTTCAGATGCCACAGAAATTTTGCGGATTGGTCGATCCGTTCGCGAGATATGGCAGTTTGGAAGTAAGAAACGCTTGAGAAACTCAAAATTTTCGCAGTTCTGATGCTCGAAACGAATAACTAGAACCGCCTAGGGGAAAACTACACATACCGTTGTAATCGGGTGAGTTTCTACTTTTAGATGCAACAGAAATTTTGCGGATTGAACAATCCGTGAGCGAGATATGGCAGCTTGGAGATAAGAAACGCTTGAGAAACTCAAAATTTTCGCAGTTCTGAGGCTCGAAACGAATAAGTAGAACGGCCTAGGGGAAAACTACACCTACCGTTGTAATCGGGCGAGTTTCTACTTTCAGATGCAACAGAAATTTTGCGGATTGGTCAATCCGTTCGCGAGATATGGCAGTTTGGGTGTAAGAAACGCTTGAGAAAGTCAAAATTTTCGCAGTTCTGATGCTCGAAACGAATAACTAGAACGGCCTAGGGGAAAAGTACGGATACCGTTGTAATCGGGCGGGTTTCTACTTTCAGATGCAACAGAAATTTTGCGGATTGGTCAATCCGTTCGCGAGATGTGGCAGTTTGGAGGTAAGAAACGCTTGAGAAACTCAAAATTTTCGCAGTTCTGATGCTCGAAACGAATAACTAGAACGGCCTAGGGGAAAAGTACGCATACCGATGTAATTGGGCGAGTTTCTACTTTCAGATGCAACAGAAATTTTGCGGATTGGTCGATCCGTTAGCGAGATATGGCAGTTTGGAAGTAAGAAACGCTTGAGAAACTCAAAATTTTCGCAGTTCTGATGCTCGAAACGAATGACTAGAACGGCCTAGGGGAGAAGTACGCATACCGTTGTAATCGGGCGAGTTTCTACTTTCAGATGCAACAGAAATTTTGTGGATTGGTCGATCCGTTCGCGAGATGTGGCAGTTTGGAAGTAAGAAACGCTTGAGAAACTCAAAATTTTTGCAGTTCTGATGCTCGAAACGAATAACTAGAACTGCCTAGGGGAAAACTACACCTACCGTTGTAATCGGGCGAGTTTCTACTTTCAGATGCCACAGAAATTTTGCGGATTGGTCAATCCGTTCGCTCGATATGGCAGTTTGGAGGTAAGAAACGCTTGAGAAACTCAAAATTTTCGCATTTCTGATGCTCGAAACGAATAACTAGAACGGCCCAGGGGAAAAGTGCGCATACCGTTGTAATCGGGCGAGTTTCTACTTTCAGATGCAACAGAAATTTTGCGGATTGGTCAATCCGTTCCCGAGATGTGGCAGTTTGGAAGTAAGAAACGCTTGAGAAACTCAAAATTTTTGCAGTTCTGATGCTCGAAACGAATAACTAGAACTGCCTAGGGGAAAACTACACCTACCGTTGTAATCGGGCGAGTTTCTACTTTCAGATGCCACAGAAATTTTGCGGATTGGTCAATCCGTGAGCGAGATATGGCAGTTTGGAGGTAAGAAACGCTTGAGAAACTCAAAATTTTCGCATTTCTGATGCTCGAAACGAATAACTGGAACGGCCTAGGGGAAAACTACACATACCGTTGTAATCGGGCGAGTTTCTACTTTCAGATGCAACAGAAATTTTGCGGATTGGTCAATCCGTTCGCGAGATGTGGCAGTTTGGAGGTAAGAAACGCTCGAGAAACTCAAAATTTTCGCAGTTCTGATGCTCGAAACGAATAACTAGAACGGCCTAGGGGAAAAGTACGCATACCGATGTAATCGGGCGAGTTTCTACTTTCAGATGCAACAGAAATTTTGCGGATTGGTCGATCCGTTCGCGAGATATGGCAGTTTGGAAGTAAGAAACGCTTGAGAAACTCAAAATTTTCGCAGTTCTGATGCTCGAAACGAATAACTAGAACCGCCTAGGGGAAAACTACACATACCGTTGTAATCGGGTGAGTTTCTACTTTTAGATGCAACAGAAATTTTGCGGATTGAACAATCCGTGAGCGAGATATGGCAGTTTGGAGATAAGAAACGCTTGAGAAACTCAAAATTTTCGCAGTTCTGAGGCTCGAAACGAATAACTAGAACGGTCTAGGGGAGAAGTACGCATACCGTTGTAATCGGGCGAGTTTCTACTTTCAGATGCAACAGAAATTTTGTGGATTGGTCGATCCGTTCGCGAGATGTCGCAGTTTGGAAGTAAGAAACGCTTGAGAAACTCAAAATTTTTGCAGTTCTGATGCTCGAAACGAATAACTAGAACTGCCTAGGGGAAAACTACACCTACCGTTGTAATCGGGCGAGTTTCTACTTTCAGATGCCACAGAAATTTTGCGGATTGGTCAATCCGTTCGCGAGATGTGGCAGTTTGGAGGTAAGAAACGCTCGAGAAACTCAAAATTTTCGCAGTTGTGATGCTCGAAACGAATAACTAGAACGGCCTAGGGGAAAAGTACGCATACCGATGTAATCGGGCGAGTTTCTACTTTCAGATGCAACAGAAATTTTGCGGATTGGTCGATCCGTTCGCGAGATATGGCAGTTTGGAAGTAAGAAACGCTTGAGAAACTCAAAATTTTCGCAGTTCTGATGCTCGAAACGAATAACTAGAACCGCCTAGGGGAAAACTACACATACCGTTGTAATCGGTTGAGTTTCTACTTTTAGATGCAACAGAAATTTTGCGGATTGAACAATCCGTGAGCGAGATATGGCAGTTTGGAGATAAGAAACGCTTGAGAAACTCAAAATTTTCGCAGTTCTGAGGCTCGAAACGAATAACTAGAACGGCCTAGGGGAAAACTACACATACCGTTGTAATCGGGCGAGTTTCTACTTTCAGATGCAACAGAAACTTTGCGGATTGATCAATCCGTTCGCGAGATGTGGCAGTTTGGAAGTAAGAAACGCTTGAGAAACTCAAAATTTTTGCAGTTCTGATGCTCGAAACGAATAACTAGAACTGCCTAGGGGAAAACTACACCTACCGTTGTAATCGGGCGAGTTTCTACTTTCATATGCCACAGAAATTTTGCGAATTGGTCAATCCGTTCGCTCGATATGGCAGTTTGGAGGTAAGAAACGCTTGAGAAACTCAAAATTTTCGCAGTTCTGATGCTCGAAACGAATAACTGGAACGGCCTAGGGGAAAACTACACATACCGTTGTAATCGGGCGAGTTTCTACTTTCAGATGCAACAGAAACTTTGCGGATTGATCAATCCGTTCGCGAGATATGGCAGTTTGGAGATAAGAAACGCTTGAGAAACTCAAAATTTTCGCAGTTCTGATGCTCGAAACGAATAACTAGAACGGCCTAGGGGAAAACTACACCCACCGTTGTAATCGGGCGAGTTTCTACTTTCAGATGCAACAGAAATTTTGCGGATTGGTCAATCCGTTCGCGAGATATGGCAGTTTGGATGTAAGAAACGCTTGAGAAAGTCAAAATTTTCGCAGTTCTGATGCTCGAAACGAATAACTAGAACGGCCTAGGGGAAAAGTACGGATACCGTTGTAATCGGGCGGGTTTCTACTTTCAGATGCCACAGAAATTTTGCGGATTGGTCGATCCGTTCGCTCGATATGGCAGTTTGGAAGTAAGAAACGCTTGAGAAACTCAAAATTTGCGCAGTTCTGATGCTCCAAACGAATAACTAGAACGGCCTAGGGGAAAACTACACATACCGTTGTAATCGGGCGAGTTTCTACTTTCAGATGCAACAGAAACTTTGCGGATTGATCAATCCGTTCGCGAGATATGGCAGTTTGGAGATAAGAAACGCTTGAGAAACTCAAAATTTTCGCAGTTCTGATGCTCGAAACGAATAACTAGAACGGCCTAGGGGAAAACTACACCTACCGTTGTAATCGGGCGAGTTTCTACTTTCAGATGCAACAGAAATTTTGCGGATTGGTCAATCCGTTCGCGAGATATGGCAGTTTGGATGTAAGAAACGCTTGAGAAAGTCAAAATTTTCGCAGTTCTGATGCTCCAAACGAATAACTAGAACTGCCTAGGGGAAAACTACACCTACCGTTGTAATCGGGCGAGTTTCTACTTTCAGATGACACAGAAATTTTGCGGATTGGTTAATCCGTTCGCTCGATATGGCAGTTTGGAGGTAAGAAACGCTTGAGAAACTCAAAATTTTCGCAGTTCTGATGCTCGAAACGAATAACTAGAACGGCCAAGGGGAAAAGTGCGCATACCGTTGTAATCGGGCGAGTTTCTACTTTCAGATGCAACAGAAATTTTGCGGATTGGTCAATCCGTTCCCGAGATGTGGCAGTTTGGAAGTAAGAAACGCTTGAGAAACTCAAAATTTTCGCAGTTCTGATGCTCGAAACGAATAACTAGAACGGCCCAGGGGAAAAGTGCGCATACCGTTGTAATCGGGCGAGTTTCTACTTTCAGATGCAACAGAAATTATGCGGATTGGTCCATCCGTTCGCGAGATATGGCAGTTTGGAAGTAAGAAACGCTTGAGAAACTCAAAATTTTCGCAGTTCTGATGCTCGAAACGAATGACTAGAACGGCCTAGGGGAGAAGTACGCATACCGTTGTAATCGGGCGAGTTTCTACTTTCAGATGCAACCGAAATTTTGCGGATTGTTCAATCCGTTCCCGAGACATGGCAGTTTGGAGGTAAGAAACGCTTGAGATACTCAAAATTTTCGCAGTTCTGATGCTCGAAACGAATAACTAGAACGGCCTAGGGGAAAACTACACCTACCGTTGTAATCGGGCGAGTTTCTACTTTCAGATGCAACAGAAATTTTGCGGATTGAACAATCCGTGAGCGAGATATGGCAGTTTGGATGTAAGAAACGCTTGAGAAACTCAAAATTTTCGCAGTTCTGAGGCTCGAAACGAATGACTAGAACGGCCTAGGGGAGAAGTACGCATACCGTTGTAATCGGGCGAGTTTCTACTTTCAGATGCAACAGAAATTATGCGGATTGGTCAATCCGTTCGCGAGATATGGCAGCTTGGAGGTAAGAAACGCTTGAGAAACTCAAAATTTTCGCAGTTCTGATGCTCGAAACGAATAACTAGAACGGCCTAGGGGAAAAGTACGCATACCGATGTAATCGGGCGAGTTTCTACTCTCAGATGCAACAGAAATTTTGCGGATTGGTCGATCCGTTCGCGAGATATGGCAGTTTGGAAGTAAGAAACGCTTGAGAAACTCAAAATTTTCGCAGTTCTGATGCTCGAAACGAATAACTAGAACGGCCTAGGGGAAAACTACACCCACCGTTGTAATCGGGCGAGTTTCTACTTTCAGATGCAACAGAAATTTTGCGGATTGGTCAATCCGTTCGCGAGATATGGCAGTTTGGATGTAAGAAACGCTTGAGAAAGTCAAAATTTTCGCAGTTCTGATGCTCCAAACGAATAACTAGAACTGCCTAGGGGAAAACTACACCTACCGTTGTAATCGGGCGAGTTTCTACTTTCAGATGACACAGAAATTTTGCGGATTGGTTAATCCGTTCGCTCGATATGGCAGTTTGGAGGTAAGAAACGCTTGAGAAACTCAAAATTTTCGCAGTTCTGATGCTCGAAACGAATAACTAGAACGGCCAAGGGGAAAAGTGCGCATACCGTTGTAATCGGGCGAGTTTCTACTTTCAGATGCAACAGAAATTTTGCGGATTGGTCAATCCGTTCCCGAGATGTGGCAGTTTGGAAGTAAGAAACGCTTGAGAAACTCAAAATTTTCGCAGTTCTGATGCTCGAAACGAATAACTAGAACGGCCCAGGGGAAAAGTGCGCATACCGTTGTAATCGGGCGAGTTTCTACTTTCAGATGCAACAGAAATTATGCGGATTGGTCCATCCGTTCGCGAGATATGGCAGTTTGGAAGTAAGAAACGCTTGAGAAACTCAAAATTTTCGCAGTTCTGATGCTCGAAACGAATGACTAGAACGGCCTAGGGGAGAAGTACGCATACCGTTGTAATCGGGCGAGTTTCTACTTTCAGATGCAACCGAAATTTTGCGGATTGTTCAATCCGTTCCCGAGACATGGCAGTTTGGAGGTAAGAAACGCTTGAGATACTCAAAATTTTCGCAGTTCTGATGCTCGAAACGAATAACTAGAACGGCCTAGGGGAAAACTACACCTACCGTTGTAATCGGGCGAGTTTCTACTTTCAGATGCAACAGAAATTTTGCGGATTGAACAATCCGTGAGCGAGATATGGCAGTTTGGATGTAAGAAACGCTTGAGAAACTCAAAATTTTCGCAGTTCTGAGGCTCGAAACGAATGACTAGAACGGCCTAGGGGAGAAGTACGCATACCGTTGTAATCGGGCGAGTTTCTACTTTCAGATGCAACAGAAATTATGCGGATTGGTCAATCCGTTCGCGAGATATGGCAGCTTGGAGGTAAGAAACGCTTGAGAAACTCAAAATTTTCGCAGTTCTGATGCTCGAAACGAATAACTAGAACGGCCTAGGGGAAAAGTACGCATACCGATGTAATCGGGCGAGTTTCTACTCTCAGATGCAACAGAAATTTTGCGGATTGGTCGATCCGTTCGCGAGATATGGCAGTTTGGAAGTAAGAAACGCTTGAGAAACTCAAAATTTTCGCAGTTCTGATGCTCGAAACGAATAACTAGAACCGCCTAGGGGAAAACTACACATACCGTTGTAATCGGGTGAGTTTCTACTTTTAGATGCAACAGAAATTTTGCGGATTGAACAATCCGTGAGCGAGATATGGCAGTTTGGAGATAAGAAACGCTTGAGAAACTCAAAATTTTCGCAGTTCTGAGGCTCGAAACGAATGACTAGAACGGCCTAGGGGAGAAGTACGCATACCGTTGTAATCGGGCGAGTTTCTACTTTCAGATGCAACAGAAATTTTGCGGATTGGTCGATCCGTTCGCGAGATATGGCAGTTTGGAAGTAAGAAACGCTTGAGAAACTCAAAATTTTCGCAGTTCTGATGCTCGAAACGAATAACTAGAACCGCCTAGGGGAAAACTACACATACCGTTGTAATCGGGTGAGTTTCTACTTTTAGATGCAACAGAAATTTTGCGGATTGAACAATCCGTGAGCGAGATATGGCAGTTTGGAGATAAGAAACGCTTGAGAAACTCAAAATTTTCGCAGTTCTGATGCTCGAAACGAATGACTAGAACGGCCTATGGGAGAAGTACGCATACCGTTGTAATTGGGCGAGTTTCTACTTTCAGATGCAACAGAAATTTTGCGGATCGGTCAATCCGTTCGCGAGATATGGCAGTTTGGAGGTAAGAAACGCATGAGAAACTCAAAATTTGCGCAGTTCTGATGCTTGAAACGAATAACTAGAACGGCCTAGGGGAAAAGTGCGCATACCGTTGTAATCGGGCGAGTTTCTACTTTCAGATGCAACAGAAATTTTGCGGATCGGTCAATCCGTTCGCGAGATATGGCAGTTTGGATGTAAGTAACGCTTGAGAAACTCAAAAGTTTCGCAGTTCTGATGCTCGAAACGAATAACTAGAACGGCCTAGGGGAAAAGTGCGCATACCGTTGTAATCGGGCGAGTTTCTACTTTCAAATGCAACTGAAATTTTGCGGATTGGTCAATCCGTTCGCGAGATATGGCAGTTTGGAGGTAAGAAACACTTGAGAAACTCAAAATTTTCGCAGTTCTGATGCTCGAAACGAATAACTGGAACGGCCTAGGGGAAAACTACACATACCGTTGTAATCGGGCGAGTTTCTACTTTCAGATGCAACAGAAATTTTGCGGATTGGTCAATCCGTTCGCGAGATATATCAGTTTGGAGGTAAGAAACGCATGAGAAACTCAAAATTTTCGCAGTTCTGGTGCTCGAAACGAATGACTAGAACGGCCTAGGGGAGAAGTACGCATACCGTTTTAATCGGGCGAGTTTCTACTTTCGGATGCAACAGAAATTACGCGGATTGGTCAATCGGTTCGCGAGATATGGCAGTTTGGAAGTAAGAAACGCTTGAGGAACTCAAAATTTTCGCATTTCTGATGCTCGAAACGAATAACTAGAACGGCCTAGGGGAAAACTACACCTACCGTTGTAATCGGGCGAGTTTCTACTTTCAGATGCAACAGAAATTTTGCGGATTGATCAATCCGTTCGCGAGATATGACAGTTTGGAGATAAGAAACGCTTGAGAAACTCAAAATTTTCGCAGTTCTGATGCTCGAAACGAATAACTGGAACGGCCTAGGGGAAAACTACACATACCGTTGTAATCGTGCTAGTTTCTACTTTCAGATGCAACAGAAATTTTGCGGATTGGTCAACCCGTTCGCGAGATATGGCAGTTTGGAGGTAAGAAACGCTTGAAAAACTCAAAATTTTCGCAGTTCTGATGCTCGACACGAATAACTAGAACGGCCTAGGGGAAAAGTACGCATACCGTTGTAATCGGGCGAGATTCTACTTTCAGATGCAACAGAAATTTTGCAGATTGATCAATCCGTTCGCGAGATATGGCAGTTTGGAGGTAAGAAACGCTTGAGAAACTCAAAATTTTCGCAGTTCTGATGCTCCACACGAATAACTAGAACGGCCTAGTGAAAAAGTACGCATACCGTTGTAATCGGGCGAGTTTCTACTTTCAGATGCAACAGAAATTTTGCGGATTGGTCAATCCGTTCGCGAGATATGGCAGTTTGGAGGTTAGAAACGCTTGAGAAACTCAAAATTTTGGCAGTTCTGATGCTTGAAACGAATAACTAGAACGGCCTAGGGGAGAAGTACGCATACCGTTGTAATCGGGCGAGTTTCTACTTTCAGATGCAACAGAAATTTTGCGGATTGGTCAACCCATTCGCGTGATATGGCAGTTTGGAGGTCAGAAACGCTTGAGATACTCAAAATTTTCGTAGTTCTGATGCTCGAAACGAATAACTGGAACGGCCTAGGGGAAAACTACACATACCGTTGTAATCGGGCGAGTTTCTACTTACAGATGCAACAGAAATTTTGCGGATTGGTCAATCCGTTCGCGAGATATATCAGTTTGGAGGAAAGAAACGCATGAGAAACTCAAAATTTTCGCAGTTCTGGTGCTCGAAACGAATGACTAGAACGGCCTAGGGGAGAAGTACGCATACCGTTGTAATCGGGCGAGTTTCTACTTTCGGATGCAACAGAAATTACGCGGATTGGTCAATCCGTTCGCGAGATATGGCAGTTTGGAGGTAAGAAACGCTTGAGGAACTCAAAATTTTCGCATTTCTGATGCTCGAAACGAATAACTAGAACGGCCTAGGGGAAAACTACACCTACCGTTGTAATCGGGCGAGTTTCTACTTTCAGATGCAACAGAAATTTTGCGGATTGATCAATCCGTTCGCGAGATATGACAGTTTGGAGATAAGAAACGCTTTAGAAACTCAAAATTTTCGCAGTTCTGATGCTGGAAACGAATGACTAGAACGGCCTAGGGGAGAAGTACGCATACCGTTGTAATCGGGCGAGTTTCTACTTTCAGATGCAACAGAAATTTTGCGGATTAATCAATCCGTTCGCGAGATTTGGCAGTTTGGAGATAAGAAACGCTAGAGAAACTCAAAATTTTCGCAGTTCTGATGCTCGAAACGAATGACTAGAACGGCCTATGGGAGAAGTACGCATACCGTTGTAATCGGGCGAGTTTCTACTTTCAGATGCAACAGAAATTATGGGGATTGGTCAATCCGTTCGCGAGATATGGCCGTTTGGATGTAAGAAACGCTTGAGAAACTCAAAAGTTTCGCAGTTCTGATGCTCGAAACGAATAACTAGAACGGCCTAGGGGAAAAGTGCGCATACCGTTTTAATCGGGCGAGTTTCTACTTTCAAATGCAACAGAAATTTTGCGGATTGGTCAATCCGTTCGCGAGATATGGCAGTTTGGAGGTAAGAAACACTTGAGAAACTCAAAATTTTCGCAGTTCTGATGCTCGAAACGAATAACTAGAACGGCCTAGGGGAAAAGTGCGCATACCGTTGTAATCGGGCGAGTTTCTACTTTCAAATGCAACAGAAATTTTGCGGATTGGTCAATCCGTTCGCGAGATATGGCAGTTTGGAGGTAAGAAACGCTTGAGAAACTCAAAATTTTCGCAGTTCTGATGCTCGAAACGAATGACTAGAACGGCCTAGGGGAGAAGTACGCATACCGTTGTAATCGGGCGAGTTTCTACTTTCAGATGCAACAGAAATTTTGCGGATTAATCAATCCGTTCGCGAGATATGGCAGTTTGGAGATAAGAAACGCTAGAGAAACTCAAAATTTTCGCAGTTCTGATGCTCGAAACGAATGACTAGAACGGCCTATGGGAGAAGTACGCATACCGTTGTAATCGGGCGAGTTTCTACTTTCAGATGCAACAGAAATTATGGGGATTGGTCAATCCGTTCGCGAGATATGGCCGTTTGGATGTAAGAAACGCTTGAGAAACTCAAAATTTTCGCAGTTCTGATGCTCGAAACGAATAATTAGAACGGCCTAGGGGAAAAGTGCGCATACCGTTGTAATCGGGCGAGTTTCTACTTTCGGATGCAACAGAAATTACGCGGATTGGTCAATCGGTTCGCGAGATATGGCAGTTTGGAGGTAAGAAACGCTTGAGGAAGTCAAAATTTTCGCACTTCTGATGCTCGAAACGAATAACTAGAACGGCCTAGGGGAAAACTACACCTACCGTTGTAATCGGGCGAGTTTCTACTTTCAGATGCAACAGAAATTTTGCGGATTGATCAATCCGTTCGCGAGATATGACAGTTTGGAGATAAGAAACGCTTGAGAAACTCAAAATTTTCGCAGTTCTGATGCTCGAAACGAATGACTAGAACGGCCTATGGGAGAAGTACGCATACCGTTGTAATCGGGCGAGTTTCTACTTTCAGATGCAACAGAAATTATGCGGATTGGTCAATCCGTTCGCGAGATATGGCCGTTTGGAGGTAAGAAACGCTTGAAAAACTCAAAATTTTCGCAGTTCTGATGCTCGACACGAATAACTAGAACGGCCTAGGGGAAAAGTACGCATACCGTTGTAATCGGGCGAGATTCTACTTTCAGATGCAACAGAAATTTTGCAGATTGATCAATCCGTTCGCGAGATATGGCAGTTTGGATGTAAGAAACGCTTGAGAAACTCAAAATTTGCGCAGTTCTGATGCTTGAAACGAATAACTAGAACGGCCTAGGGGAGAAGTACGCATACCGTTGTAATCGGGCGAGTTTCTACTTTCAGATGCAACGGAAATTTTGCGGATTGATCAATCCGTTCGCGAGATATGGCAGTTTGGAGATAAGAAACGCTTGAGAAACTCAAAATTTTCTTAGTTCTGATGCTCGAAACGAATGACTAGAACGGCCTATGGGAGAAGTACGCATACCGTTGTAATCGGGCGAGTTTCTACTTTCAGATGCAACAGAAATTATGCGGATTGGTCAATCCGTTCGCGAGATATGGCCGTTTGGATGTAAGAAACACTTGAGAAACTCAAAATTTTCGCAGTTCTGATGCTCGAAACGAATAACTAGAACGGCCTAGGGGAAAAGTACGCATACCGTTGTAATCGGGCGAGTTTCTACTTTCAGATGCAACAGAAATTTTGCGGATTGGTCGATCCGTTCGCGAGATGTGGCAGTTTGGAAGTAAGAAACGCTTGAGAAACTCAAAATTTTTGCAGTTCTGATGCTCGAAACGAATAACTAGAACGGCCTAGGGGAAAACTACACCTACCGTTGTAATCGGGCGAGTTTCTACTTTCAGATGCCACAGAAATTTTGCGGATTGGTCAATCCGTTCGCTCGATATGGCAGTTTGGAGGTAAGAAACGCTTAAAAAACTCAAAATTTTCGCAGTTCTGATGCTCGAAACGAATAACTAGAACGGCCCAGGGGAAAAGTGCGCATACCGTTGTAATCGGGCGAGTTTCTACTTTCAAATGCAACAGAAATTTTGCGGATTGGTCAATCCGTTCGCGAGATGTGGCAGTTTGGAGGTAAGAAACGCTTGAGAAACTCAAAATTTTCGCAGTTCTGATGCTCGAAACGAATAACTAGAACGGCCCAGGGGAAAAGTGCGCATACCGTTGTAATCGGGCGAGTTTCTACTTTCAGATGCAACAGAAATTATGCGGATTGGTCCATCCGTTCGCGAGATATGGCAGTTTGGAAGTAAGAAACGCTTGAGAAACTCAAAATTTTCGCAGTTCTGATGCTCGAAACGAATGACTAGAACGGCCTAGGGGAGAAGTACGCATACCGTTGTAATCGGGCGAGTTTCTACTTTCAGATGCAACCGAAATTTTGCGGATTGTTCAATCCGTTCCCGAGATATGGCAGTTTGGAGGTAAGAAACGCTTGAGAAACTCAAAATTTTCGCAGTTCTGATGCTCGAAACGAATAACTAGAACGGCCTAGGGGAAAAGTGCGCATACCGTTGTAATCGGGCGAGTTTCTACTTTCAGATGCAACAGAAATTATGGGGATTGGTCAATCCGTTCGCGAGATATGGCCGTTTGGATGTAAGAAACGCTTGAGAAACTCAAAATTTTCGCAGTTCTGATGCTCGAAACGAATAACTAGAACGGCCTAGGGGAAAAGTGCGCATACCGTTGTAATCGGGCGAGTTTCTACTTTCAAATGCAACAGAAATTTTGCGGATTGGTCAATCCGTTCGCGAGATATGGCAGTTTGGAGGTAAGAAACGCTTGAGAAACTCAAAATTTTCGCAGTTCTGATGCTCGAAACGAATGACTAGAACGGCCTAGGGGAGAAATACGCATACGTTTGTAATCGGGCGAGTTTCTGCTTTCAGATGCAACAGAAATTTTGCGGATTGGTCAACCCATTCGCGAGATATGGCAGTTTGGAGGTCAGAAACGCTTGAGAAACTCAAAATTTTCGTAGTTCTGATGATCGAAACGAATAACTGGAACGGCCTAGGGGAAAACTACACATACCGTTGTAATCGGGCGAGTTTCTACTTTCAGATGCAACAGAAATTTTGCGGATTGGTCAATCCGTTCGCGAGATATATCAGTTTGGAGGTAAGAAACGCATGAGAAACTCAAAATTTTCGCAGTTCTGGTGCTCGAAACGAATGACTAGAACGGCCTAGGGGAGAAGTACGCATACCGTTGTAATCGGGCGAGTTTCTACTTTCGGATGCAACAGAAATTACGCGGATTGGTCAATCGGTTCGCGAGATATGGCAGTTTGGAGGTAAGAAACGCTTGAGGAAGTCAAAATTTTCGCACTTCTGATGCTCGAAACGAATAACTAGAACGGCCTAGGGGAAAACTACACCTACCGTTGTAATCGGGCGAGTTTCTACTTTCAGATGCAACAGAAATTTTGCGGATTGATCAATCCGTTCGCGAGATATGACAGTTTGGAGATAAGAAACGCTTGAGAAACTCAAAATTTTCGCAGTTCTGATGCTCGAAACGAATGACTAGAACGGCCTATGGGAGAAGTACGCATACCGTTGTAATCGGGCGAGATTCTACTTTCAGATGCAACAGAAATTTTGCAGATTGATCAATCCGTTCGCGAGATATGGCAGTTTGGAGGTAAGAAACGCTTGAGAAACTCAAAATTTTCGCAGTTCTGATGCTCGACACGAATAACTAGAACGGCCTAGTGAAAAAGTACGCATACCGTTGTAATCGGGCGAGTTTCTACTTTCAGATGCAACAGAAATTTTGCGGATTGGTCAATCCGTTCGCGAGATATGGCAGTTTGGAGGTAAGAAACGCTTGAGAAACTCAAAATTTGCGCAGTTCTGATGCTTGAAACGAATAACTAGAACGGCCTAGGGGAGAAGTACGCATACCGTTGTAATCGGGCGAGTTTCTACTTTCAGATGCAACGGAAATTTTGCGGATTGATCAATCCGTTCGCGAGATATGGCAGTTTGGAGAGAAGAAACGCTTGAGAAACTCAAAATTTTCTTAGTTCTGATGCTCGAAACGAATGACTAGAACGGCCTATGGGAGAAGTACGCATACCGTTGTAATCGGGCGAGTTTCTACTTTCAGATGCAACAGAAATTATGCGGATTGGTCAATCCGTTCGCGAGATATGGCCGTTTGGATGTAAGAAACACTTGAGAAACTCAAAATTTTCGCAGTTCTGATGCTCGAAACGAATAACTAGAACGGCCTAGGGGAAAAGTACGCATACCGTTGTAATCGGGCGAGTTTCTACTTTCAGATGCAACAGAAATTTTGCGGATTGGTCAACCCATTCGCGTGATATGGCAGTTTGGAGGTCAGAAACGCTTGAGAAACTCAAAATTTTCGTAGTTCTGATGCTCGAAACGAATAACTGGAACCGCCTAGGGGAAAACTACACATACCGTTGTAATCGGGCGAGTTTCTTCTTACAGATGCAACAGAAATTTTGCGGATTGGTCAATCCGTTCGCGAGATATATCAGTTTGGAGGAAAGAAACGCATGAGAAACTCAAAATTTTCGCAGTTCTGGTGCTCGAAACGAATGACTAGAACGGCCTAGGGGAGAAGTACGCATACCGTTGTAATCGGGCCAGTTTCTACATTCGGATGCAACAGAAATTACGCGGATTGGTCAATCCGTTCGCGAGATATGGCAGTTTGGATGTAAGAAACGCTTGAGAAACTCAAAATTTTCGCAGTTCTGAGGCTCGAAACGAATGACTAGAACGGCCTAGGGGAGAAGTACGCATACCGTTGTAATCGGGCGAGTTTCTACTTTCAGATGCAACAGAAATTTTGCGGATTGGTCGATCCGTTCGCGAGATGTGGCAGTTTGGAAGTAAGAAACGCTTGAGAAACTCAAAATGTTTGCAGTTCTGATGCTCGAAACGAATAACTAGAACGGCCTAGGGGAAAACTACACCTACCGTTGTAATCGGGCGAGTTTCTACTTTCAGATGCCACAGAAATTTTGCGGATTGGTCAATCCGTTCGCTCGATATGGCAGTTTGGAGGTAAGAAACGCTTAAAAAACTCAAAATTTTCGCAGTTCTGATGCTCGAAACGAATAACTAGAACGGCCCAGGGGAAAAGTGCGCATACCGTTGTAATCGGGCGAGTTTCTACTTTCAAATGCAACAGAAATTTTGCGGATTGGTCAATCCGTTCGCGAGATATGGCAGTTTGGAGGTAAGAAACGCTTGAGAAACTCAAAATTTTCGCAGTTCTGATGCTCGACACGAATAACTAGAACGGCCTAGTGAAAAAGTACGCATACCGTTGTAATCGGGCGAGTTTCTACTTTCAGATGCAACAGAAATTTTGCGGATTGGTCAATCCGTTCGCGAGATATGGCAGTTTGGATGTTAGAAACGCTTGAGAAACTCAAAATTTGCGCAGTTCTGATGCTTGAAACGAATAACTAGAACGGCCTAGGGGAGAAGTACGCACACCGTTGTAATCGGGCGAGTTTCTACTTTCAGATGCAACAGAAATTTTTGCGGATTGGTCAACCCATTCGCGTGATATGGCAGTTTGGAGGTCAGAAACGCTTGAGATACTCAAAATTTTCGTAGTTCTGATGCTCGAAACGAATAACTGGAACGGCCTAGGGGAAAACTACACATACCGTTGTAATCGGGCGAGTTTCTACTTTCAGATGCAACAGAAATTTTGCGGATTGGTCAATCCGTTCGCGAGATATATCAGTTTGGAGGTAAGAAACGCATGAGAAACTCAAAATTTTCGCAGTTCTGGTGCTCGAAACGAATGACTAGAACGGCCTAGGGGAGAAGTACGCATACCGTTTTAATCGGGCGAGTTTCTACTTTCGGATGCAACAGAAATTTTGCGGATTGATCAATCCGTTCGCGAGATATGACAGTTTGGAGATAAGAAACGCTTGAGAAACTCAAAATTTTCGCAGTTCTGATGCTCGAAACGAATAACTGGAACGGCCTAGGGGAAAACTACACATACCGTTGTAATCGTGCTAGTTTCTACTTTCAGATGCAACAGAAATTTTGCGGATTGGTCAACCCGTTCGCGAGATATGGCAGTTTGGAGGTAAGAAACGCTTGAAAAACTCAAAATTTTCGCAGTTCTGATGCTCGACACGAATAACTAGAACGGCCTAGGGGAAAAGTACGCATACCGTTGTAATCGGGCGAGTTTCTACTTTCAGATGCAACAGAAATTTTGCGGATTGGTCAATCCGTTCGCGAGATATGGCAGTTTGGAGGTTAGAAACGCTTGAGAAACTCAAAATTTGCGCAGTTCTGATGCTTGAAACGAATAACTAGAACGGCCTAGGGGAGAAGTACGCACACCGTTGTAATCGGGCGAGTTTCTACTTTCAGATGCAACAGAAATTTTTGCGGATTGGTCAACCCATTCGCGTGATATGACAGTTTGGAGGTCAGAAACGCTTGAGATACTCAAAATTTTCGTAGTTCTGATGCTCGAAACGAATAACTGGAACGGCCTAGGGGAAAACTACACATACCGTTGTAATCGGGCGAGTTTCTACTTTCAGATGCAACAGAAATTTTGCGGATTGGTCAATCCGTTCGCGAGATATATCAGTTTGGAGGTAAGAAACGCATGAGAAACTCAAAATTTTCGCAGTTCTGGTGCTCGAAACGAATGACTAGAACGGCCTAGGGGAGAAGTACGCATACCGTTTTAATCGGGCGAGTTTCTACTTTCGGATGCAACAGAAATTTTGCGGATTGATCAATCCGTTCGCGAGATATGACAGTTTGGAGATAAGAAACGCTTGAGAAACTCAAAATTTTCGCAGTTCTGATGCTCGAAACGAATAACTGGAACGGCCTAGGGGAAAACTACACATACCGTTGTAATCGTGCTAGTTTCTACTTTCAGATGCAACAGAAATTTTGCAGATTGATCAATCCGTTCGCGAGATATGGCAGTTTGGAGGTAAGAAACGCTTGAGAAACTCAAAATTTTCGCAGTTCTGATGCTCCACACGAATAACTAGAACGGCCTAGTGAAAAAGTACGCATACCGTTGTAATCGGGCGAGTTTCTACTTTCAGATGCAACAGAAATTTTGCGGATTGGTCAATCCGTTCGCGAGATATGGCAGTTTGGAGGTTAGAAACGCTTGAGAAACTCAAAATTTGCGCAGTTCTGATGCTTGAAACGAATAACTAGAACGGCCTAGGGGAGAAGTACGCACACCGTTGTAATCGGGCGAGTTTCTACTTTCAGATGCAACAGAAATTTTTGCGGATTGGTCAACCCATTCGCGTGATATGGCAGTTTGGAGGTCAGAAACGCTTGAGATACTCAAAATTTTCGTAGTTCTGATGCTCGAAACGAATAACTGGAACGGCCTAGGGGAAAACTACACATACCGTTGTAATCGGGCGAGTTTCTACTTACAGATGCAACAGAAATTTTGCGGATTGGTCAATCCGTTCGCGAGATATATCAGTTTGGAGGAAAGAAACGCATGAGAAACTCAAAATTTTCGCAGTTCTGGTGCTCGAAACGAATGACTAGAACGGCCTAGGGGAGAAGTACGCATACCGTTGTAATCGGGCGAGTTTCTACTTTCGGATGCAACAGAAATTACGCGGATTGGTCAATCCGTTCGCGAGATATGGCAGTTTGGAGGTAAGAAACGCTTGAGGAACTCAAAATTTTCGCATTTCTGATGCTCGAAACGAATAACTAGAACGGCCTAGGGGAAAACTACACCTACCGTTGTAATCGGGCGAGTTTCCACTTTCAGATGCAACAGAAATTTTGCGGATTGATCAATCCGTTCGCGAGATATGACAGTTTTGAGATAAGAAACGCTTTAGAAACTCAAAATTTTCGCAGTTCTGATGCTGGAAACGAATGACTAGAACGGCCTAGGGGAGAAGTACGCATACCGTTGTAATCGGGCGAGTTTCTACTTTCAGATGCAACAGAAATTTTGCGGATTTATCAATCCGTTCGCGAGATATGGCAGTTTGGACATAAGAAACGCTAGAGAAACTCAAAATTTTCGCAGTTCTGATGCTCGAAACGAATGACTAGAACGGCCTATGGGAGAAGTACGCATACCGTTGTAATCGGGCGAGTTTCTACTTTCAGATGCAACAGAAATTATGGGGATTGGTCAATCCGTTCGCGAGATATGGCCGTTTGGATGTAAGAAACGCTTGAGAAACTCAAAAGTTTCGCAGTTCTGATGCTTGAAACGAATAACTAGAACGGCCTAGGGGAGAAGTACGCATACCGTTGTAATCGGGCGAGTTTCTACTTTCAGATGCAACGGAAATTTTGCGGATTGATCAATCCGTTCGCGAGATATGGCAGTTTGGAGATAAGAAACGCTTGAGAAACTCAAAATTTGCGCAGTTCTGATGCTTGAAACGAATAACTAGAACGGCCTAGGGGAGAAGTACGCATACCGTTGTGATCGGGCGAGTTTCTACTTTCAGATGCAACAGAAATTTTGCGGATTGGTCAACCCATTCGCGTGATATGGCAGTTTGGAGGTCAGAAACGCTTGAGATACTCAAAATTTTCGTAGTTCTGATGCTCGAAACGAATAACTGGAACGGCCTAGGGGATAACTACACATACCGTTGTAATCGGGCGAGTTTCTACTTACAGATGCAACAGAAATTTTGCGGATTGGTCAATCCGTTCGCGAGATATATCAGTTTGGAAGAAAGAAACGCATGAGAAACTCAAAATTTTCGCAGTTCTGGTGCTCGAAACGAATGACTAGAACGGCCTAGGGGAGAAGTACGCATACCGTTGTAATCGGGCGAGTTTCTACTTTCGGATGCAACAGAAATTACGCGGATTGGTCAATCCGTTCGCGAGATATGGCAGTTTGGAGGTAAGAAACGCTTGAGGAACTCAAAATTTTCGCATTTCTGATGCTCGAAACGAATAACTAGAACGGCCTAGGGGAAAACTACACCTACCATTGTAATCGGGCGAGTTTCTACTTTCAGATGCAACAAAAATTTTGCGGATTGATCAATCCGTTCGCGAGATATGACAGTTTGGAGATAAGAAACGCTTTAGAAACTCAAAATTTTCGCAGTTCTGATGCTGGAAACGAATGACTAGAACGGCCTAGGGGAGAAGTACGCATACCGTTGTAATCGGGCGAGTTTCTACTTTCAGATGCAACAGAAATTTTGCGGATTAATCAATCCGTTCTCGAGATATGGCAGTTTGGAGATAAGAAACGCTAGAGAAACTCAAAATTTTCGCAGTTCTGATGCTCGAAACGAATGACTAGAACGGCCTATGGGAGAAGTACGCATACCGTTGTAATCGGGCGAGTTTCTACTTTCAGATGCAACAGAAATTATGGGGATTGGTCAATCCGTTCGCGAGATATGGCCGTTTGGATGTAAGAAACGCTTGAGAAACTAAAAAGTTTCGCAGTTCTGATGCTCGAAACGAATAACTAGAACGGCCTAGGGGAAAAGTGCGCATACCGTTGTAATCGGGCGAGTTTCTACTTTCAAATGCAACAGAAATTTTGCGGATTGGTCAATCCGTTCGCGAGATATGGCAGTTTGGAGGTAAGAAACACTTGAGAAACTCAAAATTTTCGCAGTTCTGATGCTCGAAACGAATAACTAGAACGGCCTAGGGGAAAAGTGCGCATACCGTTGTAATCGGGCGAGTTTCTACTTTCAAATGCAACAGAAATTTTGCGGATTGGTCAATCCGTTCGCGAGATATGGCAGTTTGGAGGTAAGAAACGCTTGAGAAACTCAAAATTTTCGCAGTTCTGATGCTCGAAACGAATGACTAGAACGGCCTAGGGGAGAAGTACGCATACCGTTGTAATCGGGCGAGTTTCTACTTTCAGATGCAACAGAAATTTTGCGGATTAATCAATCCGTTCGCGAGATATGGCAGTTTGGAGATAAGAAACGCTAGAGAAACTCAAAATTTTCGCAGTTCTGATGCTCGAAACGAATGACTAGAACGGCCTATGGGAGAAGTACGCATACCGTTGTAATCGGGCGAGTTTCTACTTTCAGATGCAACAGAAATTATGGGGATTGGTCAATCCGTTCGCGAGATATGGCCGTTTGGATGTAAGAAACGCTTGAGAAACTCAAAAGTTTCGCAGTTCTGATGCTCGAAACGAATAACTAGAACGGCCTAGGGGAAAAGTGCGCATACCGTTGTAATCGGGCGAGTTTCTACTTTCAAATGCAACAGAAATTTTGCGGATTGGTCAATCCGTTCGCGAGATATGGCAGTTTGGAGGTAAGAAACACTTGAGAAACTCAAAATTTTCGCAGTTCTGATGCTCGAAACGAATAACTAGAACGGCCTAGGGGAAAAGTGCGCATACCGTTGTAATCGGGCGAGTTTCTACTTTCAAATGCAACAGAAATTTTGCGGATTGGTCAATCCGTTCGCGAGATATGGCAGTTTGGAGGTAAGAAACGCTTGAGAAACTCAAAATGTTCGCAGTTCTGATGCTCGAAACGAATGACTAGAACGGCCTAGGGGAGAAGTACGCATACCGTTGTAATCGGGCGAGTTTCTACTTTCAGATGCAACAGAAATTTTGCGGATTAATCAATCCGTTCGCGAGATATGGCAGTTTGGAGATAAGAAACGCTAGAGAAACTCAAAATTTTCGCAGTTCTGATGCTCGAAACGAATGACTAGAACGGCCTATGGGAGAAGTACGCATACCGTTGTAATCGGGCGAGTTTCTACTTTCAGATGCAACAGAAATTATGGGGATTGGTCAATCCGTTCGCGAGATATGGCCGTTTGGATGTAAGAAACGCTTGAGAAACTCAAAATTTTCGCAGTTCTGATGCTCGAAACGAATAACTAGAACGGCCTAGGGGAAAAGTGCGCATACCGTTGTAATCGGGCGAGTTTCTACTTTCAGATGCAACAGAAATTATGGGGATTGGTCAATCCGTTCGCGAGATATGGCCGTTTGGATGTAAGAAACGCTTGAGAAACTCAAAATTTTCGCAGTTCTGATGCTCGAAACGAATAACTAGAACGGCCTAGGGGAAAAGTGCGCATACCGTTGTAATCGGGCGAGTTTCTACTTTCAAATGCAACAGAAATTTTGCGGATTGGTCAATCCGTTCGCGAGATATGGCAGTTTGGAGGTAAGAAACGCTTGAGAAACTCAAAATTTTCGCAGTTCTGATGCTCGAAACGAATGACTAGAACGGCCTAGGGGAGAAATACGCATACGTTTGTAATCGGGCGAGTTTCTGCTTTCAGATGCAACAGAAATTTTGCGGATTGGTCAACCCATTCGCGAGATATGGCAGTTTGGAGGTCAGAAACGCTTGAGAAACTCAAAATTTTCGTAGTTCTGATGCTCGAAACGAATAACTGGAACGGCCTAGGGGAAAACTACACATACCGTTGTAATCGGGCGAGTTTCTACTTTCAGATGCAACAGAAATTTTGCGGATTGGTCAATCCGTTCGCGAGATATATCAGTTTGGAGGTAAGAAACGCATGAGAAACTCAAAATTTTCGCAGTTCTGGTGCTCGAAACGAATGACTAGAACGGCCTAGGGGAGAAGTACGCATACCGTTGTAATCGGGCGAGTTTCTACTTTCGGATGCAACAGAAATTACGCGGATTGGTCAATCGGTTCGCGAGATATGGCAGTTTGGAGGTAAGAAACGCTTGAGGAACTCAAAATTTTCGCATTTCTGATGCTCGAAACGAATGACTAGAACGGCCTATGGGAGAAGTACGCATACCGTTGTAATCGGGCGAGTTTCTACTTTCAGATGTAACAGAAATTATGCGGATTGGTCAATCCGTTCGCGAGATATGGCCGTTTGGAGGTAAGAAACGCTTGAAAAACTCAAAATTTTCGCAGTTCTGTTGCTCGACACGAATAACTAGAACGGCCTAGGGGAAAAGTACGCATACCGTTGTAATCGGGCGAGATTCTACTTTCAGATGCAACAGAAATTTTGCAGATTGATCAATCCGTTCGCGAGATATGGCAGTTTGGAGGTAAGAAACGCTTGAGAAACTCAAAATTTTCGCAGTTCTGATGCTCGACACGAATAACTAGAACGGCCTAGTGAAAAAGTACGCATACCGTTGTAATCGGGCGAGTTTCTACTTTCAGATGCAACAGAAATTTTGCGGATTGGTCAATCCGTTCGCGAGATATGGCAGTTTGGAGGTAAGAAACGCTTGAGAAACTCAAAATTTGCGCAGTTCTGATGCTTGAAACGAATAACTAGAACGGCCTAGGGGAGAAGTACGCATACCGTTGTAATCGGGCGAGTTTCTACTTTCAGATGCAACGGAAATTTTGCGGATTGATCAATCCGTTCGCGAGATATGGCAGTTTGGAGATAAGAAACGCTTGAGAAACTCAAAATTTTCGCAGTTCTGATGCTCGAAACGAATGACTAGAACGGCCTATGGGAGAAGTACGCATACCGTTGTAATCGGGCGAGTTTCTACTTTCAGATGCAACAGAAATTATGCGGATTGGTCAATCCGTTCGCGAGATATGGCCGTTTGGATGTAAGAAACACTTGAGAAACTCAAAATTTTCGCAGTTCTGATGCTCGAAACGAATAACTAGAACGGCCTAGGGGAAAAGTACGCATACCGTTGTAATCGGGCGAGTTTCTACTTTCAGATGCAACAGAAATTTTGCGGATTGGTCAACCCATTCGCGTGATATGGCAGTTTGGAGGTCAGAAACGCTTGAGAAACTCAAAATTTTCGTAGTTCTGATGCTCGAAACGAATAACTGGAACGGCCTAGGGGAAAACTACACATACCGTTGTAATCGGGCGAGTTTCTACTTACAGATGCAACAGAAATTTTGCGGATTGGTCAATCCGTTCGCGAGATATATCAGTTTGGAGGAAAGAAACGCATGAGAAACTCAAAATTTTCGCAGTTCTGGTGCTCGAAACGAATGACTAGAACGGCCTAGGGGAGAAGTACGCATACCGTTGTAATCGGGCCAGTTTCTACTTTCGGATGCAACAGAAATTACGCGGATTGGTCAATCCGTTCGCGAGATATGGCAGTTTGGATGTAAGAAACGCTTGAGGAACTCAAAATTTTCGCATTTCTGATGCTCGAAACGAATAACTAGAACGGCCTAGGGGAAAACTACACCTACCGTTGTAATCGGGCGAGTTTCTACTTTCAGATGCAACAGAAATTTTGCGGATTGATCAATCCGTTCGCGAGATATGACAGTTTGGAGATAAGAAACGCTTTAGAAACTCAAAATTTTCGCAGTTCTGATGCTGGAAACGAATGACTAGAACGGCCTAGGGGAGAAGTACGCATACCGTTGTAATCGGGCGAGTTTCTACTTTCAGATGCAACAGAAATTTTGCGGATTGATCAATCCGTTCGCGAGATATGGCAGTTTGGAGATAAGAAACGCTTGAGAAACTCAAAATTTTCGCAGTTCTGATGCTCGACACGAATAACTAGAACGGCCTAGGGGAAAAGTACGCATACCGTTGTAATCGGGCGAGATCCTACTTTCAGATGCAACAGAAATTTTGCGGATTGATCAATCCGTTCGCGAGATATGGCAGTTTGGAGGTAAGAAACGCTTGAGAAACACAAAATTTTCGCAGTTCTGATGCTCGACACGAATAACTAGAACGGCCTAGGGGAAAAGTACGCATACCGTTGTAATCGGGCGAGATTCTACTTTCAGATGCAACAGAAATTTTGCGGATTGATCAATCCGTTCGCGAGATATGGCAGTTTGGAGGTAAGAAACGCTTGAGAAACTCAAAATTTTCGCAGTTCTGATGCTCGACACGAATAACTAGAACGGCCTAGGGAAAAAGCACGCATACCGTTGTAATCGGGCGAGTTTCTACTTTCAGATGCAACAGAAATTTTGCGGATTGGTCAATCCGTTCGCGAGATATGGCAGTTTGGAGGTAAGAAACGCTTGAGAAACTCAAAATTTGCGCAGTTCTGATGCTTGAAACGAATAACTAGAACGGCCTAGGGGAGAAGTACGCATACCGTTGTAATCGGGCGAGTTTCTACTTTCAGATGCAACAGAAATTTTGCGGATTGATCAATCCGTTCGCGAGATATGGCAGTTTGGAGATAAGAAACGCTTGAGAAACTCAAAATTTTCGCAGTTCTGATGCTCGAAACGAATGACTAGAACGGCCTATGGGAGAAGTACGCATACCGTTGTAATCGGGCGAGCTTCTACTTTCAGATGCAACAGAAATTATGCGGATTGGTCAATCCGTTCGCGAGATATGGCCGTCTGGATGTAAGAAACACTTGAGAAACTCAAAATTTTCGCAGTTCTGATGCTCGAAACGAATAACTAGAACGGCCTAGGGGAAAACTACACATACCGTTGTAATCGGGCGAGTTTCTACTTTCAGATGCAACAGAAATTTTGCGGATTGGTCAATCCGTTCGCGAGATATGGCAGTTTGGAGGTAAGAAACGCATGAGAAACTCAAAATTTGCGCAGTTCTGATGCTTGAAACGACTAACTAGAACGGCCTAGGGGAAAAGTGCGCATACCGTTGTAATCGGGCGAGTTTCTACTTTCAAATGCAACAGAAATTTTGCGGATTGGTCAACCCGTTCGCGAGATATGGCAGTTTGGAGGTAAGAAACGCTTGAGAAACTCAAAATTTTCGCAGTTCTGATGCTCGACACGAACAACTAGAACGGCCTAGGGGAAAAGTACGCATACCGTTGTAATCGGGCGAGATTCTACTTTCAGATGCTACAGAAATTTTGCGGATTGATCAATCCGTTCGCGAGATATGGCAGTTTGGAGGTAAGAAACGCTCCTAGAAACTCAAAATTTTCGCAGTTTTGATGCTCGACACGAATAACTAGAACGGCCTAGGGGAAAAGTACGCATACCGTTGTAATCGGGCGAGATTCTACTTTCAGATGCAACAGAAATTTTGCGGATTGATCAATCCGTTCGCGAGATATGGCAGTTTGGAGGTAAGAAACGCTTGAGAAACTCAAAATTTGCGCAGTTCTGATGCTTGAAACGAATAACTAGAACGGCCTAGGGGAAAAGTACGCATACCGTTGTAATCGGGCGAGTTTCTACTTTCAGATGCAACAGAAATTTTGCGGATTGATCAATCCGTTCGCGAGATATGGCAGTTTGGAGGTAAGAAACACTTGAGAAACTCAAAATTTTCGCAGTTCTGATGCTCGAAACGAATAACTAGAACGGCCTAGGGGAAAAGTGCGCATACTGTTGTAATCGGGCGAGTTTCTACTTTCAAATGCAACAGAAATTTTGCGGATTGGTCAATCCGTTCGCGAGATATGGCCGTTTGGATGTAAGAAACACTTGAGAAACTCAAAATTTTCGCATTTCTGATGCTCGAAACGAATAACTAGAACGGCCTAGGGGAAAAGTGCGCATACCGTTGTAATCGGGCGTGTTTCTACTTTCAGATGCAACAGAAATTTTGCGGATCGGTCAATCCGTTCGCGAGATATGGCAGTTTAGATGCAAGAAACGCTTGAGAAACTCGAAATTTTCGCAGTTCTGATGCTCGAAACGAATAACTGGAACGGCCTAGGGGAAAACTACACATACCGTTGTAATCGGGCGAGTCTCTACTTTCAGATGCAACAGAAATTTTGCGGATTGGTCAATCGGTTCGCGAGATATGGCAGTTTGGAGGTAAGAAACGCTTGAGAAACTCAAAATTTTCGCAGTTTTGATGCTCGACACGAATAACTAGAACGGCCTAGGGGAAAAGTACGCATACCGTTGTAATCGGGCGAGATTCTACTTTCAGATGCAACAGAAATTTTGCGGATTGATCAATCCGTTCGCGAGATATGGCAGTTTGGAGGTAAGAAACGCTTGAGAAACTCAAAATTTGCGCAGTTCTGATGCTTGAAACGAATAACTAGAACGGCCTAGGGGAAAAGTACGCATACCGTTGTAATCGGGCGAGTTTCTACTTTCAGATGCAACAGAAATTTTGCGGATTGATCAATCCGTTCGCGAGATATGGCAGTTTGGAGGTAAGAAACACTTGAGAAACTCAAAATTTTCGCAGTTCTGATGCTCGAAACGAATAACTAGAACGGCCTAGGGGAAAAGTGCGCATACTGTTGTAATCGGGCGAGTTTCTACTTTCAAATGCAACAGAAATTTTGCGGATTGGTCAATCCGTTCGCGAGATATGGCCGTTTGGATGTAAGAAACACTTGAGAAACTCAAAATTTTCGCATTTCTGATGCTCGAAACGAATAACTAGAACGGCCTAGGGGAAAAGTGCGCATACCGTTGTAATCGGGCGTGTTTCTACTTTCAGATGCAACAGAAATTTTGCGGATCGGTCAATCCGTTCGCGAGATATGGCAGTTTAGATGCAAGAAACGCTTGAGAAACTCGAAATTTTCGCAGTTCTGATGCTCGAAACGAATAACTGGAACGGCCTAGGGGAAAACTGCACATACCGTTGTAATCGGGCGAGTCTCTACTTTCAGATGCAACAGAAATTTTGCGGATTGATCAATCCGTTCGCGAGATATGGCAGTTTGGAGGTAAGAAACGCTTGAGAAACTCAAAATTTTCGCAGTTCTGATGCTCGACACGAATAACTAGAACGGCCTAGGGGAAAAGTACGCATACCGTTGTAATCGGGCGAGATTCTACTTTCAGATGCTACAGAAATTTTGCGGATTGATCAATCCGTTCGCGAGATATGGCAGTTTGGAGGTAAGAAACGCTTGAGAAACTCAAAATTTGCGCAGTTCTGATGCTTGAAACGAATAACTAGAACGGCCTAGGGGAGAAGTACGCATACCGTTGTAATCGGGCGAGTTTCTACTTTCAGATGCAACAAAAATTTTGCGGATTGATCAATCCGTTCGCGAGATATGGCAGTTTGGAGATAAGAAACGCTTGAGAAACTCAAAATTTTCGCAGTTCTGATGCTCGAAACGAATGAATAGAACGGCCTATGGGAGAAGTACGCATACCGTTATAATCGGTCGAGTTTCTACTTTCAGATGCAACAGAAATTATGCGGATTGGTCAATCCGTTCGCGAGATATGGCCGTTTGGATGTAAGAAACACTTAAGAAACTCAAAATTTTCGCAGTTCTGATGCTCGAAACGAATAACTAGAACGGCCTAGGGGAAAAGTGCGCATACCGTTGTAATCGGGCGTGTTTCTACTTTCAGATGCAACAGAAATTTTGCGGATCGGTCAATCCGTTCGCGAGATATGGCAGTTTAGATGCAAGAAACGCTTGAGAAACTCGAAATTTTCGCAGTTCTGATGCTCGAAACGAATAACTGGAACGGCCTAGGGGAAAACTACACATACCGTTGTAATCGGGCGAGTCTCTACTTTCAGATGCAACAGAAATTTTGCGGATTGGTCAATCGGTTCGCGAGATATGGCAGTTTGGAGGTAAGAAACGCTTGAGAAACTCAAAATTTTCGCAGTTTTGATGCTCGACACGAATAACTAGAACGGCCTAGGGGAAAAGTACGCATACCGTTGTAATCGGGCGAGATTCTACTTTCAGATGCAACAGAAATTTTGCGGATTGATCAATCCGTTCGCGAGATATGGCAGTTTGGAGGTAAGAAACGCTTGAGAAACTCAAAATTTGCGCAGTTCTGATGCTTGAAACGAATAACTAGAACGGCCTAGGGGAAAAGTACGCATACCGTTGTAATCGGGCGAGTTTCTACTTTCAGATGCAACAGAAATTTTGCGGATTGATCAATCCGTTCGCGAGATATGGCAGTTTGGAGGTAAGAAACGCTTGAGAAACTCAAAATTTTCGCAGTTCTGATGCTCGACACGAATAACTAGAACGGCCTAGGGGAAAAGAACGCATACCGTTGTAATCGGGCGAGATTCTACTTTCAGATGCTACAGAAATTTTGCGGATTGATCAATCCGTTCGCGAGATATGGCAGTTTGGAGGTAAGAAACGCTTGAGAAACTCAAAATTTGCGCAGTTCTGATGCTTGAAACGAATAACTAGAACGGCCTAGGGGAGAAGTACGCATACCGTTGTAATCGGGCGAGTTTCTACTTTCAGATGCAACAGAAATTTTGCGGATTGATCAATCCGTTCGCGAGATATGGCAGTTTGGACATAAGAAACGCTTGAGAAACTCAAAATTTTCGCAGTTCTGATGCTCGACACGAATAACTAGAACGGCCTAGGGGAAAAGTACGCATACCGTTGTAATCGGGCGAGATTCTACTTTCAGACGCTACAGAAATTTTGCGGATTGATCAATCCGTTCGCGAGATATGGCAGTTTGGAGGTAAGAAACGCTTGAGAAACTCAAAATTTGCGCAGTTCTGATGCTTGAAACGAATAACTAGAACGGCCTAGGGGAGAAGTACGCATACCGTTGTAATCGGGCGAGTTTCTACTTTCAGATGCAACAGAAATTTTGCGGATTGATCAATCCGTTCGCGAGATATGGCAGTTTGGAGATAAGAAACGCTTGAGAAACTCAAAATTTTCGCAGTTCTGATGCTCGAAACGAATGAATAGAACGGCCTATGGGAGAAGTACGCATACCGTTATAATCGGTCGAGTTTCTACTTTCAGATGCAACAGAAATTATGCGGATTGGTCAATCCGTTCGCGAGATATGGCCGTTTGGATGTAAGAAACACTTGAGAAACTCAAAATTTTCGCAGTTCTGATGCTCGAAACGAATAACTGGAACGGCCTACGGGAAAACTACACATACCGTTGTAATCGGGCGAGTCTCTACTTTCAGATGCATCAGAAATTTTGCGGATTGGTCAATCCGTTCGCGAGATATGGCAGTTTCGAGGTAAGAAACGCTTGAGAAACTCAAAATTTTCGCAGTTCTGATGCTCGAAACGAATAGCTGGAACGGCCTAGGGGAAAACTACACATACCGTTGTAATCGGGCGAGTTTCTACTTTCAGATGCAACAGAAATTTTGCGGATTGGTCAATCCGTTCGCGAGATACGGCAGTTTGGAGGTAAGAAACGCTTGAGAAACTCAAAATTTTCGCAGTTCTGATGCTCGAAACGAATAACTAGAACCGCCTAGGAGAAAGGTGTGCATACCGTTGTAATCGGGCGAGTTTCTACTTTCAGATGCAACAGAAATTTTGCGGATTGATCAATACGTTCGCGAGATATGACAGTTTGGAGATAAGAAACGCTTGAGAAACTCAAAATTTTCGCAGTTCTGATGCTCGAAACGAATGACTAGAACGGCCTAGGGGAAAAGTGGGCACACCGTTGTAATCGGGCGAGTTTCTACTTTCAGATGCAACAGAAATTTTGCGGATCGGTCAATCCGTTCGCGAGATATGGCAGTTTGGATGTAAGAAACGCTTGAGAAACACGAAATTTTCGCAGTTCTGATGCTCGAAACGAATAACTGGAACGGCCTACGGGAAAACTACACATACCGTTGTAATCGGGCGAGTCTCTACTTTCAGATGCATCAGAAATTTTGCGGATTGGTCAATCCGTTCGCGAGATATGGCAGTTTCGAGGTAAGAAACGCTTGGGAAACTCAAAATTTTCGCAGTTCTGATGCTGGAAACGAGTAACTAGAACGGCATAGGGGAAAAGTACGCATACCGTTGTAATAGGGCGAGTTTCTACTTTCAGATGCAACAGAAATTTTGCGGATTGATCAATCCGTTCGCGAGATATGGCAGTTTGGAGGTAAGAAACGCTTGAGAAACTCAAAATTTTCGCAGTTCTGATGCTCGACACGAATAACTAGAACGGCCTAGGGGAAAAGTACGCATACCGTTGTAATCGGGCGAGATTCTACTTCCAGATGCTACAGAAATTTTGCGGATTGATCAATCCGTTCGCGAGATATGGCAGTTTGGAGGTAAGAAACGCTTGAGAAACTCAAAATTTGCGCAGTTCTGATGCTTGAAACGAATAACTGGAACGGCCTACGGGAAAACTACACATACCGTTGTAATCGGGCGAGTCTCTACTTTCAGATGCATCAGAAATTTTGCGGATTGGTCAATCCGTTCGCGAGATATGGCAGTTTCGAGGTAAGAAACGCTTGGGAAACTCAAAATTTTCGCAGTTCTGATGCTGGAAACGAGTAACTAGAACGGCATAGGGGAAAAGTACGCATACCTTTGTAATAGGGCGAGTTTCTACTTTCAGATGCAACAGAAATTTTGCGGATTGATCAATCCGTTCGCGAGATATGGCAGTTTGGAGGTAAGAAACGCTTGAGAAACTCAAAATTTTCGCAGTTCTGATGCTCGACACGAATAACTAGAACGGCCTAGGGGAAAAGTACGCATACCGTTGTAATCGGGCGAGATTCTACTTCCAGATGCTACAGAAATTTTGCGGATTGATCAATCCGTTCGCGAGATATGGCAGTTTGGAGGTAAGAAACGCTTGAGAAACTCAAAATTTGCGCAGTTCTGATGCTTGAAACGAATAACTAGAACGGCCTAGGGGAGAAGTACGCATACCGTTGTAATCGGGCGAGTTTCTACTTTCAGATGCAACAGAAATTTTGCGGATTGATCAATCCGTTCGCGAGATATGGCAGTTTGGAGATAAGAAACGCTTGAGAAACTCAAAATTTTCGCAGTTCTGATGCTCGAAACGAATGACTAGAACGGCCTATGGGAGAAGTACGCATACCGTTATAATCGGGCGAGTTTCTACTTTCAGATGCAACAGAAATTATGCGGATTGGTCAATCCGTTCGCGAGATATGGCCGTTTGGATGTAAGAAACACTTGAGAAACTCAAAATTTTCGCAGTTCTGATGCTCGAAACGAATAGCTGGAACGGCCTAGGGGAAAACTACACATACCGTTGTAATCGGGCGAGTTTCTACTTTCAGATGCAACAGAAATTTTGCGGATTGGTCAATCCGTTCGCGAGATACGGCAGTTTGGAGGTAAGAAACGCTTGAGAAACTCAAAATTTTCGCAGTTCTGATGCTCGAAACGAATAACTAGAACCGCCTAGGAGAAAGGTGTGCATACCGTTGTAATCGGGCGAGTTTCTACTTTCAGATGCAACAGAAATTTTGCGGATTGATCAATACGTTCGCGAGATATGACAGTTTGGAGATAAGAAACGCTTGAGAAACTCAAAATTTTCGCAGTTCTGATGCTCGAAACGAATGACTAGAACGGCCTAGGGGAAAAGTGGGCACACCGTTGTAATCGGGCGAGTTTCTACTTTCAGATGCAACAGAAATTTTGCGGATCGGTCAATCCGTTCGCGAGATATGGCAGTTTGGATGTAAGAAACGCTTGAGAAACACGAAATTTTCGCAGTTCTGATGCTCGAAACGAATAACTGGAACGGCCTACGGGAAAACTACACATACCGTTGTAATCGGGCGAGTCTCTACTTTCAGATGCATCAGAAATTTTGCGGATTGGTCAATCCGTTCGCGAGATATGGCAGTTTCGAGGTAAGAAACGCTTGGGAAACTCAAAATTTTCGCAGTTCTGATGCTGGAAACGAGTAACTAGAACGGCATAGGGGAAAAGTACGCATACCGTTGTAATAGGGCGAGTTTCTACTTTCAGATGCAACAGAAATTTTGCGGATTGATCAATCCGTTCGCGAGATATGGCAGTTTGGAGGTAAGAAACGCTTGAGAAACTCAAAATTTTCGCAGTTCTGATGCTCGACACGAATAACTAGAACGGCCTAGGGGAAAAGTACGCATACCGTTGTAATCGGGCGAGATTCTACTTCCAGATGCTACAGAAATTTTGCGGATTGATCAATCCGTTCGCGAGATATGGCAGTTTGGAGGTAAGAAACGCTTGAGAAACTCAAAATTTGCGCAGTTCTGATGCTTGAAACGAATAACTGGAACGGCCTACGGGAAAACTACACATACCGTTGTAATCGGGCGAGTCTCTACTTTCAGATGCATCAGAAATTTTGCGGATTGGTCAATCCGTTCGCGAGATATGGCAGTTTCGAGGTAAGAAACGCTTGGGAAACTCAAAATTTTCGCAGTTCTGATGCTGGAAACGAGTAACTAGAACGGCATAGGGGAAAAGTACGCATACCTTTGTAATAGGGCGAGTTTCTACTTTCAGATGCAACAGAAATTTTGCGGATTGATCAATCCGTTCGCGAGATATGGCAGTTTGGAGGTAAGAAACGCTTGAGAAACTCAAAATTTTCGCAGTTCTGATGCTCGACACGAATAACTAGAACGGCCTAGGGGAAAAGTACGCATACCGTTGTAATCGGGCGAGATTCTACTTCCAGATGCTACAGAAATTTTGCGGATTGATCAATCCGTTCGCGAGATATGGCAGTTTGGAGGTAAGAAACGCTTGAGAAACTCAAAATTTGCGCAGTTCTGATGCTTGAAACGAATAACTAGAACGGCCTAGGGGAGAAGTACGCATACCGTTGTAATCGGGCGAGTTTCTACTTTCAGATGCAACAGAAATTTTGCGGATTGATCAATCCGTTCGCGAGATATGGCAGTTTGGAGATAAGAAACGCTTGAGAAACTCAAAATTTTCGCAGTTCTGATGCTCGAAACGAATGACTAGAACGGCCTATGGGAAAAGTGCGCATACTGTTGTAATCGGGCGAGTTTCTACTTTCAAATGCAACAGAAATTTTGCGGATTGGTCAATCCGTTCGCGAGATATGGCCGTTTGGATGTAAGAAACACTTGAGAAACTCAAAATTTTCGCATTTCTGATGCTCGAAACGAATAACTAGAACGGCCTAGGGGAAAAGTGCGCATACCGTTGTAATCGGGCGTGTTTCTACTTTCAGATGCAAGAGAAATTTTGCGGATCGGTCAATCCGTTCGCGAGATATGGCAGTTTAGATGCAAGAAACGCTTGAGAAACTCGAAATTTTCGCAGTTCTGATGCTCGAAACGAATAACTGGAACGGCCTAGGGGAAAACTACACATACCGTTGTAATCGGGCGAGTCTCTACTTTCAGATGCAACAGAAATTTTGCGGATTGGTCAATCGGTTCGCGAGATATGGCAGTTTGGAGGTAAGAAACGCTTGAGAAACTCAAAATTTTGCAGTTCTGATGCTCGAAACGAATAGCTGGAACGGCCTAGGGGAAAACTACACATACCGTTGTAATCGGGCGAGTTTCTACTTTCAGATGCAACAGAAATTTTGCGGATTGGTCAATCCGTTCGCGAGATACGGCAGTTTGGAGGTAAGAAACGCTTGAGAAACTCAAAATTTTCGCAGTTCTGATGCTCGACACGAATAACTAGAACGGCCTAGGGGAAAAGTACGCATACCGTTGTAATCGGGCGAGATTCTACTTTCAGATGCAACAGAAATTTTGCGGATTGATCAATCCGTTCGCGAGATATGGCAGTTTGGAGGTAAGAAACGCTTGAGAAACTCAAAATTTGCGCAGTTCTGATGCTTGAAACGAATAACTAGAACGGCCTAGGGGAGAAGTACGCATACCGTTGTAATCGGGCGAGTTTCTGCTTTCAGATGCAACAGAAATTTTGCGGATTGATCAATCCGTTCGCGAGATATGGCATTTTGGAGATAAGAAACGCTTGAGAAACTCAAAATTTTCGCAGTTCTGATGCTCGAAACGAATGACTAGAACGGCCTATGGGAGAAGTACGCATACCGTTGTAATCGGGCGAGTTTCTACTTTCAGATGCAACAGAAATTATGCGGATTGGTCAATCCGTTCGCGAGATATGGCAGTTTAGATGCAAGAAACGCTTGAGAAACTCGAAATTTTCGCAGTTCTGATGCTCGAAACGAATAACTGGAACGGCCTAGGGGAAAACTACACATACCGTTGTATTCGGGCGAGTCTCTACTTTCAGATGCAACAGAAATTTTGCGGATTGGTCAATCGGTTCGCGAGATATGGCAGTTTGGAGGTAAGAAACGCTTGAGAAACTCAAAATTTTCGCAGTTCTGATGCTCGAAACGAATAGCTGGAACGGCCTAGGGGAAAACTACACATACCGTTGTAATCGGGAGAGTTTTTACTTTCAGATGCAACAGAAATTTTGCGGATTGGTCAATCCGTTCGCGAGATACGGCAGTTTGGAGGTAAGAAACGCTTGAGAAACTCAAAATTTTCGCAGTTCTGATGCTCGACACGAATAACTAGAACGGCCTAGGGGAAAAGTACGCATACCGTTGTAATCGGGCGAGATTCTACTTTCAGATGCAACAGAAATTTTGCGGATTGATCAATCCGTTCGCGAGATTTGGCAGTTTGGAGGTAAGAAACGCTTGAGAAACTCAAAATTTGCGCAGTTCTGATGCTTGAAACGAATAACTAGAACGGCCTAGGGGAGAAGTACGCATACCGTTGTAATCGGGCGAGATTCTACTTTCAGATGCTACAGAAATTTTGCGGATTGATCAATCCGTTCGCGAGATATGGCAGTTTGGAGGTAAGTAACGCTCCTAGAAACTCAAAATTTTCGCAGTTCTGATGCTCGACACGAACAACTAGAACGGCCTAGGGAAAAAGTACGCATACCTTTGTAATCGGGCGAGTTTCTACTTTCAGATGCAACAGAAATTTTGCGGATTGGTCAATCCGTTCGCGAGATATGGCAGTTTGGAGGTAAGAAACGCTTGAGAAACACAAAATTTGCGCAGTTCTGATGCTTGAAACGAATAACTAGAACGGCCTAGGGGAGAAGTACGCATACCGTTGTAATCGGGCGAGTTTCTACTTTCAGATGCAACAGAAATTTTGCGGATTGGTCAATCCGTTCGCGAGATACGGCAGTTTGGAGGTAAGAAACGCTTGAGAAACTCAAAATTTTCGCAGTTCTGATGCTCGACACGAATAACTAGAACGGCCTAGGGGAAAAGTACGCATACCGTTGTAATCGGGCGAGATTCTACTTTCAGGTGCAACAGAAATTTTGCGGATTGATCTATCCGTTCGCGAGATATGGCAGTTTGGAGGTAAGAAACGCTTGAGAAACTCAAAATTTGCGCAGTTCTGATGCTTGAAACGAATAACTAGAACGGCCTAGGGGAGAAGTACGCATACCGTTGTAATCGGGCGTGTTTCTACTTTCAGATGCAACAGAAATTTTGCGGATCGGTCAATCCGTCCGCGAGATATGGCAGTTTAGATGCAAGAAACGCTTGAGAAACTCGAAATTTTCGCAGTTCTGATGCTCGAAACGAATAACTGGAACGGCCTAGGGGAAAACTACACATACCGTTGTAATCGGGCGAGTCTCTACTTTCAGATGCAACAGAAATTTTGCGGATTGGTCAATCGGTTCGCGAGATATGGCAGTTTGGAGGTAAGAAACGCTTGAGAAACTCAAAATTTTCGCAGTTCTGATGCTCGAAACGAATAGCTGGAACGGCCTAGGGGAAAACTACACATACCGTTGTAATCGGGCGAGTTTCTACTTTCAGATGCAACAGAAATTTTGCGGATTGGTCAATCCGTTCGCGAGATACGGCAGTTTGGAGGTAAGAAACGCTTGAGAAACTCAAAATTTGCGCAGTTCTGATGCTCGAAACGAATAACTAGAACGGCCTAGGGGAGAAGTACGCATACCGTTGTAATCGGGCGTGTTTCTACTTTCAGATGCAACAGAAATTTTGCGGATCGGTCAATCCGTTCGCGAGATATGGCAGTTTAGATGCAAGAAACGCTTGAGAAACTCGAAATTTTCGCAGTTCTGATGCTCGAAACGTATAACTGGAACGGCCTAGGGGAGAAGTACGCATACCGTTGTAATCGGGCGAGTCTCTACTTTCAGATGCAACAGAAATTTTGCGGATTGGTCAATCGGTTCGCGAGATATGGCAGTTTGGAGGTAAGAAACGCTTGAGAAACTCAAAATTTTCGCAGTTCTGATGCTCGAAACGAATAGCTGGAACGGCCTAGGGGAAAACTACACATACCGTTGTAATCGGGCGAGTTTCTACTTTCAGATGCAACAGAAATTTTGCGGATTGGTCAATCCGTTCGCGAGATACGGCAGTTTGGAGGTAAGAAACGCTTGAGAAACTCAAAATTTTCGCAGTTCTGATGCTCGACACGAATAACTAGAACGGCCTAGGGGAAAAGTACGCATACCGTTGTAATCGGGCGAGATTCTACTTTCAGATGCAACAGAAATTTTGCGGATTGATCAATCCGTTCGCGAGATATGGCAGTTTGGAGGTAAGAAACGCTTGAGAAACTCAAAATTTGCGCAGTTCTGATGCTTGAAACGAATAACTAGAACGGCCTAGGGGAGAAGTACGCATACCGTTGTAATCGGGCGAGATTCTACTTTCAGATGCAACAGAAATTTTGCGGATTGATCAATCCGTTCGCGAGATATGGCAGTTTGGAGGTAAGTAACGCTCCTAGAAACTCAAAATTTTCGCAGTTCTGATGCTCGACACGAACAACTAGAACGGCCTAGGGAAAAAGTACGCATACCGTTGTAATCGGGCGAGTTTCTACTTTCAGATGCAACAGAAATTTTGCGGATTGGTCAATCCGTTCGCGAGATATGGCAGTTTGGAGGTAAGAAACGCTTGAGAAACACAAAATTTGCGCAGTTCTGATGCTTGAAACGAATAACTAGAACGGCCTAGGGGAGAAGTACGCATACCGTTGTAATCGGGCGAGTTTCTACTTTCAGATGCAACAGAAATTTTGCCGATTGGTCAATCCGTTCGCGAGATACGGCAGTTTGGAGGTAAGAAACGCTTGAGAAACTCAAAATTTTCGCAGTTCTGATGCTCGACACGAATAACTAGAACGGCCTAGGGGAAAAGTACGCATACCGTTGTAATCGGGCGAGATTCTACTTTCAGATGCAACAGAAATTTTGCGGATTGATCTATCCGTTCGCGAGATATGGCAGTTTGGAGGTAAGAAACGCTTGAGAAACTCAAAATTTGCGCAGTTCTGATGCTTGAAACGAATAACTAGAACGGCCTAGGGGAGAAGTACGCATACCGTTGTAATCGGGCGTGTTTCTACTTTCAGATGCAACAGAAATTTTGCGGATCGGTCAATCCGTTCGCGAGATATGGCAGTTTAGATGCAAGAAACGCTTGAGAAACTCGAAATTTTCGCAGTTCTGATGCTCGAAACGAATAACTGGAACGGCCTAGGGGAAAACTACACATACCGTTGTAATCGGGCGAGTCTCTACTTTCAGATGCAACAGAAATTTTGCGGATTGGTCAATCGGTTCGCGAGATATGGCAGTTTGGAGGTAAGAAACGCTTGAGAAACTCAAAATTTTCGCAGTTCTGATGCTCGAAACGAATAGCTGGAACGGCCTAGGGGAAAACTACACATACCGTTGTAATCGGGCGAGTTTCTACTTTCAGATGCAACAGAAATTTTGCGGATTGGTCAATCCGTTCGCGAGATACGGCAGTTTGGAGGTAAGAAACGCTTGAGAAACTCAAAATTTTCGCAGTTCTGATGCTCGACACGAATAACTAGAACGGCCTAGGGGAAAAGTACGCATACCGTTGTAATCGGGCGAGATTCTACTTTCAGATGCAACAGAAATTTTGCGGATTGATCAATCCGTTCGCGAGATATGGCAGTTTGGAGGTAAGAAACGCTTGAGAAACTCAAAATTTGCGCAGTTCTGATGCTTGAAACGAATAACTAGAACGGCCTAGGGGAGAAGTACGCATACCGTTGTAATCGGGCGAGATTCTACTTTCAGATGCAACAGAAATTTTGCGGATTGGTCAATCGGTTCGCGAGATATGGCAGTTTGGAGGTAAGAAACGCTTGAGAAACTCAAAATTTTCGCAGTTCTGATGCTCGAAACTTATAGCTGGAACGGCCTAGGGGAAAACTACACATACCGTTGTAATCGGGCGAGTTTCTACTTTCAGATGCAACAGAAATTTTGCGGATTGGTCAATCCGTTCGCGAGATATGGCAGTTTGGAGGTAAGAAACGCTTGAGAAACTCAAAATTTGCGCAGTTCTGATGCTTGAAACGAATAACTAGAACGGCCTAGGGGAGAAGTACGCATACCGTTGTAATCGGGCGAGATTCTACTTTCAGATGCTACAGAAATTTTGCGGATTGATCAATCCGTTCGCGAGATATGACAGTTTGGAGGTAAGTAACGCTCCTAGAAACTCAAAATTTTCGCAGTTCTGATGCTCGACACGAACAACTAGAACGGCCTAGGGAAAAAGTACGCATAGCGTTGTAATCGGGCGAGTTTCTACTTTCAGATGCAACAGAAATTTTGCGGATTGGTCAATCCGTTCGCGAGATATGGCAGTTTGGAGGTAAGAAACGCTTGAGAAACACAAAATTTGCGCAGTTCTGATGCTTGAAACGAATAACTAGAACGGCCTAGGGGAGAAGTACGCATACCGTTGTAATCGGGCGAGTTTCTACTTTCAGATGCAACAGAAATTTTGCGGATTGGTCAATCCGTTCGCGAGATATGGCAGTTTGGAGGTAAGAAACGCTTGAGAAACTCAAAATTTGCGCAGTTCTGATGCTTGAAACGAATAACTAGAACGGCCTAGGGGAGAAGTACGCATACCGTTGTAATCGGGCGAGATTCTACTTTCAGATGCTACAGAAATTTTGCGGATTGATCAATCCGTTCGCGAGATATGACAGTTTGGAGGTAAGTAACGCTCCTAGAAACTCAAAATTTTCGCAGTTCTGATGCTCGACACGTACAACTAGAACGGCCTAGGGAAAAAGTACGCATAGCGTTGTAATCGGGCGAGATTCTACTTTCAGATGCTACAGAAATTTTGCGGATTGATCAATCCGTTCGCGAGATATGGCAGTTTGGAGGTAAGAAACGCTTGAGAAACTCAAAATGTTCGCAGTTCTGATGCTCGACACGAATAACTAGAACGGCCTAGGGGAAAAGTACGCATACCGTTGTAATCGGGCGAGATTCTACTTTCAGATGCTACAGAAATTTTGCGGATTGATCAATCCGTTCGCGAGATATGGCAGTTTGGAGGTAAGAAACGCTTGAGAAACTCAAAATTTGCGCAGTTCTGATGCTTGAAACGAATAACTAGAACGGCCTAGGGGAGAAGTACGCATACCGTTGTAATCGGGCGAGTTTCTACTTTCAGATGCAACAGAAATTTTGCGGATTGGTCAATCCGTTCGCGAGATATGGCAGTTTGGAGGTAAGAAACGCTTGAGAAACTCAAAATTTGCGCAGTTCTGATGCTTGAAACGAATAACTAGAACGGCCTAGGGGAGAAGTACGCATACCGTTGTAATCGGGCGAGATTCTACTTTCAGATGCTACAGAAATTTTGCGGATTGATCAATCCGTTCGCGAGATATGACAGTTTGGAGGTAAGTAACGCTCCTAGAAACTCAAAATTTTCGCAGTTCTGATGCTCGACACGAACAACTAGAACGGCCTAGGGAAAAAGTACGCATAGCGTTGTAATCGGGCGAGTTTCTACTTTCAGATGCAACAGAAATTTTGCGGATTGGTCAATCCGTTCGCGAGATATGGCAGTTTGGAGGTAAGAAACGCTTGAGAAACACAAAATTTGCGCAGTTCTGATGCTTGAAACGAATAACTAGAACGGCCTAGGGGAGAAGTACGCATACCGTTGTAATCGGGCGAGTTTCTACTTTCAGATGCAACAGAAATTTTGCGGATTGATCAATCCGTTCGCGAGATATGGCAGTTTGGAGGTAAGAAACGCTTGAGAAACTCAAAATGTTCGCAGTTCTGATGCTCGACACGAATAACTAGAACGGCCTAGGGGAAAAGTACGCATACCGTTGTAATCGGGCGAGATTCTACTTTCAGATGCTACAGAAATTTTGCGGATTGATCAATCCGTTCGCGAGATATGGCAGTTTGGAGGTAAGAAACGCTTGAGAAACTCAAAATTTGCGCAGTTCTGATGCTTGAAACGAATAACTAGAACGGCCTAGGGGAGAAGTACGCATACCGTTGTAATCGGGCGAGTTTCTACTTTCAGATGCAACAGAAATTTTGCGGATTGATCAATCCGTTCGCGAGATATGGCAGTTTGGAGATAAGAAACGCTTGAGAAACTCAAAATTTTCGCAGTTCTGATGCTCGAAACGAATGAATAGAACGGCCTATGGGAGAAGTACGCATACCGTTATAATCGGTCGAGTTTCTACTTTCAGATGCAACAGAAATTATGCGGATTGGTCAATCCGTTCGCGAGATATGGCCGTTTGGATGTAAGAAACACTTCAGAAACTCAAAATTTTCGCAGTTCTGATGCTCGAAACGAATAGCTGGAACGGCCTAGGGGAAAACTACACATACCGTTGTAATCGGGCGAGTTTCTACTTTCAGATGCAACAGAAATTTTGCGGATTGGTCAATCCGTTCGCTAGATACGGCAGTTTGGAGGTAAGAAACGCTTGAGAAACTCAAAATTTTCGCAGTTCTGATGCTCGAAACGAATGACTAGAACGGCCTATGGGAGAAGTACGCATACCGTTATAATCGGGCGAGTCTCTATTTTCAGATGCAACAGAAATTTTGCGGATTGGTCAATCGGTTCGCGAGATATGGCAGTTTGGAGGTAAGAAACGCTTGAGAAACTCAAAATTTTCGCAGTTCTGATGCTCGAAACGAATAGCTGGAACGGCCTAGGGGAAAACTACACATACCGTTGTAATCGGGCGAGTTTCTACTTTCAGATGCAACAGAAATTTTGCGGATTGGTCAATCCGTTCGCGAGATACGGCAGTTTGGAGGTAAGAAACGCTTGAGAAACTCAAAATTTTCGCAGTTCTGATGCTCGAAACGAATAACTAGAACCGCCTAGGAGAAAGGTGTGCATACCGTTGTAATCGGGCGAGTTTCTACTTTCAGATGCAACAGAAATTTTGCGGATTGATCAATCCGTTCGCGAGATATGGCAGTTTGGAGATAAGAAACGCTTGAGAAACTCAAAATTTTCGCAGTTCTGATGCTCGAAACGAATGACTAGAACGGCCTAGGGGAAAAGTGGGCACACCGTTGTAATCGGGCGAGTTTCTACTTTCAGATGCAACAGAAATTTTGCGGATCGGTCAATCCGTTCGCGAGATATGGCAGTTTGGATGTAAGAAACGCTTGAGAAACACGAAATTTTCGCAGTTCTGATGCTCGAAACGAATAACTGGAACGGCCTACGGGAAAACTACACATACCGTTGTAATCGGGCGAGTCTCTACTTTCAGATGCATCAGAAATTTTGCGGATTGGTCAATCCGTTCGCGAGATATGGCAGTTTCGAGGTAAGAAACGCTTGGGAAACTCAAAATTTTCGCAGTTCTGATGCTGGAAACGAGTAACTAGAACGGCATAGGGGAAAAGTACGCATACCGTTGTAATAGGGCGAGTTTCTACTTTCAGATGCAACAGAAATGTTGCGGATCAGTCAATCCGTTCGCGAGATATGGCAGTTTGGAGGTAAGAAACGCGTGGGAAACTCAAAATTTTCGCAGTTCTGATGCTAGAAATGAATAACTAGAACGGCCTAGGGGAGAAGCAGGCATACCGTTGTAATCGGGCGAGTTTCTACTTTCAGATGCAATAGAAATTTTGCGGATTGATCAATCCGTTCGCGAGATATGGCAGTTTGAAGGTAAGAAACGCTTGAGAAACTCAAATTTGCGCAGTTCTGATGCTTGAAACGAATAACTAGAACCTCCTAGGGGAAAAGTGCGCATACCGTTGTAATCGGGCGAGTTTCTACTTTCAGATGCAACACAAATTTTGCGGATCGGTCAATCCGTTCGCGAGATATGGCAGTTTGGATGCAAGAAACGCTTGAGAAACTCGAAATTTTCGCAGTTCTGATGCTCGAAACGAATAACTGGAACGGCCTAGGGGAAAACTACACATACCGTTGTAATCGGGCCAGTCTCTACTTTCAGATGCAACAGAAATCTTGCGGATTGGTCAATCGGTTCGCGAGATATGGCAGTTTGGAGGTAAGAAACGCTTGAGAAACTCAAAACTTTCGCAGTTCTGATGCTCGAAACGAATAGCTGGAACGGCCTAGGGGAAGACTACACATACCGTTGTAATCGGGCGAGTTTCTACTTTCAGATGCAACAGAAATTTTGCGGATCGGTCAATCCGTTCGCGAGATATGGCAGTTTGGATGTAAGAAACGCTTGAGAAACTCGAAATTTTCGCAGTTCTGATGCTCGAAACGAATAACTGGAACGGCCTAGGGGAAAACTACACATACCGTTGTAATCGGGCGAGTCTCTACTTTCAGATGCATCAGAAATTTTGCGGATTGGTCAATCCGTTCGCGAGATATGGCAGTTTCGAGGTAAGAAACGCTTGGGAAACTCAAAATTTTCGCAGTTCTGATGCTGGAAACGAGTAACTAGAACGGCATAGGGGAAAAGTACGCATACCGTTGTAATAGGGCGAGTTTCTACTTTCAGATGCAACAGAAATGTTGCGGATCAGTCAATCCGTTCGCGAGATATGGCAGTTTGGAGGTAAGAAACGCGTGGGAAACTCAAAATTTTCGCAGTTCTGATGCTAGAAATGAATAACTAGAACGGCCTAGGGGAGAAGCAGGCATACCGTTGTAATCGGGCGAGTTTCTACTTTCAGATGCAATAGAAATTTTGCGGATTGATCAATCCGTTCGCGAGATATGGCAGTTTGAAGGTAAGAAACGCTTGAGAAACTCAAATTTGCGCAGTTCTGATGCTTGAAACGAATAACTAGAACCTCCTAGGGGAAAAGTGCGCATACCGTTGTAATCGGGCGAGTTTCTACTTTCAGATGCAACACAAATTTTGCGGATCGGTCAATCCGTTCGCGAGATATGGCAGTTTGGATGCAAGAAACGCTTGAGAAACTCGAAATTTTCGCAGTTCTGATGCTCGAAACGAATAACTGGAACGGCCTAGGGGAAAACTACACATACCGTTGTAATCGGGCCAGTCTCTACTTTCAGATGCAACAGAAATCTTGCGGATTGGTCAATCGGTTCGCGAGATATGGCAGTTTGGAGGTAAGAAACGCTTGAGAAACTCAAAACTTTCGCAGTTCTGATGCTCGAAACGAATAGCTGGAACGGCCTAGGGGAAGACTACACATACCGTTGTAATCGGGCGAGTTTCTACTTTCAGATGCAACAGAAATTTTGCGGATCGGTCAATCCGTTCGCGAGATATGGCAGTTTGGATGTAAGAAACGCTTGAGAAACTCGAAATTTTCGCAGTTCTGATGCTCGAAACGAATAACTGGAACGGCCTAGGGGAAAACTACACATACCGTTGTAATCGGGCGAGTCTCTACTTTCAGATGCATCAGAAATTTTGCGGATTGGTCAATCCGTTCGCGAGATATGGCAGTTTCGAGGTAAGAAACGCTTGGGAAACTCAAAATTTTCGCAGTTCTGATGCTGGAAACGAGTAACTAGAACGGCCTAGGGGAAAAGTACGCATACCGTTGTAATAGGGCGAGTTTCTACTTTCAGATGCAACAGAAATTTTGCGGATCGGTGAATCCGTTCGCGAGATATGGCAGTTTGGATGTAAGAAACGCTTGAGAAACTCGAAATTTGCGCAGTTCTGATGCTTGAAACGAATAACTAGAACGGCCTAGGGGAAAAGTGGGCATACCGTTGTAATCGGGCGAGTTTCTACTTTCAGATGCAACAGAAATTTTGCGGATCGGTCAATCCGTTCGCGAGATTAGGCAGTTTGGATGTAAGAAACGCTTGAGAAACTCGAAATTTTCGCAGTTCTGATGCTCGAAACGAATAACTGGAACGGCCTAGGGGAAAACTACACATATCGTTGTAATCGGGCGAGTCTCTACTTTCAGATGCAACAGAAATTTTGCGGATTGGTCAATCCGTTCGCGAGATATGGCAGTTTGGAGGTAAGAAACGCTTGGGAAACTCAAAATTTTCGCAGTTCTGATGCTAGAAACGAGTAACTAGAACGGCCTAGGGGAAAAGTGCGCATACCGTTGTAATCGGGCGAGTTTCTACTTTCAGAAGCAACAGAAATTTTGCGGATTTGTCAATCCGTTCGCGAGATATGGCAGTTTGGATGTAAGAAACGCTTGAGAAACACAAAATTTTCGCAGTTCTGATGCTCGAAATGAATAACTAGAACGGCCTAGGGGAGAAGTACGCATACCGTTGTAATCGGGCGAGCTTCTACTTTCAGATGCAACAGAAATTTTGCGGATTGATCAATCCGTTCGCGAGATATGGCAGTTTGGAAATAAGAAACGCTTGAGAAACACAAAATTTTCGCAGTTCTGATGCTAGAAACGAGTAACTAGAACGGCGTAGGGGAAAAGTGCCCATACCGTTGTAATCGGGCGAGATTCTACTTTCAGATGCAACAGAAATTTTGCGGATCGGTCAATCCGTTCGCGATATATGGCAGTTTGAGGGTAAGAAACGCTTGAGAAACTCAAAATTTGCGCAGTTCTGATGCTTGAAACGAATAACTAGAACCTCCTAGGGGAAAAGTGCGCATACAGTTGTAATCGGGCGAGTCTCTACTTTCAGATGCATCAGAAATTTTGCGGATTGGTCAATCCGTTCGCGAGATATGGCAGTTTCGAGGTAAGAAACGCTTGGGAAACTCAAAATTTTCGCAGTTCTGATGCTGGAAACGAGTAACTAGAACGGCCTAGGGGAAAAGTACGCATACCGTTGTAATAGGGCGAGTTTCTACTTTCAGATGCAACAGAAATTTTGCGGATCGGTCAATCCGTTCGCGAGATATGGCAGTTTGGATGTAAGAAACGCTTGAGAAACTCGAAATTTGCGCAGTTCTGATGCTTGAAACGAATAACTAGAACGGCCTAGGGGAAAAGTGGGCATACCGTTGTAATCGGGCGAGTTTCTACTTTCAGATGCAACAGAAGTTTTGCGGATCGGTCAATCCGTTCGCGAGATTAGGCAGTTTGGATGTAAGAAACGCTTGAGAAACTCGAAATTTTCGCAGTTCTGATGCTCGAAACGAATAACTGGAACGGCCCAGGGGAAAACTACACATATCGTTGTAATCGGGCGAGTCTCTACTTTCAGATGCAACAGAAATTTTGCGGATTGGTCAATCCGTTCGCGAGATATGGCAGTTTGGAGGTAAGAAACGCTTGGGAAACTCAAAATTTTCGCAGTTCTGATACTAGAAACGAGTAACTAGAACGGCCTAGGGGAAAAGTGCGCATACCGTTGTAATCGGACGAGTTTCTACTTTCAGAAGCAACAGAAATTTTGCGGATTTGTCAATCCGTTCGCGAGATATGGCAGTTTGGATGTAAGAAACGCTTGAGAAACACAAAATTTTCGCAGTTCTGATGCTCGAAATGAATAACTAGAACGGCCTAGGGGAGAAGTACGCATACCGTTGTAATCGGGCGAGCTTCTACTTTCAGATGCAACAGAAATTTTGCGGATTGATCAATCCGTTCGCGAGATATGGCAGTTTGGAAATAAGAAACGCTTGAGAAACTAAAAATTTTCGCAGTTCTGATGCTAGAAACGAGTAACTAGAACGGCGTAGGGGAAAAGTGCCCATACCGTTGTAATCGGGCGAGATTCTACTTTCAGATGCAACAGAAATTTTGCGGATCGGTCAATCCGTTCGCGATATATGGCAGTTTGAAGGGAAGAAACGCTTGAGAAACTCAAAATTTGCGCAGTTCTGATGCTTGAAACGAATAACTAGAACCTCCTAGGGGAAAAGTGCGCATACCGTTGTAATCGGGCGAGTTTCTACTTTCAGATGCAACAGAAATTTTGCGGATCGGTCAATCCGTTCGCGAGATATGGCAGTTTGGATGCAAGAAACGCTTGAGAAACTCAAAATTTTCGCAGTTCTGATGCTCGAAACGAATAGCTGGAACGGCCTAGGGGAAAACTACACATACCGTTGTAATCGGGCGAGTTTCTACTTTCAGATGCAACAGAAATTTTGCGGATTGGTCAATCCGTTCGCGAGATACGGCAGTTTGGAGGTAAGAAACGCTTGAGAAACTCAAAATTTTCGCAGTTCTGATGCTCGAAACGAATAACTAGAACCGCCTAGGAGAAAGGTGTGCATACCGTTGTAATCGGGCGAGTTTCTACTTTCAGATGCAACAGAAATTTTGCGGATTGATCAATCCGTTCGCGAGATATGGCAGTTTGGAAATAAGAAACGCTTGAGAAACTAAAAATTTTCGCAGTTCTGATGCTAGAAACGAGTAACTAGAACGGCGTAGGGGAAAAGTGCCCATACCGTTGTAATCGGGCGAGATTCTACTTTCAGATGCAACAGAAATTTTGCGGATCGGTCAATCCGTTCGCGATATATGGCAGTTTGAAAGTAAGAAACTCTTGAGAAACTCAAAATTTGCGCAGTTCTGATGCTCGAAACGAATAACTAGAACCGCCTAGGAGAAAGAAGTGCATACCGTTGTAATCGGGCGAGTTTCTACTTTCAGATGCAACAGAAATTTTGCGGATTGATCAATCCGTTCGCGAGATATGGCAGTTTGGAGATAAGAAACGCTTGAGAAACTCAAAATTTTCGCCGTTCTGATGCTCGAAACGAATGACTAGAACGGCCTAGGGGAAAATTGGGCACACCGTTGTAATCGGGCGAGTTTCTACTTTCAGATGCAACAGAAATTTTGCGGATCGGTCAATCCGATCGCGAGATATGGCAGTTTGGATGTAAGAAACGCTTGAGAAACTCGAAATTTGCGCAGTTCTGATGCTTGAAACGAATAACTAGAACGGCCTAGGGGAAAAGTGGGCATACCGTTGTAATCGGGCGAGTTTCTACTTTCAGATGCAACAGAAATTTTGCGGATCGGTCAATCCGTTCGCGAGATTAGGCAGTTTGGATGTAAGAAACGCTTGAGAAACTCGAAATTTGCGCAGTTCTGATGCTTGAAACGAATAACTAGAACGGCCTAGGGGAAAAGTGGGCATACCGTTGTAATCGGGCGAGTTTCTACTTTCAGATGCAACAGAAATTTTGCGGATCGGTCAATCCGTTCGCGAGATTAGGCAGTTTGGATGTAAGAAACGCTTGAGAAACTCGAAATTTTCGCAGTTCTGATGCTCGAAACGAATAACTGGAACGGCCCAGGGGAAAACTACACATATCGTTGTAATCGGGCGAGTCTCTACTTTCAGATGCAACAGAAATTTTGCGGATTGGTCAATCCGTTCGCGAGATATGGCAGTTTGGAGGTAAGAAACGCTTGGGAAACTCAAAATTTTCGCAGTTCTGATACTAGAAACGAGTAACTAGAACGGCCTAGGGGAAAAGTGCGCATACCGTTGTAATCGGACGAGTTTCTACTTTCAGAAGCAACAGAAATTTTGCGGATTTGTCAATCCGTTCGCGAGATATGGCAGTTTGGATGTAAGAAACGCTTGAGAAACACAAAATTTTCGCAGTTCTGATGCTCGAAATGAATAACTAGAACGGCCTAGGGGAGAAGTACGCATACCGTTGTAATCGGGCGAGCTTCTACTTTCAGATGCAACAGAAATTTTGCGGATTGATCAATCCGTTCGCGAGATATGGCAGTTTGGAAATAAGAAACGCTTGAGAAACTAAAAATTTTCGCAGTTCTGATGCTAGAAACGAGTAACTAGAACGGCGTAGGGGAAAAGTGCCCATACCGTTGTAATCGGGCGAGATTCTACTTTCAGATGCAACAGAAATTTTGCGGATCGGTCAATCCGTTCGCGATATATGGCAGTTTGAAGGGAAGAAACGCTTGAGAAACTCAAAATTTGCGCAGTTCTGATGCTTGAAACGAATAACTAGAACCTCCTAGGGGAAAAGTGCGCATACCGTTGTAATCGGGCGAGTTTCTACTTTCAGATGCAACAGAAATTTTGCGGATCGGTCAATCCGTTCGCGAGATATGGCAGTTTGGATGCAAGAAACGCTTGAGAAACTCAAAATTTTCGCAGTTCTGATGCTCGAAACGAATAGCTGGAACGGCCTAGGGGAAAACTACACATACCGTTGTAATCGGGCGAGTTTCTACTTTCAGATGCAACAGAAATTTTGCGGATTGGTCAATCCGTTCGCGAGATACGGCAGTTTGGAGGTAAGAAACGCTTGAGAAACTCAAAATTTTCGCAGTTCTGATGCTCGAAACGAATAACTAGAACCGCCTAGGAGAAAGGTGTGCATACCGTTGTAATCGGGCGAGTTTCTACTTTCAGATGCAACAGAAATTTTGCGGATTGATCAATCCGTTCGCGAGATATGGCAGTTTGGAAATAAGAAACGCTTGAGAAACTAAAAATTTTCGCAGTTCTGATGCTAGAAACGAGTAACTAGAACGGCGTAGGGGAAAAGTGCCCATACCGTTGTAATCGGGCGAGATTCTACTTTCAGATGCAACAGAAATTTTGCGGATCGGTCAATCCGTTCGCGATATATGGCAGTTTGAAAGTAAGAAACTCTTGAGAAACTCAAAATTTGCGCAGTTCTGATGCTCGAAACGAATAACTAGAACGGCCTAGGGGAAAAGTGGGCATACCGTTGTAATCGGGCGAGTTTCTACTTTCAGATGCAACAGAAATTTTGCGGATCGGTCAATCCGTTCGCGAGATTAGGCAGTTTGGATGTAAGAAACGCTTGAGAAACTCGAAATTTTCGCAGTTCTGATGCTCGAAACGAATAACTGGAACGGCCCAGGGGAAAACTACACATATCGTTGTAATCGGGCGAGTCTCTACTTTCAGATGCAACAGAAATTTTGCGGATTGGTCAATCCGTTCGCGAGATATGGCAGTTTGGAGGTAAGAAACGCTTGGGAAACTCAAAATTTTCGCAGTTCTGATACTAGAAACGAGTAACTAGAACGGCCTAGGGGAAAAGTGCGCATACCGTTGTAATCGGACGAGTTTCTACTTTCAGAAGCAACAGAAATTTTGCGGATTTGTCAATCCGTTCGCGAGATATGGCAGTTTGGATGTAAGAAACGCTTGAGAAACACAAAATTTTCGCAGTTCTGATGCTCGAAATGAATAACTAGAACGGCCTAGGGGAGAAGTACGCATACCGTTGTAATCGGGCGAGCTTCTACTTTCAGATGCAACAGAAATTTTGCGGATTGATCAATCCGTTCGCGAGATATGGCAGTTTGGAAATAAGAAACGCTTGAGAAACTAAAAATTTTCGCAGTTCTGATGCTAGAAACGAGTAACTAGAACGGCGTAGGGGAAAAGTGCCCATACCGTTGTAATCGGGCGAGATTCTACTTTCAGATGCAACAGAAATTTTGCGGATCGGTCAATCCGTTCGCGATATATGGCAGTTTGAAGGGAAGAAACGCTTGAGAAACTCAAAATTTGCGCAGTTCTGATGCTTGAAACGAATAACTAGAACCTCCTAGGGGAAAAGTGCGCATACCGTTGTAATCGGGCGAGTTTCTACTTTCAGATGCAACAGAAATTTTGCGGATCGGTCAATCCGTTCGCGAGATATGGCAGTTTGGATGCAAGAAACGCTTGAGAAACTCAAAATTTTCGCAGTTCTGATGCTCGAAACGAATAGCTGGAACGGCCTAGGGGAAAACTACACATACCGTTGTAATCGGGCGAGTTTCTACTTTCAGATGCAACAGAAATTTTGCGGATTGGTCAATCCGTTCGCGAGATACGGCAGTTTGGAGGTAAGAAACGCTTGAGAAACTCAAAATTTTCGCAGTTCTGATGCTCGAAACGAATAACTAGAACCGCCTAGGAGAAAGGTGTGCATACCGTTGTAATCGGGCGAGTTTCTACTTTCAGATGCAACAGAAATTTTGCGGATTGATCAATCCGTTCGCGAGATATGGCAGTTTGGAAATAAGAAACGCTTGAGAAACTAGAAATTTTCGCAGTTCTGATGCTAGAAACGAGTAACTAGAACGGCGTAGGGGAAAAGTGCCCATACCGTTGTAATCGGGCGAGATTCTACTTTCAGATGCAACAGAAATTTTGCGGATCGGTCAATCCGTTCGCGAGATACGGCAGTTTGGAGGTAAGAAACGCTTGAGAAACTCAAAATTTTCGCAGTTCTGATGCTCGAAACGAATAACTAGAACCGCCTAGGAGAAAGGTGTGCATACCGTTGTAATCGGGCGAGTTTCTACTTTCAGATGCAACAGAAATTTTGCGGATTGATCAATCCGTTCGCGAGATATGGTAGTTTGGAGATAAGAAACGCTTGAGAAACTCAAAATTTTCGCAGTTCTGATGCTCGAAACGAATGACTAGAACGGCCTAGGGGAAAAGTGGGCATACCGTTGTAATCGGGCGAGTTTCTACTTTCAGATGCAACAGAAATTTTGCGGATCGGTCAATCCGTTCGCGAGATATGGCAGTTTGGATGTAAGAAACGCTTGAGAAACTCGAAATTTTCGCAGTTCTGATGCTCGAAACGAATAACTGGAACGGTCTAGGGGAAAACTACACATATCGTTGTAATCGGGCGAGTCTCTACTTTCAGATGCAACAGAAATTTTGCGGATTGGTCAATCCGTTCGCGAGATATGGCAGTTTGGAGGTAAGAAACGCTTGGGAAACTCAAAATTTTCGCAGTTCTGATACTAGAAACGAGTAACTAGAACGGCCTAGGGGAAAAGTGCGCATACCGTTGTAATCGGACGAGTTTCTACTTTCAGAAGCAACAGAAATTTTGCGGATTTGTCAATCCGTTCGCGAGATATGGCAGTTTGGATGTAAGAAACGCTTGAGAAACACAAAATTTTCGCAGTTCTGATGCTCGAAATGAATAACTAGAACGGCCTAGGGGAGAAGTACGCATACCGTTGTAATCGGGCGAGCTTCTACTTTCAGATGCAACAGAAATTTTGCGGATTGATCAATCCGTTCGCGAGATATGGCAGTTTGGAAATAAGAAACGCTTGAGAAACTAAAAATTTTCGCAGTTCTGATGCTAGAAACGAGTAACTAGAACGGCGTAGGGGAAAAGTGCCCATACCGTTGTAATCGGGCGAGATTCTACTTTCAGATGCAACAGAAATTTTGCGGATCGGTCAATCCGTTCGCGATATATGGCAGTTTGAAGGGAAGAAACGCTTGAGAAACTCAAAATTTGCGCAGTTCTGATGCTTGAAACGAATAACTAGAACCTCCTAGGGGAAAAGTGCGCATACCGTTGTAATCGGGCGAGTTTCTACTTTCAGATGCAACAGAAATTTTGCGGATCGGTCAATCCGTTCGCGAGATATGGCAGTTTGGATGCAAGAAACGCTTGAGAAACTCAAAATTTTCGCAGTTCTGATGCTCGAAACGAATAGCTGGAACGGCCTAGGGGAAAACTACACATACCGTTGTAATCGGGCGAGTTTCTACTTTCAGATGCAACAGAAATTTTGCGGATTGGTCAATCCGTTCGCGAGATACGGCAGTTTGGAGGTAAGAAACGCTTGAGAAACTCAAAATTTTCGCAGTTCTGATGCTCGAAACGAATAACTAGAACCGCCTAGGAGAAAGGTGTGCATACCGTTGTAATCGGGCGAGTTTCTACTTTCAGATGCAACAGAAATTTTGCGGATTGATCAATCCGTTCGCGAGATATGGCAGTTTGGAAATAAGAAACGCTTGAGAAACTAGAAATTTTCGCAGTTCTGATGCTAGAAACGAGTAACTAGAACGGCGTAGGGGAAAAGTGCCCATACCGTTGTAATCGGGCGAGATTCTACTTTCAGATGCAACAGAAATTTTGCGGATCGGTCAATCCGTTCGCGAGATACGGCAGTTTGGAGGTAAGAAACGCTTGAGAAACTCAAAATTTTCGCAGTTCTGATGCTCGAAACGAATAACTAGAACCGCCTAGGAGAAAGGTGTGCATACCGTTGTAATCGGGCGAGTTTCTACTTTCAGATGCAACAGAAATTTTGCGGATTGATCAATCCGTTCGCGAGATATGGTAGTTTGGAGATAAGAAACGCTTGAGAAACTCAAAATTTTCGCAGTTCTGATGCTCGAAACGAATGACTAGAACGGCCTAGGGGAAAAGTGGGCATACCGTTGTAATCGGGCGAGTTTCTACTTTCAGATGCAACAGAAATTTTGCGGATCGGTCAATCCGTTCGCGAGATATGGCAGTTTGGATGTAAGAAACGCTTGAGAAACTCGAAATTTTCGCAGTTCTGATGCTCGAAACGAATAACTGGAACGGCCTAGGGGAAAACTACACATACCGCTGTAATCGGGCGAGTCTCTACTTTCAGATGCATCAGAAATTTTGCGGATTGGTCAATCCGTTCGCGAGATATGGCAGTTTCGAGGTAAGAAACGCTTGGGAAACTCAAAATTTTCGCAGTTCTGATGCTGGAAACGAGTAACTAGAACGGCCTAGGGGAAAAGTACGCATACCGTTGTAATAGGGCGAGTTTCTACTTTCAGATGCAACAGAAATTTTGCGGATCGGTCAATCCGTTCGCGAGATATGGCAGTTTGGATGTAAGAAACGCTTGAGAAACTCGAAATTTGCGCAGTTCTGATGCTTGAAACGAATAACTAGAACGGCCTAGGGGAAAAGTGGGCATACCGTTGTAATCGGGCGAGTTTCTACTTTCAGATGCAACAGAAATTTTGCGGATCGGTCAATCCGTTCGCGAGATTAGGCAGTTTGGATGTAAGAAACGCTTGAGAAACTCGAAATTTTCGCAGTTCTGATGCTCGAAACGAATAACTGGAACGGCCTAGGGGAAAACTACACATATCGTTGTAATCGGGCGAGTCTCTACTTTCAGATGCAACAGAAATTTTGCGGATTGGTCAATCCGTTCGCGAGATATGGCAGTTTGGAGGTAAGAAACGCTTGGGAAACTCAAAATTTTCGCAGTTCTGATGCTAGAAACGAGTAACTAGAACGGCCTAGGGGAAAAGTGCGCATACCGTTGTAATCGGGCGAGTTTCTACTTTCAGAAGCAACAGAAATTTTGCGGATTTGTCAATCCGTTCGCGAGATATGGCAGTTTGGATGTAAGAAACGCTTGAGAAACACAAAATTTTTGCAGTTCTGATGCTCGAAATGAATAACTAGAACGGCCTAGGGGAGAAGTACGCATACCGTTGTAATCGGGCGAGCTTCTACTTTCAGATGCAACAGAAATTTTGCGGATTGATCAATCCGTTCGCGAGATATGGCAGTTTGGAAATAAGAAACGCTTGAGAAACACAAAATTTTCGCAGTTCTGATGCTAGAAACGAGTAACTAGAACGGCGTAGGGGAAAAGTGCCCATACCGTTGTAATCGGGCGAGATTCTACTTTCAGATGCAACAGAAATTTTGCGGATCGGTCAATCCGTTCGCGATATATGGCAGTTTGAAGGTAAGAAACGCTTGAGAAACTCAAAATTTGCGCAGTTCTGATGCTTGACACGAATAACTAGAACCTCCTAGGGGAAAAGTGCGCATACCGTTGTAATCGGGCGAGTCTCTACTTTCAGATGCATCAGAAATTTTGCGGATTGGTCAATCCGTTCGCGAGATATGGCAGTTTCGAGGTAAGAAACGCTTGGGAAACTCAAAATTTTCGCAGTTCTGATGCTGGAAACGAGTAACTAGAACGGCCTAGGGGAAAAGTACGCATACCGTTGTAATAGGGCGAGTTTCTACTTTCAGATGCAACAGAAATTTTGCGGATCGGTCAATCCGTTCGCGAGATTAGGCAGTTTGGATGTAAGAAACGCTTGAGAAACTCGAAATTTTCGCAGTTCTGATGCTCGAAACGAATAACTGGAACGGCCCAGGGGAAAACTACACATATCGTTGTAATCGGGCGAGTCTCTACTTTCAGATGCAACAGAAATTTTGCGGATTGGTCAATCCGTTCGCGAGATATGGCAGTTTGGAGGTAAGAAACGCTTGGGAAATTCAAAATTTTCGCAGTTCTGATGCTAGAAACGAGTAACTAGAACGGCCTAGGGGAAAAGTGCGCATACCGTTGTAATCGGGCGAGTTTCTACTTTCAGAAGCAACAGAAATTTTGCGGATTTGTCAATCCGTTCGCGAGATATGGCAGTTTGGATGTAAGAAACGCTTGAGAAACACAAAATTTTCGCAGTTCTGATGCTCGAAATGAATAACTAGAACGGCCTAGGGGAGAAGTACGCATACCGTTGTAATCGGGCGAGCTTCTACTTTCAGATGCAACAGAAATTTTGCGGATTGATCAATCCGTTCGCGAGATATGGCAGTTTGGATGCAAGAAACGCTTGAGAAACTAAAAATTTTCGCAGTTCTGATGCTAGAAACGAGTAACTAGAACGGCGTAGGGGAAAAGTGCCCATACCGTTGTAATCGGGCGAGATTCTACTTTCAGATGCAACAGAAATTTTGCGGATCGGTCAATCCGTTCGCGATATATGGCAGTTTGAAGGTAAGAAACGCTTGAGAAACTCGAAATTTTCGCAGTTCTGATGCTCGAAACGTATAACTGGAACGGCCTAGGGGAGAAGTACGCATACCGTTGTAATCGGGCGAGTCTCTACTTTCAGATGCAACAGAAATTTTGCGGATTGGTCAATCGGTTCGCGAGATATGGCAGTTTGGAGGTAAGAAACGCTTGAGAAACTCAAAATTTTCGCAGTTCTGATGCTCGAAACGAATAGCTGGAACGGCCTAGGGGAAAACTACACATACCGTTGTAATCGGGCGAGTTTCTACTTTCAGATGCAACAGAAATTTTGCGGATTGGTCAATCCGTTCGCGAGATACGGCAGTTTGGAGGTAAGAAACGCTTGAGAAACTCAAAATTTTCGCAGTTCTGATGCTCGACACGAATAACTAGAACGGCCTAGGGGAAAAGTACGCATACCGTTGTAATCGGGCGAGATTCTACTTTCAGATGCAACAGAAATTTTGCGGATTGATCAATCCGTTCGCGAGATATGGCAGTTTGGAGGTAAGAAACGCTTGAGAAACTCAAAATTTGCGCAGTTCTGATGCTTGAAACGAATAACTAGAACGGCCTAGGGGAGAAGTACGCATACCGTTGTAATCGGGCGAGATTCTACTTTCAGATGCTACAGAAATTTTGCGGATTGATCAATCCGTTCGCGAGATATGGCAGTTTGGAGGTAAGTAACGCTCCTAGAAACTCAAAATTTTCGCAGTTCTGATGCTCGACACGAACAACTAGAACGGCCTAGGGAAAAAGTACGCATACCGTTGTAATCGGGCGAGTTTCTACTTTCAGATGC